>NC_081329.1:17040000-17352083 GCF_026419965.1 Kogia breviceps
GAACCATTTTATCTTTTTTCTTTTACATTCCATATATATGTGTTAGCATACGGTATTTGTTTTTCTCTTTCTGACTTACTTCACTCTGTATGACAGACTCTAGGTCCATCCACCTCACTACAAATAACTAAATTTCGTTTCTTCTAATGGCTGGGTAATATTCCACTGTATGTAACTGCCACATCTTCTTTATCCATTAATCTGTCAATGGACACCTAGGTTTCTTCAGTGTCCTGACTATTGTAAATAGTGCTGCAGTGAACATTGTGGTACATGCCTCTTTTTGAATTATGGTTTTCTCAGAGTATATGCCCAGGAATGGGATTGCTGGGTCATATGGCAGTTCTATGTTTAGTTTTTAAAGGAATCTCCATACTGTTCTCCATGGTGGCTGTATCGATTTACACTCCCACCAACAGTGCAAGAGGATTCCCTTTTCTCCACACCCTCTCCAGCATCTATTGTTTGTAGATTTTTTGATGATGGCCATTCTGACTGGTGTGAGCTGATACCTCATTGTAGTTTTGATTTGCATTTCTCTAATGATTAGTGATGTTGAGCATTCTTTCATGTGTTTCTTGGCAATCTGTATATCTTCTTTGGAGAAATGTCTGTTTAGGTCTTCTGCCCCTTTGTGGATTGGGTTGTTTGTTTTTTTGATATTGAGCTGCATGAGCTGCTTGTAAATTTTGGAGATTAATCCTTTGTCAGTTGCTTCATTTGCAAATATTTTCTCCCATCCTGAGGGTTGTCTTTTCATCTTGTTTATGGTTTCCTTTGCTGTGAAAAGCTTTTAAGTTTCATTAGGTCCCATTTGTTTGTTTTTGTTTTTATTTCCAATTCTCTAGGAGGTGGGTCAAAAAGGATCTTGCTGTGATTTATGTCATAGAGTGTTCTGTGTATGTTTTCCTCTAAGAGTTTTATAGTGTCTGGCCTTACATTTAGGTCTTTAATCCATTTTGAGCTTATTTTTGTGTATTGTGTTAGGAAGTGTTCTAATTTCATTCTTTTACATGTAGCTGTCCAGTTTTCCCAGCACCACTTATTATTGAAGAGGCTGTCTTTTTTCCACTGTATATTCTTTCCTTCTTTATCAAAGATAAGGTGACCATATGTGCGTGGGTTTATCTCTGGGCTTTATATCCTGTTCCATTTATCTATATTTCTGTTTTTATGCCACTACCATATTGTCTTGCTTACTGTTGATTTGTAGTATAGTCTGAAGTCAGGGAGCCTGATTCCTCAAGCTCCGTTTTTCTTTCTCAAGATTGATTTGGCTATTCGGGGTCTTTTGAGTTTCCATACAAATTGTGAAATTTTATGTTCTAGTTCTGTGAAAAATGCCATTGGTAGTTTGATAAGGATTGCATTGAATCTGTAGATTGCTTTGGGTAGGATAGTCATTTTCACAGTGTTGATTCTTCCAATCCAAGAACATGGTATATTTCTCCACCTATTTGTATCATCTTTAATTTCTTTCATCAGTGTCTTATAATTTTCTGCATACAGGTCTTTTGTCTCCTTAGGTCAGTTTATTCCTAGATATTTTATTCTTTTTGTTGCAGTGGTAAAAGGGAGTGTTTTCTTAATTTCAGTTTCAGATTTTTCATCATTAGCGTATATGAATGAAAGAGATTTCTGTGCATTAATTTTGTATCCTGCTACTTTACCAAATTCTTTGATTAGCTCTAGTGATTTTCTGGTAACATCATTATGATTCTTTATGTACAGTATCATGTCATCTGCAAACAGTGACAGCTTTACTTCTTCTTTTCCGATTTGGATTCCTTTTTATTCTTTTTTTCTCTGATAGCTGTGGCTAAAACTTCCAAAACTATGTTGAATAATAGTGGTGAGAGTGGGCAACCTTGTCTTGTTCCTGATCTTAGTGGAAATGGTTTCAGTTTTTCTCCGTTGAGGACGATGTTGGCTGTGGGTTTGTCATATGTGGCCTTTATTATGTTGAGGAAAGTTCCCTCTATGCCTACTTTCTGGAGGGTTTTTATCAAAAATGGGTGTTGAATTTTGTCGATAGCTTTTTCTGCATCTATTGAGATGATCATATGGTTTTTCTCCTTCAGTTTATTAACATGTTGTATCACATTGATTGATTTGCGTATATTGAAGAATCCTTGTATTCCTAGGATAAACCCCACTTGATCATAGTGTATGATCCTTTTAATGTGCTGTTGGATTCTGTTTGCTAATATTTTGTTGAGGATTTTTGCATCTATGCTCATCAGTGATATTGGACTGTAGTTTTCTTTCTTTGTGACACCTTGTCTGGTTTTGGTATCAGGGTGATGTTGGCCTCATAGAATGAGTTTGGGAGTGTTCCTCTGCTACATTTTGGAAGAATTTGAGAAGGATAGGTGTTAGCTCTTCTCTAAATGTTTGACAGAATTTGCCTGTTAAGCCATCTGGTCCTGGGCTTTTCTTTTTTGGAAGATTTTGAATCACAGTTTCAATTTCAGTGTTTGTGGTTGGTCTGTTCATATTTTCTATTTCTTCCTGGTTCAGTCTCAGAAGGTTGTGCATTTCTAAGAATTTGTCCATTTCTTCCAGCTTGTCCATTTTACTGGCATATAGTTGCTTGTAGTCATCTCTCATGATCCTTTGTATTTCTGCAGTGTCAGTTGTTACTTCTCCTTTTTCATTTCTAATTCTGTTGACCTGAGTCTTCTCCCTTTTTTTCTTGTTAAGTCTGGTCAACGGCTTATCGATTTTGTTTATCTTCTCAAAGAACCAGCCTTTAGTTTTATTGATCTTTTCTATCATTTCCCTCATTTCTTTTTTATTTATTTCTGATCTGACCTTTATGATTTCTTTCCTTCTGCTGACTTTGGGTGTTTTTTGTTCTTTCTGTAATTGCTTCAGGTGTTAGGTTAGGTTATTTGAGATGTTTATTGTTTCTTAAGGTAGGATTGTATAGCTATAAACTTCCCTCTTAGAACTGCTTTTGCAGAATCCCATAGGTTTTGGGTCATTGTGTTTTCATTGTCATTTGTTTCTAGGTATTTTTTGATTTCCTCTTTGATTTCCTCAGTGATCTCTTGGTTTTTAAGTAGTGTGTTGTTTAGCCTCCATGTGTTTGTATTTTTACAGATTTTTTTCCTGTAATTGATTTCTAGTCTCATAGCATTGTGGTTGGAAAAAATACTTGATACGATTTCAATTGTCTTAAATTTACCAAAGTTGACTTGTGACCCAAGATATGATCTTTCCTGGAGAATGTTCCATGAGAACTTGAGAAGAATGTGTATTCTGTAGTTTTTTGATGGAATGTCCTGTAAATATCAATCAAGTCCATCTTGTTTAATGTATCATTTAAAGCTTGTGTTTCTTTATTTATTTTCCTTTTGGATGATCTGTCCACTGGTAAAAGTGGGGTGTTAAAGTCCCCTATTATGATTGTGTTACTGTCGATTTCCCCTTTTATGGCTGTTAGCATTTGCCTTATGTATTGAGATGCTCCTATGTTGGGTGCATAAATATTTACAATTGTTATATGTTCTTTTTGGATTGATCCCTTGATAATTATGTAGTGTCCTTCTTTGTCTCTTGTAATAGTCTTTGTTTTAAAGTCTATTTTCTCTGTTATGAGAATTGCTACTCCAGCTGTCTTTTGATTTCCATTTGCATGGAGTATCTTTTTGCATCCCCTCACTTTCAGTCTGTATGTGTCCCTAGGTCTGAAGGTGAGTCTCTTGTAGACAGCATATATATATGAGTCTTGTTTTTGTATCCTTTCAGCCAATCTATGTCTTTTGGTTGGAGCATTTAATCCATTTACATTTAAGGTAATTGTCAACATGTATGTTCCTATTCCCATTTTCTTAATTGTTTTGGGTTTGTTATTGTAGGTCTTTTCCTTATCCTGTGTTTCCTGCCTAAAGAAGTTCCTTTAGCATTTGTTGTAAAGCTGGTTTGGTGGTGCTGAATTCTTTTAGCTTTTGCTTGTATGTAAAGGTTTTAATTTCTCCGTCAAATCTGAATGAGATCCTTGCTGGGTAGAGTAATCTTGGTTGTAGGTTTTTCTCCTTCATCACTTTAAATATGTCCTGCCACTCCCTTCTTGCTTGCAGAGTTTCTGCTGAAAGTTCAGCTGTTAACCTTATGGGGATTCCCTTGTATGTTATTTGTTGTTTTTCCCTTGCTGCTTTTAATATTTGTTCTTTGTATTTAATTTTTCATAGTTTGATTAATATGTGTCTTGGTGTGTTTCTCCTTGGATTTATCCTGTATGGGACTCTCTGTGCTTCCTGGACTTGATTAACTATTTCCTTTCCTATATTAGGGAAGTTTTCAACTATAATCTCTTCAAATATTTTCTCAGTCCCTTTCTTTTTCTCTTCTTCTTCTGGGACCCCTATAATTCAAATGTTGGTGCATTTAATGTTGTCCCAGAGATCTCTGAGACTGTCCTCAATTCTTTTCATTCTTTTTTCTTTATTCTGCTCTGCAGTAGGTATTTCTCCTATTTTATCTTCCACGTCACTTAACTGTTCTTCTGCCTCAGTTATTCTGCTACTGATCCCTTTTAGAGAATGTTTAATTTTATTTATTGTGTTGTTCATCACTGTTTGTCTACTCTTTAGTTCTTCTAGGTCCTTGTTAAACGTTTATGTATTTTCTCCATTCTATTTCCAAGTTTTTGGATCATCTTTACTCTCATTATTCTGAATTATTTTTCAGGTAGACTGCCTATTTCTTCTTCATTTGTTAGGTTTGGTGAGTTTTTACCTTGCTCTTTCATCTATCGTGTGTTTCTCTGTTTTCTCTTTTTGCTTAACTTACTGTGTTTGGTGTCTCCTTTTCACAGGCTGCAGGTTCATAGTTCCCGTTGTTTTTGGTGTCTGTCCCCAGTGGCTAAGGTTGGTTCAGTGGATTGTGTAGGCTTCCTGGTGGAGGGGACTAGTGCCTGTGTTCTGGTGGATGAGGCTGTATCATGTCTTTCTGGTGGGCATGTTCACCTCTGGTGGTATGTTTTGGGGTGTCTGTGGCCTTATTATGATTTTAGGCAGCCTCTCTGCTAATGGGTGGGTTTGTGTTCCTGTCTTGCTAGCTGTTTGGCATAGGGTGTCCAGCACTGTAGCTTGCTGGTGGTTGAGTGGAGCTGGGTCTTGGCGTTCAGATGGAGATCTCTGGGAGATTTTCACTGTTTGATATTACGTGAAGCTGGGAGGTCCCTTGTGGACCAGTGTCCTGAACTTGGCTCTCCCACCTGAGAGGCACAGCGCTGATGCCTGGATGGAGCACCAAGGGCCTTTAATCTACACGGCTCAGAATAAAAGGGGGGAAAAAAAGAAAGATAGAAAAAGATAAAATAAAATGAAGGAAAATAAAATGAGATAAAGTTATTAAAATATAAAATAAAATATAATAAGAAAAAAAAATTTTTGTAGAAAAAAAATTTTTTAAGTAATAAAAAAAAATGATAGATAGAACCCTAGGACAAATGGTAAAAGCAAAGCTATACAGACAAAATTACACACAGAAGCATACACATGCACACTCACAAAAAGAGAAAAAGGGGAAAAATATATATATATATCATTGCTGCCAAAGTCCACCTCCTCGATTTGGGATGATTCATTGTCTATTCAGGTATTCCAGAGATGCAGGGCACATCAGGTTGATTGTGGAGATTTAATCTGCCTCTCCTGAGGCTGCTGGGAGAGATTTCCCTTCCTCTTATTTGTTTGCACAGCTCCTTGGGTTCACCTTTGGATTTGGCCCCGCCTCTGAGTGTAGGTAGCCTGAGGGCGTCTGTTCTTTGCTCAGACAGGATGGGGTTAAGGAAGCAGCTGATTCGGGGGCTCTGGCTCACTCAGGCCTGGCGGAGGGAGGGGTGCAGATGCGGGCCGTGCCTGTGGAGGCAGAAGCTGGCATGACATTGCACCAGCCTGGGGTGTGCCGTACATCCTCCCGGGGAAGTTGTCCCTGGATCACGGGTCCAGAGGCAGGTAGGTAGTGTTGATAGAGGAAGGATAAGAATATTCTTTTCTAATTGCCTGAGCTTTTAAACAAAATAAGAAACATATTCATCTGCTGAGGGTGAGGTTGTGAAGGGGATGTTGATGGTTTGGAAAGGAGGAGTTCACTGACTAGGGGAAATAAATGATTGAAAGGCAGGGTTGAGCCCAACTGGAGATTTGCAAGAAATGCTTAGAATGGGAAAGTAAATACGACTTTATTTTATCTTCAGCCACAGGCTCCTATTGGGGTTCTGGACCAGATTGGACTAGTCAGAGCTGGCTTTGGCCAGAGCAGCACAGTGAGGAGAGATTTGGACACCTGCCCTGGGGTACATGAGAAGTGAGAGCCTTCCTCAGTCCTGCGCTCAGGAGCTTTTGTCCTTGTATTGCTGGTCCTTTCCCCCAGCTTCTCCAAATTCTATCTCACAGGAGTTTAAAAAAACTGTCGAGCTTCCTTGGTGGCACAGTGGTTGAAAGTCCGCCTGCCGATGTAGGGGACGCGGGTTCGTGCCCCGGTCCGGGAAGATCCCACGTGCCGCGGAGCGGCTGGGCCCATGAGCCACGGCCGCTGCGCCTGCGCATTCGGAGCCTGCGCTCCGCAATGGGAGAGGCCACAACAGTGAGAGGCCCGCGTACCAAAAAAAAAAAAAAAAAAAAAAACTGTCAAAAGTTAACATGAAAGCAGAAACTAACACACCATTGTAAAGCAATTACACTCCAATTAAAAAAAAAAAGTTACCACGAAAGGTTGGAACCAATAAGAGACAGCGCCAGGCAAAGCCAGAATCCTTTTGAGTAGGGAGAACGAGGAGAAACCCTGGAACAATCTACATAACTTTTTTAAAATTAATTTTTATTGGAGTACAGTTGCTTTACAATGTGTGTTAGTTTCTGCTGTACAAAATAGTGAATCAGTTATACATATACAAATATCAACACTTTTTTAGATTCTGTTCCCATGTAGGTCGTTACAGAGTATTGAATAGAGTGTCCTGTGCTCTACAGGCAACAGGTCCTTGTTGGTTATCTATTTTTTATATAGTAGTGTGTATATGTCAATCCCAGTCTCCCAATTTATCCCTCTCCCCTTACAGATCTTAATAATTGCTCTGATTTGTTTTTTTCTTCTCATTCTGTGATTTCAAATACATTTTCCCAGTGTGGGAATGGAATTAAAATACTGCAGTAGACCCTAGTAAGCTAGGTATTATTGGTAAATATAACTAATCACTGAGTATAAGACTTTAATATTTGCTAGTGTATGGACCGGTACTATACACAGTGCCAGCCCCACCGTGTGCTTTCAGAACCCGGAAGGTAGAATGAAATCAGCTGTATTAACTGAGCAGAAGGGGTTGCGTATCAAATCAGTGATTTGGCCACAAAGACATATGAAGGCAAAAATTATCTTGTTGCTGGTTGTGACTGGGAGTCTATTATAAAATAAGGGCTGGAGGGCCTGTATAGATAAAGTCAACATGCTCAATGTTAACTTTCTAAAGTATGCATTTACCTCCTATTTGTTGTAAAGTACCATTTATTATTTATTATCTAGGAGTCTACTGGCTAGTCTTAATTATTACTTTCTTAACCTTGAAAATGGAGATTTTAATAATTATCACTACAGAGCACTGAGAGCCATTTTAACTTAATACCTCAAAAGATGATACATAAAGAGAAATTGAGTAGCAATGCTCTCCATTATTCTTTGTTTTAAAAAACTCTGCAGCATAAAGTACCAAGAATAAGTAATATACAGACTATTTTTATTAAGGTACCATAAAGCAAGACATGAGGAATCAAAGAACTAGCCAGAGCCACGAATTTAAGAAACAGAGGCTCTAAATACAAACAACTAGTTCAACACTTTTATTTGAATTAGCCTATCTTCATTAGGATAGAAAATCTCTTCTAATAATCTTTATTAATATAGGAAACTGGACCATTTGGCTGGACAGTATTTCAATCCATTGATTGTTTGGTGTGATCTGGCCAAACTCACTGCCTGGCAAGGAAGTTTGCACATTCTTCCTTTGTCTTTATGCTTTATCTAAGTAAATGACTTTCTCATAAAGATGAGGACAGCTTTTTTCCAGCCCTGAAATATAGAGCCAGTTGGTTTCTTCAGTAATAATCTCCAAACATTTCAAAGTAACCAACAAAAAGCGCTTTGCAAGGCAATGAGGTTTGAACATAGAAAGAATACTCACAAGAGAATGCAACTCTAAATTAAATAATAACAAAATAAGATACTTTGTATAACAAGAGGAAAAGATAGATTGGAATATTCTGATTTCAGTTAATTTAAATTGTAGTTGAGAGGAGAAAGGAAAGTAAGAACCTGTCCAAATCCATTTTTGTGGTCATAAACACAGTATGACAAATGTTCTTCCTTCAAGAAAACATCTTGTGCTGAACTTTTCACAGAAATAGAAATGAGCCTGCATATTTGTGTCCAGACTCATCTACAGCATGATGTATCCACAGACAGTATCCTGCTGGGTTTTCATTGATGCTTCCATTAAGATGGCTTGGGCTGTCATTTTTACGTAAACAATTGATTTTTTTAAAAGTAATACCAAAGAGAATATAGTATGTAAATGAAATAATCATCTTGAAAATTATATAATTCATAGATGCGCTGGATACTTTTGCAAAGAACTCCCTATTTTAGTAAGCATGTGGGAATAGAGAGGGGAACAAATCCAAACAGCAGTTGAGAATTGTATAGTAGGCGCTGTGTTTTACAAACACACTAAGCAGGCTATTTCTTTCCAACCATTTTCGTGCCTGTTCTCTGCCTGGAAACCTCTTTCTCTAGGAAGTTGCAAGACTCTTTCCCTGCCTTTCATCAAGCCTTTACTAAAACCCCGTCCCCTCATACAGGTTGCCTCTGATCATCTTATGTAAAATAGATGACACTTCACTTACTCTCCATCCCTTGCATTATTAGAGCGCCATCTCCATTTACCATATCGTCTCTTCATTTGCTGAATTTATTCTTGGTTCCTCTCCCACCCCTCCTTGCCCCCACTATAAAGCAAATTTCATGGGAGTAGCATCTTGTCTATTTTATTTTTTGCTGTTTCTCCAGTGCCTAGAACAGAGCCTGGCCCATATTTGTTGAATAAATGAATAAATTCTTCATGCTCCTCTAAGTCCCAGTAAATCAAAGTTCCTTACTTAGAGTATTTAGTATTTCTTCTCTAATCAACCCATATTTGTTTGTGATGCCTATCGGGCATCCAAGCAGAGGTGTTGAGAAGGCAGTAGGATTTAAAGCCTCAAATTCAGGAGAAGAGGGCCAGGTTGAAGACAGATGTTTGGGATACATCAGCATTTTGATGTTATTAAAAACCCAGCTACTGCATGAGATCACCAAAGTGACAAGTGTAGGTAGGGAAAGGAGAAGGATCCAGAATTGAGATCTAAATACTCCAACATTTAGAGGCTGGGAGGTGAGAAAGGACTAGCAGAGACTGAGCAGAAATGTCAGAGAGACAAGAGAAAAACCAGGTAAGAATGTTGTGTGGAAGCCGAGTGAAAATAGTGTATCAAAGGTCGGGGGGGATGATGGCTGAGTTCAATGTTGCTGTAAGGTCAAGAAATATAGGCACAGAGAACTGCTCGTTTGATTTAGCAATGGAGGACATTTGTGACCTTCACATGAGCAGATGAGATTCAGTGCTGTGGGAACGGGAGTTGGAAGGGAAAGACAAGGATTACAGACAATTCTTTTGAGTAGTTTTTTGTACAAAGGGAAGGAAAGAAGAGAGTGGAAGCCAGAGGAGGGAAGGCAAGGTTTTTGTGATCATTGTTGTGTTTAAGATAAAATAAATAGTGGGATGCTATTTTCTCCTGTGGTCTGCTTCCCACCACTAGCCAACTGCAAAAAGGATTTGTCTTTTTTGATTTTATGCAATTATAGTGTTTGTATAAGTAAAGCATTAGTCTATTCACCTCAAATGCCAGAATTTACATAACTAATATTTCTTAACAGGAAAGCACATTAACATATCATAAGTCACTGCATTGCCTTCTGCAAGGCAATATTGGTTTTCCAACATATCGAAGAGAAAGGCACTTCACATTGATAAGAGAGCAGTTTACTTGGCCTACTTTCTTTTATTAAAATAGAATGAAAACAAGTACATTGAGTCAGATACCTCTAGAGCACTAAGAACTTTCTGGTTGAATTAATCCCCTTTAAAACTACAGATGTACCTGGGAGACATTATGGGTTTGGTTCCAGAGCACCCCAATTAAAGCGAGTCACATAGATTTTTTTGGTTTTCCAGTGCATACGAAAGTTTTATTTACAGTATACTGTAATCTGTTGTGTGTAATAGCATTATGACTAATAAAAGTATATACATTAATTTAAAAATACTTTATTGCTAAAAAATGCTAACACCATCTAAGCATTCAGTGGGTCATAGTAGTAACATCAAAGATCACTGTTCACAGTTGACCATAACAAATATAATAATAATTTAAAATTTTGAAATACTGTGAGAAACCCAAAATGTGACACAGAGACATGAAGTGAGCAAATGTTGTTGGAAAAATGGTGCCAACAGACTTGCTTGATGCAAGGTTTCTACAAACCTTCAATTTAAAAAAAAAAGAGGCAACAACACCTGTGAAGTAAAATAAAATGAGGTCTGCCTGTATTATATAACAGAAGTGAACTGCTTCATGGTGCTTGGATTACAGATAATGTCAGTTTTCTGACATTGGTATTGGCTGAAATCTCCCAATACCAACGTTGGTGGAATTTTCAGTACTAGCCAGTTTTCAAGGCTCCATCTGCATCCGTTTTATTGTATCTGAACCCTGGGACCTGTATCATCTTTTGAAACATCTTAAGAAACAGAATGAGCCCTGGTAGCCAGTGTTGTGATCTGTGTTTGGGTCCATGTGGTCTAGCCAATGCCAGCAGCAACACCCAAAGTTTCTTGCCTCTGAGCCAAGATAGAACACAGGAGGTTCCTAGCCATGGTCATAGAGCTCAAAATTCACTGGTCAGCAAGCAGACACCCCTTCCAGAGTTCATGCCCCTCAAAGGAAGTATGTTTGGGCAGATACAACTCTCTGTGAAACCCAGAAAATCCTTTATCCTCCTTGCCAATGTGGGGGCTCCAATGTCACCTTCTCAGAGTCTCCCCATCACCAAAACTCCTCTGCCTCTGGACATATCCTCTTAGTCATTAAAATAAGTCTAAGGCCTTCAAAAACAAAAGGCTCTCCTCTTTAGAGATTTTCTTCTGGGCAAAATATTTCACCTGAAATGTCTCCCTTTCCCTGGAAAGTAGAGACTTCCAGGACAAAGTGTCCTGGGAAAGGGCAGAGCAGTGGAGATGCAACTTCCTCCAATGAATCACCCTGCTGCCCTAGCATTATGAAATGTAATTGCCTGGCGGGCATGAGTCAGAAGTTAAAAATTATTGTACCCTTTTCTGTTATTCTTTTTTTAAAATTGACTTTTATTGGAGTATAGTTGATTTAAAATGTTGTTAGTTTCTGCTGTACAGCAAAGTGTATCCATTGTATATATACATATATCCACTCTTTTTTAGATTCTTTTCCCATATAGGTCATTACAGAGTATTGAGTAGAGTTCCCTGTGCTATACAGTAGGTTCTTTTATTAGGTATATATTTTATATATAGTAGTGTGGATGTGTCGATCCCAATTTCCCCCACACACACACTTTCCCCCTTGGTAACCATAAGTTTGTTTTCTACATCTGTGACTCATTTCTGTTTTGTAAATAAGTTCATTTGTACCCTTTTTTTAGATTCCTCATATAAGCGATATCATATGATATTCGTCTTTCTCTGTCTGGTTTACTTCACTCAGTATGACAATCTCTAGGTCCATCCATATCACTGCAAATGCCATTATCTTTTCCATTTTTCTTAATTGCCTTTTCACAGCTCTAAAATTCAGAAGGTCAGTGGATTATGGGAGTTGTTCTTACTCACTGCTGGTTGAATGTGAGTCCCACAGCGCAGAGCCCTGGTCACAGAGCTGCTGCCAGCTGTGCTTTCTGAAAGTGTGGAGAGGCTGTGTGATCAGGTGATGTGATGCCACACACAGTGCAGTCGAATACCTCTTCCAGTTCAACTCCATTCCACACCTATTTGAAGGCCAACTTTGTTCTATGCAATATAAAAGATAATCATTATTTGCCATAGCATAACTTGCAGTGAATCAGATGGATAAGAAAAGTCAATGAATATCATTAAGAAGGCAATGTAAGTACCCTAAGAGAGGCAGAATGTGCTTCTGCAGAGAGAAGCAATCATGGTAGCCTTGGAAGAATGAAGAGAGGTGATGTTTGACATGAGTCTTTAAGAAGTGAATTTTGAACTCCGTCACTGACTTCCTTTCTCTTCCTTTTTCAAATCAAAGTCCACCTTGGCGTCTTTGCACTTTTTTTTTTTTGCCTAAAACATTCTCTCCCCCATTTCTCTTCCTTCACACAGCTTATCTATTTAAACCTCTTATATATAACATTAGGTTACTTCCTCAGAGAGGCCTCATTTCACTGATCAAAAGCTGCCTGTCCTGGTTATTTTGTACAGCATCAACTTGTTTATACCATTCATCATAGGGACCATAATCTGGATTTATGTAGCTTATCAGTATGTTTATTGATTAGTGTGTTTATTGGTCATCTGTCTTCGCTCCTAGAGAACAAACCTCTTTCCAGCCTTGCTTCCCACTGTATATTATACACCTAATAAGTTCTCAATAAATATTTGATGAATGAACAAACTCCAAAAGAGAGCCTAACCTATAGAATTCATGGGGAAGGCGTGTTGAAAGTAAGATGATGGGCAATGTGGAGAAATTTAATATTTGTAAGAAGTGACGTGATCAGTTGTATGCCTTTGAAAGATTAATCTGATAGCTCTATACATGCAGTTGGAAAACTGAAAGGGAGAAGGAATTAAAATTGTATTGCATTGGAGGAAGCTTGGCGTGGCCTACATGGGACTCTATTTGCAACTTTTTATAACTCTATATAACTTTCAAAATAAAAAGTGAAAACCTGTATTGCAGTATTCGTAAGCTGAGGTAATCATAATCACAGTTTCAAAAGTAATGAAATGGAAATATATGTGGAAAAATAACTAAGGAAAAAAGTGTCCAATATGCCTCAATTTAGTATGCTTTGCTTTACACATCTGTATTAATGTGAGCTTGCTATTTAGATGTTTTATTAGTGTGTTTAAATTGAATGCTTTGAACTTCAGTAGCCAAGAATCCACAGAAATAAACAATGGATCATTACTATATCATACACATATTAATCAGTAGCAGTCACTTATAGATATGAGCTGTAGTTGATGGCTTGGTGTCTTGGTCACACTCTCTGCTCACCTCAGATATCATCCACAGTTGTCATTTGGTACTGACAGCATTTGACCTCAAGAGCACTGTGCATTCTTCTACCTTTTCTGAGGCTCAGGAGCCGTCTTGGCCCACATGCACACACAGTCCAGAATTACGGAGGATCCATGCCCCAAGGAGAAGTCCTCTAGGACTTGGGACTGGAGCTAGTGAATTAATGCCCCAGCCTTCTGTCCTTCAGGAGGAAAATTCTGGGAGGCCTTCTATACTCTTCTCAGGAGGTCTCAATGGACTCAAACACCCATTGTCTACAGCAGCAACCTACATAATTGACTCTTCCATACTCCTTAACTCTTCCTTTTTCCTCACTTCTGGTCCTTAGGATTCCCTGACTCCTAAATAAATTACCCTTCCCAAAATCCTTGTCTCAGCCTCTGCTCTGGGAGGAACTCACACAAGGTTGGGACTAGAAGTGATCCTAGAAAGTAGAAGTCCTGGGTGGGACACAGGAAGTAGATGACTCACCCATCAGATGGCAACAGAGATGGCAGTGATGACAAAGAGTGACCTTTAGTACCATCATAATCCCTCATTAATTCATCTCAAATGGATTGGGATGAAGTACAGGCAGAAGAGAAAGTATTGGATTATTCAGTAGCTGTAGCACATGAACAAGATGAGAGCAATAGAAAGTATAAGAACTATGTATTGGCACGTTTTATCTGTCTTGGAATCCTTTAAAAAAAAAAGAAACTAGGCTCATATTAGTAACCTATCAACACAGGGCTTTCTGTCAATGCTATAAGGGCTTCAGGGCAAGATTTAATAAAACTCTCATCTTTCATAGCATTAGTTTATACCATGTTAAATATCAAGCTCAGGATTTAATTGGAAGATTATCAGAGCCACAAAGGACACTGAATATGCAGCTTGGCAGGACTCCTATACTAAATTTAGGGTTTTGACAGGGAAAAGGTAGAATTCTGAGACCTGGTGTAAGTATGTCTGTGTAGCTATACCCAAGGTGTCTGCTATTTCCGCCATAAACATCTTTGCCATAGACATCTTGACCGCAAACATTTTTGCTGCATAACTAATTGGCCCCAAGGCAATTCTGCCATGAAAGATGAAATAACTCATTGATAGTTTTGTATTTGGTAGTGTGATTTCAACTGGTTGAAATGCATTAATAGTTCTTCCAGTTAGTGATGATATTCATGGCTTTATCAAGCTGACAGATGACAATGATTTGCCCTAAGAGTTGATTTCTTATTTTGAAACCCACTACATTGGAGGAAAAAGAGGCTGAGAGCCTCAAAGATGCAGAGTTGAACCCACATTTTTCATAGAACTTTGGAATATCTTTCAACGGACATGTGAGACTCTGCCAAGAGCAATCAATCATGTAAACACTTTCCCAATGTAATACAAAGCTCAGTTACAAATGTGCATCCTAGTATTTGGAAACAAATACCTCTCTTAATGAAGGAAGAAATTTTAGTGAAAAAGGAAAACTGATACTGAGTGAGGAGACAAATCAAGAAGAAGAAGAAAGGAATGAAAGACTTGGAATACAAGTGCTCGGGTACAGCCCACAAAATAAAATTAGTTATTGGTGCAGGATTGTCATGAATCTATACACATTTCAATGTATTTAAATATTTTGAACAATGAAATATAAGAAAGAGAAATTAAGGAAACAATCCCATTTACCATTGCATCAAACAGAATAAAATACCTAGGAATAAACCTAGCTAAGGAGGCAAAAGACCTGTACACCAAGAACTATAAAACACTAATGAAAGAAATTGAAGACAACACAAAGAGATGGAAAGGTATACGGTGTTCTTGGATTGGAAGACTCAATATTGTTAAAGTGTCCATACTACTGAAGGCAGTCTACAGGTACGGTGCAATCCTTATTAAATTACCAATGGCATTTTTCACAGAAGAACAAAATAACAAAGAATTTTAAAATTTGTGTGGGAACACAAAAGACCCTGAATAGCCAAAGAAGAGGAAATGGAGAAAGAAGAGAAAGAAAAATGGAGCTGGAGGAACCCTACTCCCTAACTTCAGACTGTACTACAAAGATACAGTAATCAAAACAGTATGGTACTTGCACAAAAACATACATAAATCAATGGAACAGGATAGAAAGCCCAGAAATAAATCCATGCATTTATGGTCAATTAATCCATGACAAAGGAAGCAAGAACATACAGTAGAGAAAAGACATTTCTTCAATAAGTGGTGCAAGGATTCTTCAATATACACAAATCAATCAATGTGATACACCATATTAACAAAATGAAGGAGAAAAACCATATGATCATCTCAATCAATGCAGAGAAAGCTTTCAACAAAATTTAACACCCATTTATGATAAACGCCCTGCAGAAAGTAGGCATAGAGGGAACTTTCCTCAACATAATAAAGGCCATATATGACAAACCCACAGCCAACATCGTCCTCAATGGTGAAAACCTGAAACCATTTCCACTAAGATCAGGAACAAGACATGGCTGCCCACTCTCACCAATATTATTCAACATAGCTTTGGGAGTTTTAGCCACAGCAATCAGAGAATGAAAAGAAATAGAAGGAATCCAAATTGGAAAAGAAGAAGTAAAACTGTCACTATTTTCAGATGACATGAAAGATAGAGAATCCTAAAGATGCCACCAGAAAACTACTAGAACTAATCAATGAATGTGGTAAAGTAGCAGGATACAAAATGAATGCACAGAAATCTCTTGCATTCCTATACACTAATGATGAAAAATCTGAAAGAGAAATTAAGGAAACACTCCCATTTACCATTGCAACAAAAAGAATAAAATACCTAGGAATAAACCTACGTATGGAGACAAAAGAACTGAATCCAGAAAACTATAAGACAGTGATGAAAGAAATTAAAGATGATACCAACAGATGGAGAAGTACACCATGTTCTTGGATTAGAAGAATCAAAATTGTGAAAATGACTATACTACCCAAAGCAATCTACAGATTCAATGCAATCCCTATCAAACTACCAACAGCGTTTTTCACAGAAAAAAATCTCACAATTTGTATGGAAACACAAAAGATCCTGAACAGCCTAAGCAATCTTGATAAAGAAAAATGGAGCTGGAGGAATCAGGCTCCCAGACTTCAGACTATACTACAAAGCTACAGTAATCAAGGCAGTATGGTAGTGGCACAAAAACAGAAATATAGTTCAATGGAACAGGATAGAAAGCCCAGAGATAAACTGAAACACATATGGTCACCTTATCTTTGATAAAAGAGGCAAAATGCACAATGGAGAAAAGACAGCCTCTTCAATAAGTGGTGCTGGGAAAACTGGACAGCTACATGTAAAAGAATGAAATTAGAACACTTCCTAACACCATACATAAAAATAAGCTTAACATGGGTTAAAGACCTAAATATAAGGCCAGACTCTATAAAACTCTTAGAGGAAAACATAGGCAGAACACTTTATGACATAAATCACAGCAAGATCCTTTTTGACCCACCTCCTAGAGAAATGGAAATAAAATCAAAAGTAAACAAATGGGACATAAAGAAACTTAAAAGCTTTTTACAGCAAAGGAAACCATAAACAAGATGAAAAGACAATCCTCAGAATGGGACAAAATATTTGCAATTGAAGCAACTGACAAAGGATTAATCTCCAAAATTTACAAGCAGCTCATGCAGCTCAATATCAAAAAAACAAACAACTGAATCCAAAAATAGGCAGAAGACCTAAGTAGACATTTCTCCAAAGAAGATATACAGATTGCCAGCAAACACATGAAAGGATGCACAACATCACTAATCATTAGAGAAATGCAAATCAAAACTACAATGAGGTATCAGCTCACACCAGTCAGAATGGCCATCATCAAAAAATCTACAAACAATAAATGCTGGAGAGGGTGTGGAGAAAAGGGAATCCTCTTGCACTGTTGGTGGGAGTGTAAATCGATACAGCCACCATGGAGAACAGTATGGAGGTTCTTAAAAAACTAAAAATAGAACTACCATATGACCCGGCAATCCCACTCCTGGGCATATACTCTGAGAAAACCATAATTCAAAAAGAGGCATGTACCACAATGTTCACTGCAGCACTATTTACAATAGTCAGGACATTGAAGAAACCTAGGTGTCCATCGACAGATGAATGGATAAAGAAGATGTGGCAGTTACATACAGTGGAATATTACCCAGCCATTAGAAGAAACGAAATTTAGTTATCTGTAGTGAGGTGGATGGACCTAGAGTCTGTCATACAGAGTGAAGTAAGTCAGAAAGAGAAAAACAAATACCGTATGCTAACACATATATATGGAATATAAAAGAAAAAAGATAAAATGGTTCTGATGTACCAGGAATAAAGGCATAGATATAGAGAATGGACTTGAGGACATAGGGAGGGGGAAGTGTAAGCTGGGACGAAGTGAGGGAGTAGCATTGACATATATACACTATCAAATGTAAAATAGATAGCTAGTGGGAAGCAGCCGCATAGCACAGGGAGATCAACTCGGTGCTTTGTGACCACCTAGAGGGGTGGGATAGGGAGGGTGGGAGGGAGACGCAAGAGGGAGGGGATATGTGGATATATGTATACATATAGCTGTTTTACTTTGTTATAAAGCCAAAACTAATACAACATTATAAAGCAATTATACTGCAGTAAATATGTTAAAAAATAGAGGCTTAAATAAAATGGAATTTTATTTTTCTCAGGCAAAAGGAATCTGGAGAATTCAGTCAAAACCATGAACGCTCCAGCATCCTTAGGACTCATGATCCTACCGTCTTTCTGTTCATACTCCTAGCCTGTGACTTCTGTCCTCAAGGTCACGTTACAGTCCAAGTTGGCTGCCAAAATTTCTGCCACTTTGTCCACAGTCCAGGAAGCAGATGAGTCAGCTTCTTTTTTAGCAGCATTCTCAGAAAGCCCTCACCTCACATTTGCTAAAACTGACTGGCCAGAAATTTTAGAAAATGAAATACTCTAAGTGAGTACATTATATCCCCAAATAAAATTTAGATTCTGCAACTAAGGAAGAGAGCAAAATGTGTAGGCATTTAGCAAGCAATCTTGTCCACACACCTCTAGGGAAAGATGGAGAAGGAGGAGAAAGAAGAGAAAGAGAAAAAGGATGAGGAAGAAGAAGTAGTAGCAGTAATATTAGTACTATTAGTAGTAACTGCAACAGTAGTAGTAGAAGAGGAGGAAAATTAGTAGTAGTTGTCTTGAATGCATTTTACATTTTTATTTTATTATTTTATTTTATTTTGGAGTATATTTGATTTACAATGTTGTGTTAGTTTCAAGTGTACGGCAAAGTGATTTAGTTTTATATATACATGTCTGTTCTTTTTCAGATTCTTTGCCTATATTGGTTATTACAGTGTATTGAGTAGAGTTCCCTGTGCTATACAGTAGGTCCTTGTTGAATGTGTTTTTAAATATACTTTATTAATCTAACATGTACCTGGAGGTAATGACACACTTTATTTACTGCAGGGATGGTAAATAAGTTATCATTCTGGTCAAAGTCCAGATGTCTGGTTAAACAGATCTCAGATTTTGAAGGATGTCTTCCAAATGCTAAGATGCATAGCATATCAGACTGTCTTCCTAACAAGCCCTAACCTTACTTTCTACACTTTGCATACATTTATCCACTGCATCTGTTATCATAATGAATAAAACAAGTGGGTGACAGTTCAATTATGGGATATAATAGGGCCAAAGAGGGGTAATTTGTTTTTGACATTTGATAACATCCTGAACCCACTTGCTTGCTAATTGCCAACTACTTTTCTAACTTAAGCCATATTTCTCTCAGTAAATAGTAGAGAAAATGAAAATATCAGGGGAGAATTAAGCTTTGGTTACTGCAAAGGTTTTCTGTCAGTTCTCATAAGCATCTAAGAAAGGAAGCAAAATTTAACCAGTCTCTAGTTTTCTTGGAGAGAATACATGTGTTCAGAAGTGCTTTAAATGTGTCTTTTTGGATTAAGTGTTCATATATATATATATGTGTGTGTGTGTGTGTGTGTGTGTGTGTGTGTGTGTATACACATATATGTATAAAATATTAGTACATTTTTTCTTTGATGGAATCAGAGCAATTGATCTAATTCAGGGCAGGAATCATAGTAAGTATAACCAGAGTATATTTGGAAGAAGCTGATTGATTAATGTCAACACAAATGTGGTTCCATAGTTTAAGATCAGCTACTGGGCTTCCCTCTGTCAGTTGTGTTAAAATTACTTGTACATATTTTTATTCTGAGCTCAACTTAAGTGGTCTGAAGGTGGTAGGGAAAAGGGACAAGAAAATAAGGGAATGAAACATTTACCAATCTTACCACTATGTGTCAGGTACCATATTAAGTGTTCACATGTATTTTCATATTTATCTGCCATAATTAATTTATGAGCATGTTTATTAATCCCATTTTGTAGATGAGAAAAATTAAATATAGACAGAATAGGAACTTTCTCAAGGGGCTTAATTGTTAGAGAAGCATCTGTGTTGCCCAAATCAGCCTGGTTCCAAAGACTTTTCCCTTTGTGCTCTATTACACCTGGCATTGGTTTAAACTGTTACTTCCTCAGGAGTTATGCATCCATTTATTTTGAGCAAGAGCTCTTAAAAACAAGGTACGGGGCTTCCCTGGTGGCACAGTGGTTGAGAGTCCGCCTGCCGATGCAGGGGACGTGGGTTCGTGCCCCGATCCGGGAAGATCCCACATGCCGCGGAGCGGCTGGGCCTGTGAGCCGTGGCCGCTGAGCCTGCGCGTCCGGAGCCTGTGCTCCGCAACGGGAGAGGCCACAACAGTGAGAGGCCCGCGTACCACAAAAAAAAATAATAATAAAATAAAATAAAAAAATAAAAGGATTTCGCTTTCTAACTCCCCATCTCCTGTAGGGGGAAAAAAGAATGAATGAAAAAGTGACCCAATCTCTGTTGGAGAAAAAAGCATCACTCATCTCCATTTCATCCTTGCTGCCTAATTGGGCTGTGTGTGAGGAGGGAATAAAGAGAATACGGGCCCCAAATGGTCGGGTCACTTCCTTTGGAATATCCTGCTTATCGTTATGCCTTTTCAATTCTAGTTCTCCAGGAAACCGCTGTATACTGAATACACCAAATTGGTTACTTTGGTATTTCCTTTTCCGAGCAATTTGAAATGATCTCATTCCTCATCGTATCTTTGAGGACTTCATATATTTCCCCTGTCTCTCTAGTTTTCATTTTTGTTTTTACAGGAAACCCATAAAGAAATAAGTGAAATTGTTGTGGGAAATATTTAAGAGTAATTGTTTCTATGACTCTGTGTGTTCAAATCATCTCTCCGTCTGCAGTAGAAGGTTAGGGCAGCAACGCTGCTTACTCTACTTGGCTCAACAATTTCACAAAAGTGAGTGACTCAAAATGAAAGGAAATAGAAAAGAATGTAATCAGTAGGCACATTTCCTGAGTGCCTTTTTCCTCCAGGGTATTGGACCCAGCAAATACTGTGTGTGGAAGGATAATACGTAATGCAACCAGGAATAACCTTAAAGCTGGATATTTTTACCCTGTAGGAATAAATACTTTTTCTTTTTTTTTTTGTGGTACGCGGGCCTCTCACTGTTGCCGCCTCCCCCACTGCAGAGCACAGGGTCCGGAAACGCAGGCTCAGCGGCCACGGCTCACGGGCCCAGCCGCTCCGCTGCACGTGGGATCTTCCCGGACCGGGGCACAAACCCGCGTCCCCTGCATCGGCAGGCGGACTCTCAACCACTGCGCCACCAGGGAAGCCCGAATAAATACTTTTTTTATTTCCAGATTAAGAAAACTAAATATTTAAGCAGTTTTCTTCAAGACCGAATAATTGCTCTTACTATTAGCAGGAGGAAAATTTACTCCCAGGAAATCATAAAGCCTCAGACGTGATCTGGGGAAATGGATAACGCAGCCATGCTTTATAATGCCGTGAGCTCCCTCTTGGCGTGGTAATTCTTCCGTCTTAACCACTTGCAGATCCGTTGTTCAAAGCAAAAAGCAACGCAAATCCTATTTCCATTTCCTCATGACAGAGGAAAGCTGGGTGTCTGATTTGGAAAATAGAAATCTTATTGGCGGATCTTGAGCTTGGACTTGGTGAATGACTAGAGAATACTACACGTTCCATCAATCAAATGAGCTTCTTTCAAAGTATTATGCAGTGGGCACATAGTTCATTACTGCAGACATAGTGACAATGAACCCCAAATAAATCCTGGTAAACCAAAGACTAGCTTATTATAGAACACAGGAACAGGCAGGGGATTCTGTATTACTCAAAGTGTGGAGTCACACACACAGGTCCTAAAACTAAAATCTGTGGGTTAAGGAAAAGGATTTGCTAAGTATCCACTAGTTTGTCCTTTCCTGCTGCCTTTTAGCTCCAGACTCCATTCTTTGAAGTTTAGATTAGCTGAGAACTCTTGGGGAAACCTCGAGGGAGATTTTGTATCTTTGTACACAGTAACTGGTGGCTTCCAGAATTTTCTTCCCAGGGGAGGACTTAGGCTTCAAGGTCTTGATTCTCATAAGCGGAGAATAACCACCTTACAAACTTATTTATCACATTTTCATCTGTTCCAAAAAAGAAATATTATTTGGTCACTAACAAGTAGTTAGTGCAGTATGTCTGGATCTGTGCTGATCCTTAGCCTTGCCCTGGAAGGTTTTATATGCTTTCCTCATTGCAAAACTTTGAGCAGATAATCCACTGAATGTAGTATAAGGCAACTGGCACAACAGAGCATAAACAGCCTCTTAGGAAAAGGAGATTCAAGAAACACTGCACAGAAGAGGTGACATTTGAATTCCGAGTAGAGATTTGCTGGGTGGGGATTGGAGTGCACAGATGGGAAAGGCATTACAGAAAGGGAAATCAGCATTTGCAAATTAGTTGGAGTATGTTTGAGAAATGATAAGCAGTTTAGTTTGGCTATAATATGGCATTCATAGACAAGGAACGGGCAAAAAATGGGGCTACAGATGCATGTAAGACCCCCAGGGTATGGAGGACCCCGGCAGACATTTGATGCAGCACAATGACTGGTTTCCACGGGGACAAAGTCACCATCTCTCCCCTACTATCTATACTTTGTTTCTCCCTCCATTTTCTCTATGTCCATTCAGACCCTTCATTTCCATTATTCAACAGAGCCAGATTTAGAATGGATAAGCAGAGCTGCATAACATCTTTGGAGATAAAAAAATCTCATCCTTAAAGTGCTAAGGGCATAAACAGCAGAATTCATGGAAGCTATTTGCACTATGGATCATTGTTTATAAGCAGACTAAATTTTATTGAAGTACCAGAAATATAGTCTAACAGATGAAGATAAATTCTTAACTTCGTACACAAAAAACTGAACATTTTGCTTCCATTTAATATGTAAAAACCCAAAAGGAAAGTTACTTCCTGTCAACTATGAAAAAAAAAAGCCACATAAGATACATGGCCACATAAAATACTCATAAAATAAGTTTTACAAGCCCACCACAGAGATAAGGTCACATGGCAAACTCACAACCTGAATTTCAAAGAGAGACAAGCCTTTCCCAGCATATAAACTGTATCTATCACCTATGGTAGATCACAAGGAAAAGATCGAACCCCCATAAACATAGGAAAGGAGAAATCAGCAGAATTTTAACAAATCGTTAAAGGATAAGTGTATATTAGTGTGTCATTTTGGAATAGCTGGAGGCCCCAGACACAAGGGAAGTTCATACTCACCCCTGGCAACCACCACTCTGTTCTCTGTTTCTATGAGTTTGGTATTTCATGTTTCACGTATAAGTGAGATCATACTGTAGTCATGTTTCTGTCTGACTTCTTTTACTTAGCATATCTTTAAGATTCAACCATGTTGTCACAAATGGCAGAATTTCGTTCTTTTTTATAGCTGAGTAAGAGTCCAGTGTGTGTGTGCATGTGCACATGTGTGTGTGCATATCTATATACATATCTTTTTTACTCATTCATCTGTCAGTGGACACTTAGGTTGTTTCCATGTCTTGGAAATAATGCTGCAAGAACACAGGGGTGCAGCTATCTCTTCAAGGTAATGATTTCATTTCCTTCAGATATTTAGCCAAAAGTAGAATTGCTGAATCATATAGTAGTTCTATTTTTAATTTTTTGAGGAATTACCATTCTGTTTTCCATAGTGGCTGCACCAATTTACATTCCCACCAACAGTGCACAAGGGTTCCCCTTTCTCCACAGCCTCACGGGCACTTGCTATCTCTTGATAGCAGCCATTCTAACATGCTTGAGGTGATATCTCTGTGATTTTCATTTCCCTGATGATTGATGAGGTTTGCACCTTTGCATGTACTTGTTGGCCATTTGAATACCATCTCTGGCAAAATTTTCTTTGTATGGGTACCAAAACATATTTTGAATGTTAACCCCTTATTGGATATGTGGTTTGCAAATATTTTCTCCCATTTAGTAAGCTGCTTTTTCATTTTGATGATTGTAGCTTTTGCTGTGCAGAGCTTTTTAGTCTGACAAAGTCTCATCTCATTTGTTTATGTTTTTCTTTTGTTGCCTGTGTTTTGGGTGCCATATCCATAAAATGATTGCCAAGACCAAAGTCAAGGAGTTTTTGTCCTATGTTTCCCTCAAGGAGTTATATAGTTTTAGGTCTTACATTTAAGTCTTTAATCCATTTCAAGTTAAATTTTGTGAGTGATGAAAGATAGAGGTACAGTTTCCTTGTCTTGCATGTGAATATCCAGTTTTCCCAGCACCAGTTATTGAAGAGATTATCTTTTCTCCATTGAGTATTATTAGCTCCTCTGTCAACTATTAGTTGACTGTATGTGCATGGGCTTATTCCTTGGCTCTTGGTTCCAATTGGTCTATGTGTCTGTTTTTATGCCATTACCATACTGTTTGAAATCTAATATATATATAAATCTAAATATATAGTAATATAGTTTGAAATCAGGAAGTACGATCTCTCCAGTTTTGTTCTTTTCCCTTAGGATTGCTTTGGCTAGCAAGTGGTCTTTTGTGGTTCTATACAGATTTTAGAATTGTTTTTTTCTATTTTTGTAAAACATGCCATTGGCGTCTTGATAGGAATTGCATTGAATCTACAGATGGATTTGGGCTGTATGGACATTTTAATAATAATTATTATTCCAATCTATGAACATGGGATATCTTTCCATGTATTTGTGTTTTCTTTAACTTTTTTCATCAAAGTCCCAAAGTTTTCACTGTAGAGGTATTTTACCTTTTTGGTTAAATTAATTCATAAATATTTTGTCTTCAATACTATTGTAAATGGCATTGTTTACTTTATTTCTCTTTGGATAATTTGTTATTAGTGTATAGGAAGGCAACTGATTTTTGTATATTGACTTTGTATCCTGCAACTTTACTGAATTCATGATTATTTCTAAAAATTTTTGGTGGAATCTTTAGGATTTTCTGTATATAAGATCATGTCATCTGAAAACAAAGACAATGTTCTTCTTCCTTTCTGAATCAGATGCTTTTTATTTCTTTTACTTGCCTGATTACTTTGGCTAGGATTTCCAGTATATGTTAAATAGGAGTGTTGAGAATGGCACCCTTGTCTTATTTCTAATGTTAGAGCAAAAGCTTTCAACCTTCCACTCTTGAGTATAATGTTAGCTGTGGGCTTGTCATATAAGGCCTTTATTATGTTGAGGTATGTTCCTTCTATACCCAATTTGTTGAGAGTTTTTATATGACTGGATGTTAAATTTTGTCAAATGCTTTTACCACATCTGTTAAGATTATCATGTCATTTTAATCTTTCATTCTTTTAATATGATGTATCACATTTATTAATTTGCATATGTCATGATAAAATTTTAAGAGGAGTGCTTAAACAGACTTAGAGATATACTGCAATTCCATTGTAAACCCCAAGCATATTTTAGACAGATATAAGAAAAAGCAGTTCCAAAGTTATTTGGAAAAATAAGCATGAGAAAAGTCAAGGAATTTTTGGACTTGCACTACCAGATATCCACATATGTTGTAAAGGAATAATTAAAGAGTGTGAAACTAATATAAGAATAAAGTGTTCCAGAAAAGAAAACAGAAAGTTTGGGAACATATTTCATTATATAAAATACTATAGTTTAACATAAAGGTAACATTTCAAAGCAGTAATGAAAAGGTAAATTATTCAACAAATGATAATATGTCATTTGTTTATCAGGGAAAAAATGGAGGATGACTTTATGTGAGCTCACAATATAAAATGCAGATAAATTGGATTTAATTTCTATACAATGAAACCATAACTGATTTATAAGAAAGTAAACATATGTATCTGATTTCAGGGTGCAGCATATTTGCAAGATAAGTGTCTAATATTAGCAATATGTTAGTTAAAATGTCTAATATTAGCAATATGTTAGCTAAAAGTACAGGTAATAGAAAACAAATAGGAATAAAATGACTGTCCCAGTTAACTTGGAGAAGGGCTTATGTAGACAAAACAATAAGAAGAAAAAAACAAAAATCCAATAAACTTGATATTAAGAGAATCAGATGTATTACCATATTCTCATTCATTAAATATCAAAATCAAATTAATACAGTAGTGAACTAAAAGTTTCATAATACCTAAACAGTATTTTTTTTTTTTTTTTTTTTTTTTTTTTTTTTTTTGCGGTATGCGGGCCTCTCACTGTTGTGGCCTCTCCCGTTGCGGAGCACAGGCTCCGGACGCGCAGGCTCAGCGGCCATGGCTCACGGGCTTAGTTGCTCCGCGGCATGTGGGATCTTCCCGGACCAGGGCACGAACCCGTGTCTCCTACATCGGCAGGCGGATTCTCAACCACTGCGCCACCAGGGAAGCCCTAAACAGTATTTTTTAAATTATAAACTCTCCACTTGTCAAACAGGTGATTGAAAGTACCTACCTATATTTTAATGAGAAGGGTGTAAGTTGATTCTGCCTTTCAAGAAAGCAAATTAGGAAAATGTATCAAAAACAGTAATGCTCACACCACTTGACCTTGTAATTCTATGTGTGGATTTATTCTAATGAAATACAGTAAGAGATGTTTACCAGGATTTATGTACAATGAAATTTGTTGTGGTCTTATTTATAACAAAGAGGAAAACAATCCAGTACTAAAGGATAAGTTAAATAAATGTAAATATACCATTTGGAATGGACTATCATTTTATAGTAACTAAAATCTTACTTATGTAAAATAATAACTCAGGGAATGTTTATGGTACAAATTTCTTTAACAATATACACACATATAAGCAAAATATATTAAAATAGCCATTCTTATTAAGTAGAGGTTAAATTTTCAACTGCTTTTTGTTTATTTTGTATATATTCTAAATCTTCAAGTAATTGACTAAATTTAGACTCTCCAATGCCACTCCGTCCCTTCTACTACACTCCAGTCAAGCTTCTGCCTGTATGAAACTCCATGAATCCATTTTTAATAAGTTCAACAGTGATGTCTACTTTACTAAATCTAATAGGTAACATTTAGTTTTTATCTTAACTTGAACTACTGCAGCTTTCAACCCAGTTGATCATTCCCTTGTCCTTGATATACTTTCTTCACTAGGCTTACAGGATGCTACATCCTTAGTTTTCTTCCAAACTGTCTTTCCATTCTCACTCACCTTTGCTGACTCCACCTCTTCTCCCTGAGGGCCCCACAGCTCAGTTCTTAGTCTTTTTCCCAATCCACTTACATCAACATCCTTGGTGATGTGATGCAGTCTTACTGAATGAAATACCATGTACAAGCTCATAACAGTCAAATGTACATCTGTAGCCTAGACCTCTGTTCTGTACTTCACAATCATATATTCTGCTATTTAAATCTATGCCAACTACTTCAATATTAAACAGTAGGCATCTCAAAACAACAAATCTAAAACTGGACTTTGGTATTGCCCCCCCCAAAATCTGCTCTACCCACCTTTTATTCTCCTTTATTCCCTTTTTTCTCACTCTTCATCTCTAATTTTACAGAATAAACCTAGCTGCCTCTATCCTAGCAACTGTTTCTCATCTAGTCCACATGCTACCATGATATGTTTCCTGCATAACTGTAATAGCCCAGTAATTAGTCTCCCAGATTCCTCCATTGCTTCTGAAGAGTCTATCATCAAGACAAGCATCAGAGTGAACTTTGAAAATTCCGGGTGGACCATCTTACTCTTGTGACCTACAAAAGGTTACCTATTTCATTTAGTAAAAGGAAAGTCCTCCAATGGCATATGAGTTCCTTGTACATGATGTAATATGACATGTACATGATGTACATATGACATCCTCACCCCCATTATTTCTCTGAGCTCATCTTTTATTCTTCTCCCTGTCACTCACTCTGTTCCATTGTACATCGCCCTGCCCTACGCTTTACGTTTAGAAGATGCCGCTCTGACCCTTCTCCATCTGATCCGTCCTCATGGGGTGAGGAGGATTCCATGAGCCCAAAAGATATGCCCACATGGAAGCACAAACCTTCCTCTTCTAGACTAAGATCCAAATAGCAGGAATCCAGAAATTTCTCACCAATTATCCTTTGAGATCCTATTCCCTGCACGTGTCCCCGGGATATCCTATGACACTGGTGTGTGCATCCCTGGGGGCGAAGTGGCCAAGGGGAAGCTGCTGAGGGAGGGATTTGAATGGAGTGTGGAACATGTAAACCAGAGTGTACCCAGAGTATTTCACAGATGTGCATAAAACCTTCTTGCAGTAGGATGAAACAGGGTGGGAAGAAATGAAGGCTGGCCCAGCTCTTCACTTGCTTCCACTGTCTTGACATGAAATGGTTGAGAATTACAAGTTGGCTTTTGGAAATCAAACATGTAATGCAGCAAATCTGCAGTCCATTCTTTCCCTTTAGAAAGTAGTTAGAAAATTCTTGGTGAAAAAAGTAAGCTTGCTTATTTCACGATTCACAACTGTGTTTTTCTTTCATTTAGAACTTTCTTTTTTCCTTTCTGCTAAGCCAATAACAATACTCAAATATACACAGATCTATTTTGACAAGAAAGGCATTGTCATATGTTACTGTTGAGCATTATCTGGAAGATAATTTGTCAATAGATATCAAAATTCTTAAAAATGAATAGTTTTTTTCTATCATAAAATACCACTTCTAGAAATGTACCCAAAGAAAAGAGTCATCAATGACATTAATATTTTCTAAAAAGGAGACTCACACCAGTGGTGTAGCACAGAAGTATTACACTATTGTATTGATAAAGTAACTTGTTTAATAGTTCATGATAAATCTACACAGTATAAGATCATACAGTTCCTAAATATAATATAATAGCATAATAGTTTGTGACCCAGAAGTTTATTTATGCTATATTTAGTGGAAGAGAATAGGTTAAAAACAAATTGAATGTAATCCTTTTTCAAAAGAGGATAGTTGTAGAAATATTTGTGCATGTGTAGAAACATTTCTATTAAATATATGTCTACATATAACGGTGGTTGCCTCCAAGTGGAAATAACACAAATGAATTTTTTAGTTTTTAAAGTCACCATGTTTTGATAGTAAAGTGAATTAAAATACCAATATTTTTATAAGAAAGCATCTCAGCATTCATTTTTTTTACTTTCAAAATTTATTATGTTTTCCAGTTTTATTGAGAAATAATTGACATACATCACTGTGTAAGTTTAAGGCATACAGCATGACAGTTTGATTTACACATATTGTGAAATGATTACCACAGTAGGTTTAGCTAACATCCATCTGTTTTTTTATATAATGAATTATGTATTGAGTACTTCATAAGGTTTTAGAAGACGCAAGTCTCTCTAGTTGAGCTGTGCTCACTGTAATGCCTTTAAACAGAATTTTAACAGTCTTGTTATTTTTCTTTGGCCTTGGCTTTGTATTATACGTACTGTTAGTTTTTATGGTAAAATCCACATTTCCTCATCTATAAAATGATAGTTCCTATTCGCATGGTTGTTGTGAGGATTGAGTGACATAATACATGAGCATAGCCAAATAATGGAGATTATTATCTTTAATTTAATTCTTAATTTTTAATTAGCAAATAATATATTTGAATGCTTTCTAATAGAGTACATACTTAGATTTGTTCAATAATAAGAATAATTTATAATTCCGATTTTATATGCACTTTGATGGTTCTAAAAATAAATGAAGTATCTTAGAAATGCTCTAAATGTTTAATGTCCTGGCATTTAAAATTCATGCTATTTAAACTATTTTACCATAAGTATCACTCTTTAAAAACTTTGTTTCTTGCCGTCAATCTTGAAATAGTCATAATATTGCTAAGCATTTTTGGACTCACTTCATCAAAAAATGGAGTAGATAATATTTAATTGCCAAGAAAAGAGCTATTTCCTTTGAAATATTTTGAAGCCCCTCAAAATATTTTACCAATGTAGGAACAAGGTTTCAAGACAGTTTTTCAGAATCAATATAAATAATTTATGTTCAAAGAAAATCTGCTTTGAAGGAATTATAAAAACAAATGCCAGAATGCCTATTTTAAAAATGCTTGGGGCTTCCCTGGTGGCGCAGCGGTTGGGAGTCCGCCTGCCGATGCAGGGGACGCGGGTTCGTGCCCCGGTCCGGGAGGATCCCACATGCTGCAGAGCGGCTGGGCCCGTGAGCCATGGCCACTGAGCCGGTGCGTCTGGAGTTTGTGCTCCGCAACAGGAGAGGCCACAACAGTGAAAAAAAGCTTTATCATTTCATGGATAGATTCGAACATTTTGGCTGTGTCTCTTATTTAATATGGAAGGCTTTTTTTCTCGCTGAAAGATAAACTACCATCATCATAGGAAATACCTACTGAAGGGACATTAACAATACTCTGCACACAAAACACTCAAAAGAGAGAGGATTGTACACCAACAAATATTACTAGTCCACCAAACTCCCATGAGGAAGTCTCTAATATAAAATTCGACCAAATAAAGCCTCATCAGCTATGAGTTTTCAATAAGATCTGTTACACTCAACTCCACTCATCATCTTTGAAAGCAACATTTTATTATAAAATAATGTGTTTTATTAAAGAAAATCTGGAAAAGTAGAATCAAAGGATCATTCATTTTCCCAAGGTCAGAAATTCTTTGAGTTTTTCAGTGTCCTAATCATACCCAAATCCAGGCGAACATTTAGTGTAAGTAGACCACAATGGAGGGTAATATTCAGGATTAAATTATCTAGTATTTGACCTACATAAAAGATCCTCTCTCCTGTTCCTTTATGGGAAAGGGATATTTCCCTTAACCATATAGATTTCCACTGGCATCCAGTGTTTTACAAACCTAATATTATTTTAAAGGTACGTTACTATATCCAGGTTCCTAAGCGCAGGCTTAACTGCTAATGTTTGCCCAAAATGCAAAGTGTTCTGGCTTGGTAAAAGTACCTAAATTCTAGTCCTGGTTTTGGCCCTCTAACTTTGAACAAGTCACTTTAGTATTCAGAACCTTGATTCCCTCCTCTGTCATATGAGGGGATTAAACTAGATATTCTTTAGGATTTCTTTCCAGCTCAAGTTCTTATGGACTTATTCTAGGTCACAGGATATAGCTAAGCACTCCAGAAAAGACTAAGTCATAGTCTTGAACACTTATTATTGACTATGAAGTCTTGGGTTACAGTTGCCAGAGATGTTAGAGCATGTTGAAAAGAAAATATTTCTCTACAAATGGAAGATTCCATTTTCAATCTAGAAGGTTTCACTTCTACGCCTCCCAAATCCCCACACAATTCATGTTCATTGCTCCTGTTATAAAGAAGGCAACTGTCACAAGAATCTCTTAGAATCTCTTATACACCAGAAAGGATTTGAAGGATGTTGAGGAATTTCAAATATTTTCAAGTGAAAAATCTTTACCAAAGTCAAAACCTTCCAAGAGATGAGGCTCCTTTTCAGGAATATTTGGCAATAAGCAATTAATGCAATTGTGAAATGTGAAGAAATGTTTCATGCACGTTTTATCATAATTTAAATGAATAAGTTGTTCTTTAAAAATGTAAATCTGAGGGACTTCTGATTCAGGCTGTGATGGAGTAATGAATAAGTAGCAGACTTAGCATCCCATCAAAAACTGTGAAACTGAAACTGGACAAAATATATGTTCAGGCATCGGACAACAGAGAGTGTAGCTCTTGAATCCATGAGAGAAGGCAGCGTGGAGGGGGAGCTCCACATTGACCCTGGCTTTCTTCCTGGAGGCATTTTCAAATCCCTGATACAGTCGGGGGGCCTAAACAGAGAGCAGTGTCCTCACTGGGTACAGAAAACGGAGGCAGGAGTTTGGGGCTGCGGACATAGCTAGAATTTGCAGGCAGCCTACTGGAGAGGAAAGAATTACATAAATCTGCATAGGGGTGGCCTTGAGTCTTTGAATGGTTACTACTTCTGCTTACACACAGTGAAGTCAGACAGAGAACAGTTAAGCGGGGGCTGGAAGCTGAAGGAAGGTCACCCTGTGCTGGACGAAACCGGCAGCCCAACCAATGCAAGTCACATGACCTTGCTGAACACGCTGGAAGTTCAGTTAAGAGTCCACACCTTAGAAGTGAAGATGTCGATATTCTAGCTCCGGACTCAACCTGATAAAGCCTAGAACTGTGCCTTGTCAAGATCAAGTCAATCCGGCAGTACGTTAACTCCCTACCAGAATGAAAATGCAAATTGGACTGAATGTATAACACGTAATGCCTGGCATGTGTCAGATGGAGAATGCTACCACACCACGACTAGGTATACCCTGGGAAGCATTATGAATTTTGGAAGTAGGTGTAGTAGCAAGAGATGCAAATTTGGGCAGACAGGCAGCACATATGAAAAGAAAGGTATGTTGCAAAGGAAGGTAGGCAGGTGGCTGAACTCAGAAAACCCTGGTCACAGATGAGTATTCCTGCAAGAGAGCAGCAAAACATGAAGCAGAGCAGTCTGTATGAGGCAAGGCTGTCAATCCGGGTAGAGGTCTGTGCATTCACGAAGGCCTGACAGCAGGAATTCGGATCTAGGTTTTGGGTTGGGAAATCGGACCATGTCTGGGAATCTGACCAAGAAAGTCAGATTGGCAAGAGAGATGCCCAGCGATGGCTACAGCAGGGGCAGAAAGCATTAGCACCAGCAACAAGGCAGGCCTGAGGTTTTTGACATTCCACTTGAAAAAGGAAAGGATTGGTTCCAGTGTTACAATACTTGTTAACCACAGGTGAAGGGACGGTCTATAATTCTAGTAGAGGACAGAGCTTAGGCCTCTAAGAAAATCATGTGTCAGTCTGGGATTCATCCTTTACTGTGCTTGTTCTCTTAATCATCATTTGCCTCTGCTTCCAAAATATATCCCATATCCATCCACTTACCTCCCTGTGCAAACCGAGTCCCCTGTTTGAAGCCACCACCACTCATCTAGACTTCTGCAAAATGGTCTCTTCATTGTACCCCTGCTTAATTCTTGTCCAACTTCTGTTCATTCACCACCCAGAAGCCAGAAAAGTTTCATTGAAATCAGATTACAGCAAACCCTTGCTTCAACTTAGATGGCTTCTAAGTTTAGATGGCTTAGATGGCTTCTGACTTCTCTAAGAATAAAAACCAAGCCCTATTCATGGTGTATAAATCCAGACACCATTTGGCCTTGCCTAACTTGCCACCCTCATCTCTTTTCTCTCTAGTCTACACACCAGTGTATCACAGCACTGATTCAGATACACTGAATTTCTTTGTTTTCCTCTAATGAGTCAAGCTATTTTTTACATCGGGTCCTCTACAGTTGGTATTCTCTCAGTATGGAACTTTCTTCCACCAGATCTTTGTCTATCAGCCTGATAAAAAGGCATTTGTTCACATATGTATGAAAGCAAGACTCACTTTAGTCTCAAAAGTCAATGGGAGAGACTTCCCTGGTGGCACAGTGGTTAAGAATCCGCCTGCCAATGCAGGGGACACGGGTTCGAGCCCTGGTCCAGGAAGATCCCATGTGCCGCGGAGCAACTAAGCCCGTCCACCACAACTACTGAGCCTGCGCTCTAGAGCCCGTGAGCCACAGCTACTGAGCCCACCTGCCGCAACTACTGAAGCCTGTGCACCTAGAGCCCCCGCACCGCAGCAAGAGAAACCACCTCAATGAGAAGCCCATGCACCGCAACAAAGAGTAGCCCCCTCTCGCTGCAACTAGAGAAAGCTCAAGTGTGGCAACGAAGACCCAACACAGCCATAAATAAATAAATAAATAAATAAATTTGTTTTAAAAAATAATAAGAAAAAAAAAGTCAATGGGAAATTCTTGGTTCTGACCACCACCCTTTTGATTTGCCCCAAACAGAAATATATATACATATATGTAAACATATGTATAATACATGCTTCATTCTAATTTTAAAATAGTTCAGGGTAGCAACTGGCTTTTTGGTTCAATGAGGTTATTTAAATCTCAGCCATGATGTCTCAAGTCTTCCCAGGTCCCCCCACCTAGAATGGTTACCCACTGTCACCAGCAGCAGCATGTTCTGACACATGACTTTGCATGGTCTTCATATTAGAACTTTCAAAATGACCTCATTTATTAGTTTTGTTGTTTATTGCCTGAAAACATTATATCTCCATCCCCTAGAATAAGAGCAGACACAGTTTCTGTTATGAAAAAGCTGATTCTTTGTACCTGTGTGTACGTATTCCTCTCATCAAGATGTATAATAGTTTAGCTCTAAATGTGGGTTCAAAATATTAAAAAGGTGAGCATGCTCTAAAAATGATTTTCTGATGAATACATTAATTTGCAAATGAAGGGACCCCAACTCTATAAGGATCCCCCAAATAAAGTGCCAAACATAAAGTGTTTGAATATAGAAAGGTTGGACCATTGCCAACTTGATTTACTGTTGGAAATTCTATAATGGCAGCCAGCTTTGAGTTCTACCAGCACAAGTTAAAAGATCTAAGAAAATATTATGATTAAATACCTGGCTAAGGATTCAGAAATCCATGAAAAGTTTCTCAAATGAACAAATAAATTTGCATCATTTATATCCCAACATTTACTACCAAAGCATACTTGAAAGATGAAGTGATATGGTATTTAGAATAAAAAAAAAAATTAAATGCTATTTAGAAAACGGGAAAGGTAGAAAAATTATTCCTGTATGACAAATTTACAACTAGGTCTTTTGTAAGGAAAAAATATAATATTCTTTATTTGTAGGTAGCTATATTCTTTAGATATTTCCACTACAACAATAAATTTTACGGAGTGATTTAATAAACTGCCTCAATTTAAATAGCTATGTTTTCTTTTCCTTTGAAGACATCTCTCTTTTTGGATTGATGCTTAAAGAACAGTAAAACAATTTCTGCACCAATCTGCAGATTGCTAGGAAACAGCAAGCGGGAGAGCATGATGCAAATTTTTTAATTAGTCCAAAGTTCAATCGTCTTTGGAACTTTTAGGCAATAAACAGGAGGTTGTTATGAAAAGAAATCAAGAAAATCTCATAAAGTGTTTTCTTTTTAAAGATCTCTTAATGCACTGTGGTGTTAGTACAACTTTACAACCCAGCATATCACATTACGGGGTGAAGAGGAAAAATTCCCCCTCCACGGAGCCATGAAATGATATTACAGAGCCTTTATTACATGATTATTAGCTCATAAAGCCATTACCACCCTATTCTTTTTTTTAATATTTTAATTATGTTGGAGTAGAGTTGATTTACAATGTTGTGTTAGTTTCAGGTGTACAGCAAAGTGATTCAGTTATACATATACATATATTCATTCTTTTAAAAATTCTTTTCTCATATAGGTTATCACAGAATATTGGGTAGAGTTCCCTGTGCTATACAGTAGGTCCTTGTTGTTTATCTGTCTTACATATAGTAGTGTGTGTGTGTTCAGCCCAAGCTCCTGATTAATTCCGCCCCCCCACCCCACATTTCCCCTTTGGTAACCATAAGTTTGTTTTTGATATCTATAAATCTGCTTCTGTTTTGTAAATAAGTTCATTTGTATCTTTTTAAAAATTAGATTCCACATATGAGTGACATCATATGATATATTTGTCTTTCCCTGTCTGACTTACTTCTCTTAGTATAACAATCTCTAGGTCCATCAATGTTGCTGCAAATGGCATTATTTCGTTCTTTTTTATGGCTGAGTAATATTCCCTTGTATATATGTACCACATCTTCTTTATCCACTCCTCTGTTGATGGACATTTAGGTTGCTTCCATATCTTGGCTATTGTACGTAGTGCTGCAATGAACATTGGGGTGTATGTATCCTTTCGTATTATGTTTTCTCTGGATATATGCCCAGTAGTGGGATTGCTGGATCATAGGGTAGTTCTATTTTAAGTTTCTTAAGGAGCCTCCATACTGTTCTCCATAGTGGTTGTACCAATTTATATTCCCACCAGCAGTGTAGGATGGTTCCCTTTTCTCCACACCCTCTCCAGCATTTATTGTTTGTAGACTTTTTGATGATGCCCATTCTGACTGGTGTGAGGTGATACCTCATTGTAGTTATGATTTGCATTTTTCTGATAATTAGAAATGTTGAGCATCTTTTCATGTGCTTTTTGGCCAATTGTATGTTTCCTCTGGAGAATTGTCTACTTAGATCTTCTGCCTTTTTTTTTTTTTTTGTGGTACGTGGGCCTCTCACCGCTGTGGCCTCTCCCGTTGTGGAGCACAGGCTCCGGACGCACAGGCTCAGCGGCCATGGCTCACGGGCCCAGCCACTCCACGGCATGTGGGATCTTCCCGGACCGGGGCACGAACCCGCGTCCCCTGCATCGGCAGGCGGACTCTCAACCACTGCGCCACCAGGGAAGCCCTCAAACAATTTTTAAAAGTAAATTAATATCTCCATTAGACACAGAATCATTATTGAGCTGAGTTCTCAAGGTTGGTTAGACATTTAATGATGAAAGTTCATTTGACATTTGACCTTAAATGAACTACTGATGGGCATACATTTAGCTAAAAAGAATTCTGAAGATATATATATATATATATTTATAAACATCTTTATTGGAGTATAATTGCTTTACGATGGTGTGTTAGTTTCTGCTTTATAACAAAGTGAATCAGTTATACATATACACATGTTCCCATATCAGATATCTTTTTTACTGAGAAGCATCCTCTTAAACCCTGAGTCTCTAAGAGATTTTTTTTCTGTCCCCAAACTGGAGGTAAAATAACTATGCAGTAATTTGTTTGTTGAAACATTTGTATACATACAGAACCATAAATTCAGAGAAGCATAACACAAAGTAATTACAGACCTGTATTTACATCTGCTGTGTTAAGACAAAGCATATTGTGCAAGCCAGGAGTAACTACACAGTTTACATTTAACAAGTTATCTCTCAGGCAGCTGTCATTCTGGGTAAGATAAGGGGGCTACGCATCAAATGTAAATTACTTTCCACCTCATCAATCAAAGTCAAAAAGATACGTAAAAGTAAACAAAACCACCACAGTGCTCTCCGCTCCATATGATTTAAGTCAACAGTTGGCATGAATGCTGAAGGGAAAGAAGGAATTAAAAATACGTGCAGCTCATGCTTCATCCCTAGAGAAATAACTTTCAGAAATTTAATTCAATCAACCAAATATTTATTAAGTCCCTACTATGGAGAATGAGAGCAGACCTCCCTGCATTCACAAGGCTACCATCTATTAAGTGGGGAAGGAAATCGGCTACAGGGTAGAGAAAGGGAAAGAAGGCAGAGAGCTACTATGAGAAATCAAATAACTACATGATGAGATAACACATACACAGTGCCATGAAAATTCAAGGGAAGGAGAGGTCTTGTCCAGTACTCAAAAAGTAAAGGCCAAAGATATACAGCTAAATCAGACCCTCAGTCTGAGTTGTAAGAAAATAAAGGTACTGTGGTATAAAAGACTTGGCCTTTCTTGGGAAGGTCCAATCCCAACATAATTAAATACCCAACTTCAAACAGTATCAATCAGGACTCCATGGTATGTCTGCTGACTACTGAGTTAATGATTTAGAATGAACAAAACAGGTCTTTCCATCCGGGAATAATAAAACTTACTCCCAAGGAGAGGTCCCTGGCAATTGGCTTGTTAACATTGCTTCAAGTTTTTTGGTTTTGTGAAATTAAAATTATTGACTAAAATATAGAAAAATTAGGTGGTGGTGTGATGAGTTGGGAGATTGGGATTGACATATCTACACTAATATGTATAAAATGGGTAACTAATAAGCTGCTATATAAAAAAATAAAATAAAATTCAAAAGTTCAAAAAAAAAAAGAAAAATTAATCACCCAGTCATGTATTTATGCATTTGATCATCTGCAAACACTGATATAACTAGAGCAAGTTTTCATGAGGCTGGAATTAAATCCCCCCAATCACATCTCTGTTTAATGACTTTTAATTTCAGAATCACCTACTACAACCCTCCTTTTACTGAAATTGGTTCTGGGTCTTAAAATTCTCGTTATTGTATTAGTTGAAGGGGTTCTTTTTTAAAACTTTTATCTTATATTGGAGTAGAGTTGATTAACAGTGTTGTGTTAGTTTCAGGTGTCCAGCAAAGTGATTCAGTTAGACATATACATGCATCTGTTCTTTTTCTGCCAGGCAGCTAGCTGAAAACAACTTTCTAAAAATTACAGTAAAACAACAGTTGTCTGTATCAGGTGGAGTTAGGTCGAGCTACATGTAGCAGAAAGTCAAAATTACAGAGGCATGAATAAAAGAGAAGTGAAGGGCTTCCCTGGTGGCGCAGTGGTTGAGAATCGGCCTGCCGATGCAGGGGACGTGGGTTCGTGCCCCGGTCCGGGAGGATCCCACGTGCCGCGGAGCGGCTGGGCCCGTGAGCCGTGGCAGCTGAGCCTGCGCGTCCGGAGCCTGTGCTCTGCAACGGGAGAGGCCACAACAGTGAGAGGCCCGCGTACCGCAAAAAAAAAAAAAAAAAAAAAAAAGAAGTGAAATCTAGAGGTAGCAAACCAAGGCCTGGAAAGGCGGCACTGTACAGGGACCCAGGTCCTGCCAGATCATCAGTCTAGGGCCCATGTCCTTATGGCCTCAGATGGCAGTGTTCACCAGCCAGCACACGTTCCAGCGAGCTCAAAGGAAAAGGAATATGAGAAAGAGGCAAAGGACATCTGTAAATTATCTTCCAGAAGCTGCCACACAGCACATTTGCACGCATCTTATTTCATCTTAGACAGAGTTGAGTTACACGGCTACAGCAGCTGAAAGAGAGCCTAAGAAAGGTAGCTTTGCTTCTGGGTGGCCCTGTGCCAGCTAGAAATCAGGGCTTCTACGAGAATGAAGGGGAAAACGGATATTGGTCTCTTCTACACTGGCTGAAAAACTTATCATAAAACGGCAAACTTTATAGTTCATGGCTTCTTCATAATCAGCTAAAGTGTATTGGCTAAGTTGACAGAGTATTTGGCAATTTTTATCCAGCAATTTCACTCCTGCGAATTCCTGAACAAAAGTAAAATATAGAAAATGCCAAATGCACAAAGAAGTCTATCCCAGTGTTAAAATATGAAAAGTAGGAAAGTTAAATGACCAACAATAGACAAGTAGTTACATAAATATTGACAAATCCATGTAATGAAATAACATGCAGCGGTGATATATACACTTAGGAAGTTTATGTAGACCCAAGGAATGTATTAAATGAAGAAGTATATAAAATGACTCTATACTATTGTTGTAGCAATTCAATAGGACTATATATGCATGGAAAAAGAAATGGGAAGATATACATCAAAATAATACTAATGTCGGGCTTCCCTGGTGGCGCAGTGGTTGAGAATCCGCCTGCCGATGCAGGAGACACGGGTTCGTGCCCTGGTCCGGGAAGATCCCACATGCCGCGGAGCAACTAAGCCCGTGAGCCATGGCCGCTAGGCCTGTGCGTCCGGAGCCTGTGCCCCGCAACGGGAGAGGCCACAACAGTGAGAGGCCCGCATACCGCAAAAAAAAAAAAAAAAAAAAAAAAAAAAAAAAATACTAATGTCTATTTTGGAGTGGTAGAATTAAGTGTAATTTTTTTCCTTTCTCTTCCAATTTTTTACTTACAGTGCAATTTAATATCAAATTAAATACAATTCAAATAATGATTAAGGGTTTTCCTTTTTTAATATTTTTTCAATCTATAATATACTACTTGTCTTTCATGATTCTCTCTAGTCATATTTATGTAACTTTCCATTTGTATGTGAAGCTTTGTCATATTAAATATTAACTTTGTCACTTGACATGACTTATATTTATAGAACTTTGACTTATACTATTGTATTCACTACACTATTCAACCACTATTTAAAGGATTCTATTATTTAGAAACTGATTGTTCCTGATAAATATTTTGAATTTCTGTGATCAAAGGTTTTATGCTTTTAGTGAGATCTATATTTTCGTTGTCTTAAGTGTGATAAGTATACTTTTTAAACATATGAATAATAAATTTTGCCGATTGATAGCATATCAACTACTTAAGTTCATGAAGATCTTTCATGGGAATTGTTCTATCTATTAGGCACTTACCATGTATTATTCAGTATTAATGGCCATAATGTATTTGGTTTGTATGGAGATGTTTGTAGCCAAAGTAGATCCAGGAAGTGATGGGAACTGTTTAAATAATTCAGAGCCAAATGATCACTTTCCTGCTTGCTAGACTCCAGACAACCCTTCTCTGAGCTGTATGGATACTTGAATGTGTCTTCCAAAAACAATAAGGAAAAAAAAAGTCACTCATCTTTTCCATCTTTTCCGAATGACCAGACAACAAAGTGTACTAAAAGTGACATGCCATCAAAGATCAACTAATATTTAATTTTACTAATGATTTCTTTGTAATTTTCCATGCGATAGTAATAGTATACAGAGAGCAAATTTTATTTACATTAGAAAAACAATAAAAGAAAAACAAGCAACAATGACTCAGTTCTAGGTTCAACTTTCTCTTTGTAAGCACACTGACAAATTTTTATGATTCTAAGAAATTCACAGGGCTTCCCTGGTGGCGCAGTGGTTGAGAGTCCGCCTGCCGATGCAGGGGACACGGGTTCGTGCCCCGGTCCGGGAGGATCCCACGTGCCGCGGAGCGGCTGGGCCCGTGAGCCATGGCCGCTGAGCCTGCGCGTCCGGAGCCTGTGCTCCGCAACGGGAGAGGCCACAGCAGTGAGAGGCCCGCGTACCGCAAAAAAAAAAAAAAAAAAAAAAGAAATTCACACATAGGAGCCTTGTCCCCTATATCAAAGTTCAGGCACTCTGAAGACAACCTACAATGTTCCTAACTACCTACAAAATCTGACCACAAAATCCTTAAATTGAGAGAAGCAGGTTTGTTAGAGGAGCAGAAATTTAGGGGCAAAGTGAATCTATCTAAAAAAAAAAAAAAAAAATGATAAGCACTCACATACAATACTATACGCTTGTCACAGACTCAAACAAATAACTTACCTCTATTGAAGAAATGATTGCAAAAATACCACACATTTAAGAAAAAAACATTCTCAGTGCTGTCATTGAATTGATGTGTATTCCTATCTCAGCTATGTAAGTCATGTCTGTAAGGGCATTTTTACATGCTGTTGTTAAAACAGCAACTTCTCCAGCATTGGCACAGACGTCGTTATAGTTACTCATGTAAACAGAGGGTATTCACAGGGGATTTCCTGTCCAATTAGTCAGCCACCTCACACCAAGGAGAGCATACGTGTTATATGTGGGACACGGCCTGACATTATGAATGCGTCTCATCGCAGTACCAATTTTCATGCAGTTCATTTTACAGTCACTCAAATTTTTAACTACGCGTTTTAGTAGCGGACTGCTTAAACGACTCAAGCAGGTTCGTAAATGAAAGGTAAGATGATTTTGGACTGACAGTTTTGCCGAAGGAAGAAAATCGGTAACAATCAGGGAAATGTGTTCAAAAATGATACAGCAGCTAAATTAAAGAGACAGGCTGCTATAAGCAGATATGTGGTTATTAGGATTATATTTAATGGGCAGGGAGGAAAGGCAGGGAACATAATGATATCAGGAAAGTATGAGGACTGGCTTGTTAGTACTTAATGAGGAAAATGGTTATAGTCCCCCGAAGTCCTATTATACCCCTTTCAGGGGCTCTAATTGATTGGCTGGGTTAGTTAATGAGGTACTGTGAGCTAGTAATTTGAAGCAAAGACCTCTGTTCGTATTTTATGGTAGCACGGATTGATTGCAGAGTATTCACGGGAGACTGACAGATGTTTCTGGATGTTTCATATGTTTCATTTTCTATCTGTGGTGCTGAGATACTGTTCTATGCTTGGAAAATGGACAATTGAATACTACTTTTTTTTTTTTTTTTTCTTTTGCGGTACATGGGTCCCTCACCGCTGTGGCCTCTACCGTTGCGGAGCACAGGCTCCGGATGCGCAGGCTCAGCGGCCACGGCCCACGGGCCCAGCCGCTCGGCGGCACGTGGGATCTTCCCGGACCGGGGCACGAACCCGCATCCCCCGCATCGGCAGGCGGGCCCTCAACCCCTGCGCCACCAGCGAAGCTCTGAATACTACTATTAATAGCAAATGCAGAGATGTCTTGAAAATTCTAACTTTATGATAGCCGTACAGTTCCTTACAGTTCCATATTTAGTCTAAAGAGAAAAACTTTTAAGTAAACATACATTTAATAGAAGTCAGAAACTTGTACTGAGATGAAGAAAATATGGCATGTAGTATCTAAGAAAAATTAGCATAATCTATTTTCCCATTCAAAAATTATAAAACCATAAATGATGTATTTCTCAGGCAAAGGAAAACTAAAACAGAAATCTGATTCCAAGCCATGTCAAGAATTCATAGCTTGTTCAAAAGTGAAAGCTCATTGCTTATTTGTTGATTAGAATAGCTCCACAAAAATGTCCTAACAGCAAGTAACCTAATTCAATCTTTGTTGAATATGGCCATACTTTTAATTCACTTGGAGTCTAATAAAATCCATATGTCTTAGCTCAGGCTGCCATACAAAATCCCATAGACTTGTTGGCTTAACCAACAGAAATGTATTTCTCACAGCACTGAAGGCTGGGAAGTTTAAGATCAAGGTGCAGGCCAATTTGCATCCTGATAAGAGCTCTCTTCCTGGCTTGCAGACTGTCGCCCTTTCCCTGTGTCCTCACATGGCTTTTCCTCAATGGAAACACTAGGGAGTGGAGAGAGAGGAAGCAAGCTCTCTGGCATCTTTTCTTTTAGAGCACTAATCCCTTCATGAGGGCCCCACCCTGGTGACCTCATCTAACCGTAATTACCTCCCAAAGGCTCCATTCTCCAAATATCATCACAGTGGGAGTTAAATCTTCAAAATATGAATTTGGGGGAATACAAATATTCAGGGCACAATTTTATATATTTTCAGAAAGGTTTTTTTTTTTAACTTTTAATTTATTTTTGGCTGCATTGGTTCGTTCCTGCATGCAGGCTTTCCCTAGTTGGGGTGAGCAGGGGCTACTCTTCATTGTGGTGCATGGGCCTCTCATTGCGGTGGCTTCACTTGTTGCAGAGCATGGGCCCTAGGCACATGTGCCACAACTAGTGAGCCCTTGTGCTTCAGTAGTTGTGGCACACGGGCTCACTAGTGTGGCACATGGGCTTATTTGCTCTGTGGCATGTGGGATCTTCCCGGACCAGGGATCAAACTCATGTCCCCTGCATTGGCAGGCTGATTCTTAACCACTGCACCACCAGGGAAGTCCCCAGAAAGGTGGTTTCTGGCAACTTTAGTTCTAAACCCTTTAGAGTTAGAATGCCTGACTTTAAATTATAGACTCTTTGTGCTTGCTATGTGGCTGACATATACAAGTTATTCCAAATATATTTGCGATTTAAAATGAATTGCTAATATAAACTATTACATTTTTCAAAAGGAGAAGGTATAACACTATTTGTACTGGACATAGAGTTGATAAAGACTGGACCTAACATGTAGATTGGGTATAGACTTCATTCAGCCTCAGTGAAAACAAGAAACTTGTTTTAATAGAAGCAAGGAACATAAAGAATAATAACTTCACTGTCCAGATATTTTTGTTTGGTTGGTTTTTTATAAATTTATTTATTTATTTTTGGCTGCATTGGGTCTTCGTTGCTGCACGCAGGCTTTCTCTAGTTGCAGCGAGCACGGGCTACTCTTCATTGCGGTGCACAGGCTTCTCATTGTGGTGGCTTCTTTTGTTGTGGAGCATGGGCTCTAGGTGTAAAGACTTCAGTAGTTGTGGCGCACACGCTCAGTAGTTGTGACCCAGGGGCTTAGCTGCTCCGTGGCACTTGAGATCTTCCCAGACCAGGGCTCAAACCCGTGTCCCCTGCATTGGCAGACAGATTCTTAACCACTGCACCACCAGGGAATTCCTCCGATATTTTTTAAACACTCAAATTAAGTGGCTAACTTTCTAACAATTCATTGTGCCTAAGTGTAATATATGTATTCTTGTACAACATCATTTAGCACTGCATATATATATAATAATAATTTTGTTCCACTTTATAACTGCTTCAAAAAATAGTTATTAATCCACTTTCTTCTTTTTTTGAAGTCACTTGCTGTGTTTATTCTTAGCATTATAAATCTGCTTATAATGAAACATGATATTACAGCAATTAAAAAAAATTTTTATTGGAGCATAGTTGATTAACAATATTGTGTTAGTTTCAGGTGTACAGCAAAGTGATTCATGTATAATAATGTACCTATTATTTTTCAAATTCTTTTCCCATTTAGATTATTACAGAATACTGAGCAGAGTTCCCTGCGCTATATAGTAGGTCCTTGTTGGTTACTTATTTTAAATATAGCAGTGTGTACATGTTGATCTCAAACTCCCAGTCTATCCCTCCCCACTACCCATCCCCCCTGGTAACCATAAGTTCATTCTCTAAGTCTTACAGCACTTAAATATAAGTATTATCAACCATTGCTGTATTTCAAAAATACATGGGGAGATACTTTTACTTCTAGAAGTTTCAAAATAAAATGTCCTATTATCTAAGTGCCTGGTGGAGCAGAACCCTCACAGATAAGTAAGCAAATGTAGAAATAACAAGACAGCCTCAGAACCCCAGAACTCAGGTCCTAGTGTTATTGTCCCCTGGCAAAACTTCTGGGCCCTGAGTAGAATTCTGCTTGCTGTGATGGGACAGGGCAGGACAGTATATGTAGAGCTGTACTTTGTTCAGTGCCTTTGGGTGGGGATGCAGCTCAGCAAAATATCACCAATCAATCCCTAAGAGGCTAATACCCTCCCTTTCCCTAAAGCACTGTTGTAGGGTTTTCTGTTAAATCATTAAATTATATTTCTTCCTAGTAAAGCAGATTAGAAGTTGCCTCATACGTCACATTCCCTTAGAAATAGATTCTGAAAATTTTCCACATAGGGCTTTATTGGTGAGTGCTCTTAGAAACACCTGTGCGTGTTGAGGGTAGCAGCATACAGCAGAAAGAAAAGTGGACCATGGTGCGGTTGCATTGGAGGCCACAGCCAATCCCTTATGGGGCTCTCAGCAGTGAAGCAGGGTTAGAGATGAGGGGTAGCGATGACACTGGGGTAGCAGTAAGATGTCAAAGTGGATATTTACAGAAAGCACCTGTACATATAGGTTGGGAGTTTCAGGGTAAAGTCAGAATTGAAGATACTAATTTGAGAAAATGTGAAGGGATTTTTTCAGGGAGAGTATGAAGAAAAATAGAGTCAAGGGACGGTTGGAGGGCTAATAGCCAAATGAAGAGAATGACTAGGGCTCATCAGAAATGGACAAGGAGACTCGGGAGGGAATGAGGCCGTAGACATCTAGGAAGGTGATATGATAGGACTGGTAAATGGGAGAAAATGTTGTCATCTGGCAAACAGAATTAGGATTGAAGTATGTTCCTTTGAACTGAAAATTTAAAAGAAATTTTGACCTCATTGAGGACAGTTTGACAGCATCATGGTGAGTGGAATTAAGATTGTTTGAGATAAAAAATGAAGCCATGGGATAGCAAATATTTAATTTCAAGAAATTTGGTGCCAGGCAGGAAAAAAAAATGTCTGCATATAGCAGATAAGCAGTGAGTATTTGTTGAAGAAAATAAAATAGTATATAGGCATTAAAACCCAATAGAAAATTTTAAGAGGAAGGAGTTTTCTGAAGTTGGAAACAAGTATACCCCCTTTAGTTTTGTGTGACTAATCTATTTATCTATCTATCTATAATTTTTTTCTCTTTCTTGGGAGGCTTGGGACTAGATTGCAGTTGATTGTATTTAATTTTTGGCTATGTGGGCTATTCACTTACTGTTCAAGGGGCAAAGGCAGAAAAGTGCCATTTAGAAAAAACATTCTTCTTGGGAAAAAAAACAGTGTCTTTTTTTATGATGTGATGCGCTAAGAGGGATATTCCATTCTGTGGTGTTCCTGCTCAAAATGCTTCCCCTGAATCTCATTATGAGGAAACACCAGACAAACCCCAATTGAGGGACATTCTACAGTATAACTAACATACACTCCTCACAAATGTCAAAGTCAAGAAAAATAAAGGTTGAGGAAACTGTTGCAGGTTAAAGAAAATTAAAACACTCTGACAGATATATACAATACATGATGCGGGTTTGGATTCTTCAATGAAAAAAAAATAGCTACAAAAGTCATTTATGGTACAATTGATGATTATTTGGATATGGACTGTGAATTCAATAACATTGTTGTACGGATGCTCAAATTTCTGATTTTGAGAATTGTAGTGTGGTTATGTGAAAGTCTTTGTTCTTAAGAAACACATAATTATTTCAGGGTAAATAGGTACAACATCTCCAGTTTACTTTCCATTGACTCAGAAAAAATCACAGATAGATATAGGTCAATAGAATGAGAGAATGACAAAGTAAATTGTGCAAAATGGAAATAATTGTTGAATCTGAATAAAGGATATATGAGATTTTCTTATGCTATTCTCATACCTTTTTGTAAATTTGAAATTGTATCAAAGTAGAAAGTTACAAAAAATAATCCTGGGAAATAAAACACATTTTATTTCCAAAGGTAAATCTCCATATTGGGAATTCTTATTAAATTCAAAAGATCCCAATGTGCTTCAATAAGGATACTGCAGAGCAAATGTAAAAACAATTCTGAGGGAATGGAAAAGGGCTATCTAAAGTTGTATGTAGAAAGGAGTACATTTCAAGTGAACAGTGCCTGTGGAGTCTACTGAAACTGTCAAAAAATAAGTTCATGGGACACTTTGTCAGACAGTTCATCCACATAAAAACTGCTCAAACTACCAAAAAGATGAAAATGAGATCAGCTCACTGAATTTATGAATCCAAATATTTATACTGATGCTCTTTTCAAGGGAGGCACAGTCAGGCATGTTTTTGTTTTCTTTGACTTTGCGGGCTTTGGAAATTGATGCTATTCAACAGCACATTAAAATATCTTAATGGTTTGAAAAGAGCTAACATGAGAAAAGACATGGAGAGAAACAAAAGAAAGTGGTGTTGAAGAGCACGGGAATCTCTGTCCACAAATAAGAAATTGGCAGCTTTTCCAAAGATCAGCCTGGAAGGTCACATTGTCAGTACATGGTATTGCTAATGTTCACTGGTGTTCACGGAATTGTCTTCTTTCATGTATTTAATGTATTTTTATTCTCAAAGACTACAAAGAAGCTGAGGCCAGCTCATTTGTGAACTTGTAGCCACAATAAGAAGTCTGTTATTTTTCAACAATCAACTTTTTCTTAAGCATCCAGGGTCTGCATGGCTATTTGACAAAAGCTAAAGCTTTTGTGAAGACATGACTAAGTCTAATTCAGCAAACTTGGGCCCTGGCACGTTGTTGCCAATATTACCACCTTACTTTTGCAAAAAAAAGACACAAACACACACACATGCTACTTTCTAGTCACCATCTAATATTGTGTGGATGTCACTCCCATGGAATCAAGTGCTATTTAAGTTTTTCCTGTCAAGTTCCTAAAATGAAATGCCCTCCTTGTATAAATTGTTCAAGAACTAAGGAACAACAAGTATTTTATTATACAGACTGCATGAAAAGTTATACCCATAGGTATCCTCATATTTTTCTCATGAGTCTTCAAATTTACTACCAAAGATATATTTTTTGGAATAACCTGGCAGAGGCAGTAACATCTGACTATGTCATAACGTTGACTGGTTCCATATGAAGCTGAAATCAACAAGTGTGTGTGACTTTATTTTCTCTGGGAACTGGTGTTGGGAGGGCTGGGAAAGTAGAGTCAGTGACAAGCACATTTAAAAAATAGATCAGCTTTGATTTCATTTTTTGAGAAGGTACAATGAGTACTAATGACAATAGAAAAAGTACCTGGTATTTCAAAAGATTTTAAATTCAGTAGATGAAGAAAATGTGGGAGACATCAGTCTTCTTCGCTGGCTTGCATCCTTTAATAAAGTACAAAGCCAAGATTCAAATGATTTGGCAGGTTAATGTGGATTTTAAATTCCTTATCTAAAAAATTTATACTTAATTGGATGAAAAAAATTTGAACGGTTGCATTTAAACACTTCTAAATCTTCTCATTCCTCAAACATTCTATGATTATCTGATTCATTATATCCTCACTGTCTTTATAAACCTAAGTGATTTTTTAAATTCCCAACCGTGGGACGTGTTGCTTTACACATCATGAAATTATGTTGCCTTTTTCATGTTTATTCTCTGTCCCTCTATGTTCTAACCATGCCCCAACCAGAGATGTTATAAGTAATAATTATCACTTTGGTTGAAAAATTTCAAAATAGTCTTCTTTCACTTACATGAAACAAAGCGTCTAATGAGAGCACTAATTTTACCTTTTATTTACTTGAAATTATTGCAGGAATTTTTTGTTGTTTTTTTTTTTTACCTACAAGTGTTGACTCCTAGGTAATTCAGGCTGCACTGTAATTTGAGGACAGAAGGGAAAAGAATGTATGTAACGATACCTTAGGCTTGTTCTTACCAGCTTTTTCTATTACTTTCTCTAGGGAAGGCTGGCAGAATAAAATAGATGTTTTTTCCTGCTGAATTTATGCAGTTGGATCACTCCTGTGTTTCAAAGGCTCTCTCTACCTTTAGTTTTTGGAGAAAAAGTAGCTGTGAATTATCTTGTTATGAAAAGAATTTATTTTATTTTTTAAAAATGAGGTCACTCAATTCACCGTTCAATTTAACATTCACATTTTGCATTTATTGTTTGTTTATTTTGCATCCAAATTCCAATCTATTATTACTGATTTTACTGTTGACAGAAAACAATGAAAAAGGTATTAGCTAGGAGTGAAGATATAATTTGTGGGGGCATGTTTTAAAAACCATGAAAAATCAGTAATAGGGTAAAAAAAGGATGTTACTTTATGATCCTATCACAACGCAGAGGTATTATTTTCAGATATAAAATTTAACTCTGAAAATTAGTAGCAAGCAATGTATTCCTATTATTATACTAAATGGTCATGAAATAGCTGGATTACTAACTTCAAAAATTAATGCCCTTTTCTCAAAGATCATGTAAGCAGTAAAATATACTCAATCATGGACCAAAACATTGATCATTTTAGAGGCTATCTAGAAAGAATCAGAACACAAATTCCTTGCTGTAAACTGGGGGATATTCGGCTTGGTTTTGTTTACTTGTTTGCTTGTTTGTTTCTGAGACTGCCACCGACTTCACTGCCATGAATTGGGGTCCTAGGCCTTGGATGATATTCTCCAGTACATTTTTCAGAGGCCAGTGAAATGAGCTATTAACACCACATTTAGCATCCTGTGTTCTCTGATTTCATGCCAGTTTTCTTGCATTAGTATTTCATTTCTGACCTGAATCGACCTGCTGTGTCATAGCCTTCTGTGGGGAAAAGATAATATTTTATGAATGCATCGCATGAGGCTTGAAATATTCACAAATAATGATGAGTGCCCAGGGCAAAATTCTGAAGCAGCTGAAGTTCATTTTTAGAAGCTACCCCTCCTCTTTTTAATACCTCTTCCTACTTCTTGGTGTCTTCTGCCTCAGATTAAATCACCCCATACTTTCTTCCTGTAGCTGAGTGAGACTCAGTCCAATACACACACCTCCGAAGTACCCTATTTTTATTTCTTCACTAACATCAAACAACCCTTTTCGATACGTCATTAATTACTTCTCAGCTGGCTGTCTTTTGGAGAGCAATCTGAAGAAATCATCATCCAAAGTCATCTAAAAATATGAATGACTAATAATACCTTAGTCTTCCAATGGTATTTGCCTTTTACAAATTTCTCTTGGAAAAAGTAAGTCTGAATCCAAATAAATTAATCACTGATGAGGCAATCTTATCCAGAACTAAGAGCTGCTATATCTGGGCCAGAAAACTTTTTTTTTTTAATGTGCTGTCTTAAGTTATATTACTCTCAAGTCCACCTAAATGTGCCTGAGCAAGGCACATTTTATTATCTCTATTTTCTTATCAGTCGGACCCACAGTTGGTTATTACATTGTTTGGCTTTGGGAATGCTGCAATATTATATACACATGCAGAAAGATGGCCTTGCACTACATTAAATTAACTCACAAGTATTTTATTGAGTACCATTGTGCACCAGAAACAGTGCTAGAATTTTTAAAGTAAGGATGTAAAAAAGCCAACACCCTAAAAAGGGCTTCTGTTCTCATGGAATTCACAGTCTAGAGAGAAGTCAAGGAGCAAAAATATGCAAGTGCAGCATATCATGTAACGGAGTATAAAGGAGAGGAAGTGACATTGGTGCTACTTGATGAGAACTGGTATTTGAAGCGTAGGAAGAGAGCTCTAGGCAGAGTAATATTTTCGTTATTTGGATTATGTAGATACGTTACAAGAAAAAGTCCATATGAACAGTTTGAAGAAGTCAGTATCTTAGTCTTCTTGGGCTGCTTTAACAAACATTACATTACCAGCATACATTATCTCTCGCAGTTCTGAAGACTGGAAGTCCAAGATCAGGGTTCCAGAAAGGTCAGGTTCTAGCAAAGGCTTTCTCCGTAGTTTGCAGATTGCCATCTTCTTGTTCGTTGTATCCTCACATGGTGGAGAGAAGGAAGCAAGCAAGCTCTCTCTTGTTTCTTCTTATAAGGGCATCAATCCCATTTATAAGGGCTTCACCCTCATGACCTAATTACCTCCCAAAGGCCTCACCTTCTAATACCATCCAACTGGGCGTTATGATTCAACTTAAGAATTTGCAGGGGACAGAAACATTCAGTCTGTAACAGTCAGTACTTGCCTTTAGTGGATGCTGTCATGTGCTGCCCAGATCACCCTTCGGGAAAAATGAACTTAGAGCCCAGGTGCTGGGAGTACTACTAATAGACAGTCTTCAGCTAAAGACTGCCTGTTATGGTGCATGTGAAATTGGCATGTGTCATGTTAGTGGTTTAAATGCTCTTATGTATGGTTTTAACGCTGTAAGAAAACTTAAAAAGGAAGAGACCCCCAAAAAATACCTTATGGTAAAAACTAAAGCAAATTGTTTGTAGGAAACAGTAAGGGTATTCAATTATACAAAAACATAATGCTTATTAAAAAAAAAAACCTGCAATAGCAATAAGAAAAATTGTGTCCCCTCCCAATTCCTTTGTTGAAGCCCTAACCCCCTGTACCTCAGAATGTGACTTTATTTGGAGATAAGGCCTTTAAAAAGATAATTAAGCTTAAATGAGGTTATATGGGTGAGCCGTAATCCAATATGACTGGTGTCCTTATAAGAAGAGGAAATTTGAACACACATAGAGACCCCAAGGATGCACGTGCACGAAGAAAGGGCCACATGAAGATAGACATCTGCAAGCCAAGGAGAGAGGGAGGCCTCAGAAGAAACCAAACTGGCCAATATTTTGATCTTGGACTCCTAGCCTCCAGAACTGTGATAAAACCAATTTTTGTTGTTTAATCCACTCCATCTATTGTATTTTGTATGGCAGCCCTAGCAAATTAATGCACTGCCCAAAAGTACAATCTCTTCTCATTGGTGCCTCCATCTAATAACTGGTCGATGTGGGGACCATCCCAGGTTCAGAGCTCCCTGCGGGGTTTGCTGAGGTCTCTATCAAGACTGCATTGTAGGCCAACATCTCCCTCTTCCCGACTCGACTTCCCCTCCTTTCCTTCCGCTAGTATTGAATGAGAGCGCTCTCCCTAATAAACTTCTGAGAAACATCCCTAAGCCTTAATTTTCTCCCTAACGACCGCAACCTAGGAGAGCTGGTGGCAGAATTGGTCTGAGAAAGACCACCCTCACATAGAAGTTGAGACCTGGGTCATCCCACCCAACTGGTGATGCTGGAGAGAACCCCATCGCTGGTGGGGAATAGAGAAGCTAGTCCCTGCCATGGTGTTGGGTTGCACCCCCCAGGCCTTCAAGCCCTGTACTTGCCAATCCTCGAGACCAAGGAAAGAGCCCGGAGTCAGCAACAGAGACATCAATGGTTTAATGAATAGGGAGATCAAACGCATCTGAAGCAAGGTCCTGGAGCAACACCCCACCATGTGCAGCAGACTGCAGGCAGGACACGGTGGCAGTCTTTGCTTCCAGGGAGAGGAGGAGGTTACCAGTTTAGGGGGAGTTGACATCAGATTGGCTCATTGGTTACCAGGCAAACCAGCAGAGGTGCACGGCCCTCACAACCCCTTGATAAGCTATCACGGAAGAGATGTTCTGATCTAAAGTTAAAACAATCCTTAGCTGGGCCCAGGGGCAAGTGTGTAGGAAGGTCAGTTATGTGAGTAACGGGTAGGTGAAGCAGGCCCTGGCCCAGCAGAGATGTACAGAGAGCAAGAGGACAGCCATCTTGGGTCGCCTGACCATACACATGAGTACCCAGAAATTATTAAAACTTTCACAGAAGGTGAACTGGGATGGGATCACAGTGAAAGAAGATGCACTAGAAGGTAAAATGCAGCAGGCATTTGAGATTAATGATGGGGGTGGAGGGAGTACGGTAATCTGTCATCCATCCTATCGACAGGGGATTGCATTCATGACTCACCACAGACACCAAAATTTGCGGATGCTCAAGTTTCATTCTCAGCCCTCTGAATCCGCGGATGCAAAATTCAGGGTTACAGATGGCCAACTTTAGATTTATTGAAAAAAATCTGTGCGTAAGTGGACTTGTGCAGTTTAAACCCATGTTGTTCAAAGGTCAGTTATGCAGAAGTACTACACCTTCTTCATATATCTCTGCTGTTCTTTTTTTTTTAATTAATTAATTTATGTTTGCTGTGTTGGGTCTTCGTTTCTGTGCGAGGGCTTCCTCTAATTGTGGCAAGCGGGGGCCACTCTTCATTGCGGTGCGCGGGCCTCTCTCCGTCGTGGCCTCTCTTGTTGCGGAGCACAGGCTCCAGACGCGCAGGCTCAGTAGTTGTGGCTCACGGGTCCAGTTGCTCCGCGGCATGTGGGATCCTCCCAGACCAGGACTCGAACCCGTGTCCCCTGCATTAGCAGGCAGATTCTCAACCACTGCACCACCAGGGAAGCCCCTCTGCTATTCTTCAGTGGAGGTTTTCTACTTCAAGGGGAGGAACATTGAATTAGTAGGTGAGTATTGATCAAAACTTCCAAGGGCAGCTTCTGATAAAATTCCTGCAAGCTAACCTCTCTTTCAGAGTCTGCTTCTCAGAGATCAGAATGTGTGACTCTGACTTTTATCACTAATACATGACTCTCCCAGAACCATACTTTGTCTGTGAGTCTTCTCCAGAAAGGCTAATCATGAACCTTTGGACAGAAACCCAGAAGAACAGGTTGACAAAATTCTAAGCATAGGTCACATTCCCATTTATTCACTTCACCACTACTCCCACCCTTCTCCCCAAACCCTGGCAGTCTCCTGGGGTTTGTATGCTAAATAATCTAGCTTGTTTCTATCTTTGTGATATTAGCTAAGCTCGATTACCCTTAGTATTAGGAGACCAAAGAGGGTTACAGCAACACCTTCAATTCTTTCAAACATTGCCTCGGGGAGTCAAATAGTTCCCTGACTTCTTCAAGGATGGTCTTTGACCAAACATCCCCAAGTAAATGTATGACCTCATCAGATCTTTTCCATATATCTCTAATATTCTTCAGTAGATATTTCTACTTAAAGCAAGAAAGCATTGGGTTTTTCAATACTCAAGAAAGAATATCGATTCAATGTATAGCTTTGTCTAAGTCTGCTTATGCTGAGTTCTGAAAATAGTTGCCAACTCTACCCAGTTTTTTCAAGACAATGCTGGCAGAATATTTGATGGCATGGCTGACATTTTGTTCCCTTTGTTTCTGTTCCTTTTTTTTTTTTTTAATGTACTAGTAAACATAAATTACCTACTAAATAATAAAAACTTGAAGATTTCTTAAAATAGCAATACTGAGTGCAAAAATAAATATTTGGCAATGATGTAAGAAAAACGAGAGAAAAAGAAAGGCACGATAAAAAGGTTAGCAAAAATAAATCACTGGATAAAAATTTCACTTTTTGAAAGAGTGTTTTTAGGTGACAGTATTCCTAGGAAACAAACTTAGCATAAATGTGGGGTGCCTCAGGTATGAATAAAACAGGAAAATGAAAGAGGGCATTTATGTACGGCACACATACTGTTTACTTATGGAAATAATGTAAGTTCAGAGAAGACAAATAGCACCGTACTAACACCTTTGCTTTTATAAATGTCTCTTTTAAACCATTTCTGCTAGTGCTGACAGAGAACCACAGCAAGTGTGTGCTTAGAAACAAAGTAATTGTGAAGTATCTGACCCATCCCAGTACCTGTGTTACATCAAAATAACCCAGTAGGTATGTGGGATTGCGACTGCAATTTTGAGCAATAGTATACGGGTCCACTTCATAAAATAGCTGAAGTGAAGCCTGAAACATTGGAGTAGAGATGTCACAACAGAGGAGAGACCCACACATCTTAATGCTTTTGTTTTTCATCAACAACTCCATTCTTAAAGGAAGATGACTGCCAAATCCTGCTAATCCCCAACCAATAACCACGGAAATCCTGTGTCATTAAGGAGAGGATGCATTAATATATGGTATTATTTGTGACCTTACCATAGCACGGGATTCTTGCATCGATTGCAAGAATGATCACAGACAAGAAGCACTGAGCTCTCCTGTCTCTCCTCTGACTTTTCTGATAACTTATTTCTAACTCCTTTCACAGCTCTTCACCCATAAACAGCTCTCGATGTTTATGTCTACCCTGGGTAATTTCATCCCATTCTAGTAGGTTCAGTTTCTACATGCCCAAATCTGTATCTTTCACTGACCTCTCTTCTGAGGGCAAGATTCAGGTATTCAACTGCCGGCTGAATGCATCTAATGGAAAGTCCCATGGGTAATTCAAATTCATTGTGTCTAAACGAAAACTCAGGACTTCTGATCTCTTTTCCAATTTATTTCCAAACTTGCTGTTATTCACGTATGGTCTATTTCAGTTAGCAACATTAAACCTCTGAATTAGATCTCCACCATTTTTCTCCGCCTTTCTCTTCTTACCACACCAGCTGTGTCTGTTCTCTGTTGATCCCTCCCTACCTCTCATGCAGAGCATCGCAAAACCCTTCTAACAGGCTACCCTCTCTGCAAAGCTCTTCCCTTTCCAGTCCATCCTGAACCTTCAGTTATATACACATACCCTGCAAAAGCACCCTTGATGTTTTTACACCACTACAGAATAAAGTCCAAAGCAGAAGCTGTGACTGACAACACCTTTCTGTGTCCAGTTGTGTATCTGATTGTCTTTTGCCATCCTGTGTCGGGCCTCTGCATGCACCTATGAGCCTCTGTGCTTCTACTCCGGGTTTTCTCTCTGCCTGTAGTATTTTTGTCATTATTCTATACTTGATGAGCTCCTTAAATTATAGTTTAAACCTTAAGTTACCACCTCTGTGAAGCCACGTTTCTATACAGGCTTAGTTGTTACCCACACGTTCCATCCCATAATGCCACACCATTTTGTACTTCTGTGTCATAGAGTACTTGTCTTGTTATAATACGTTTATGAACCCCTTACTCACTTATTAGAAAGACAAAGATCATGTCTTACCCATATTTGCATCTGCTCAGCTACACTAAAAGACTATTTTTTTCCCCAATTTTTATAACGTTGAAACTCTATTTTGAATACTTTTCTTTATCAGACCTTTGCTCTGAAAAATTCTGGGGACCCAGACTTTTCCAATGTTGTATCATCAGCCAGTGGCATTTATCTTCTCTTCCCAGTCTGTCACCTGGGACATCCATGCCCCTCAACTGCTTTCCCACAACCTGTTCAGCTCCCATCCCCTATGACACGCCACCTGCAAGTTCATTCCAAATACAGTTTGCTGTTTGTGGTACTTAACACCAGATTAAAAAATTAATTTCTTCACGATTACATTCATTACATAAACATATTCTCTCACGAAGACGTATTTTGTGGTAAATATATTTCTTGAAATTTTAACCTGAAAAAAAAATCATAGTTGTATTGAATGATGTGCAAGTAATAGAAAATGCTAATAGAACTCAGCATTTGTATTTCTAATCTTTATAAAGGGAAAGTTGTTTTGACAGTGTTCCTCTCTTGATTTTTGGCTTCCTCTGAAAATGTTTGTTTGTGAATGTCAGTCACATCATTTTCAGGGTTGATCTACACATTTAGCTTAATGTCTTCGTTTTTACAAACAAATTTTTCTGTCTTTGCTTCATCATACTTTTCCTGTAATAAAATTCAGTTTTGTCATAGTTCTCTTTAAAGTTTAGTATTAACCACTTTCACGTGATTATGTCACAATTAAGGACATCAAATTTCATACCTCTACCGAAAATAATGTACATTCAAAATAGTAATTCAAAACAGAAGTCAGTATTACTTTAATCTCTTAAATTATAAACATCTTAAAGCACTTCACAACGTTCAATTTTCTGTTTAGTGATGAGTGTGAAAGTACATTTTCATTTATTATTTTGTATATACCTGTTAAGTCTGAACATTTCTAAATATATTTGTCTAGAAACAACACCAAAAGTTAATATAAACTTTATCAGTTTATGTAGGAGTATTATTTCAAATAATGCATAAAATACCAGATGATTACAAGAATATTAAGATAGTACATATGTAACTCGAGAATCATAGCCATTTTCATATAAACTTATGATAAATTAATAACATTAAGATTACCGAGCCCCAAAATCTCATCTTACAGTATAATGATTCAAATGTAAGTAAATATAAAACATTAATTCTTATAAAATATGCAAGCGTTTCTAACTAGGGCAATGAATGTCTCAAAGTAATTGCTTCATTGTAAATCATTATACAATCATGTATGAATACATGCATAATTTGAGTTTTATAATTACCTTTTAATCGAAATAGTAGCTTGATATTTAATTTCTTTTTCAAGCTGCATATGCCTAAGGATAGCAGAATGCATTTGAAGAAATTCTACCTAGGGGAGTAGAGCTTCAGCTTTATAACAACATGTGAAAAGGTTAATGTGGTACTCTGTGGTTAATTAAAGCAGAGTCCCCGGTAGTCTACTTCTTAATTAGAGGAATCTTCTAAATAAGACATTCAATTTCTCTTTTTTTAGTTATATGCATTGGTCGTGGTTTGCCAGCCTAAGGGTTGGAGAATAGATTCTCATCATCCTTCACTCCATGTGCCTTCATGGTCAAGAACTTGCTCTTCATCCACGAACAGGGCCCTTCCTCTGCCATCAAATGCTCATCCATCCCACGTTTGGGAGTCAGGGTGGACATTCATAAATACACCTATGGGAACTTAGCTGGAAGCTTCTTGATGGCACAGTTGTGTTCTTGCTCATCTCTTTAGCACCCCGGCCCCCATCCTCTGTCCCACAGAAGGCATTATGAAAATATTTATCTCGATTGATTAGATAATATCCCGGTAACACAACTCAACTCATTTACTTCCACATACAAATACTACCCCCTAAACATACGAACACGCTTTACTTTAGACCCCTTCTCTTAACTCTTAGTGCCATAAATTTGTTGGCCACGTGTCCTGGTTTACCTCTAATATTGTGACATAGTTTTTGTTTGTTTGTTTGTTTTTGCGGTACGCGGGCCTCTCACTGTTGTGGCCTCTCCGGTTGCGGAGCACAGGCTCCGGACGCGCAGGCTCAGCGGCCGTGGTTCACGGGCCCAGCCGCTCCGCTGCACGTGGGATCTTCCCGGACCGGGGCACGAACCCGTGTTCCCTGCATCAGCAGGTGGATTCTCAACCACTGCGCCACCAGGGAAGCCCCTGACACATTTGATTTTAGCCTGATAAGACTTATGCCATTTTTCTGATCTACGGAACTGTAAGGTAAGATAAGTTTGTCTAAGCTACTAAGTGTGTAGTAAATTTTTAGGGCAGTGTGTTAGCTTGGGCTGGTATAAAAACTACCATAGACTAGGTGTCTTAACAGACATTTATTTCTCACATGTCCAAGATCAAGTCTGGCAGATTTATTTCTTGGTGAGAATTCTCTTCTGGCTTGCAGACAGCCACCTTCTCACTGTGTCCTCTCATGAAGGAGAGAGTGGATCTGGGGTCTCTTTCTCTTCTTATAAGGACAGTAATCCCATCATGAAGACCCCACCCTCATGATCTCCCCTAAACCTAGTTATGTCCCAAAGCTCCCCGTCTCCAAATACCGTCACACCGGGGGTTAGGGCTTCCGCATGGGAATTTTGGGGGCACAAACATTCAGCCCCCAATAGGCAGCAGTAGAAAACGAAAACAGACGTTAATTACATGGTCACCCTGGTCGGGAAGCTGTGTCAGAGCAGTGAATACAAAGCCTGCATAGTAGGAGCCCGAATTATAAACCCACTTCAATTCAAGAGTCAGACTGAGTGCAGGGCGTAGAGAAAGGCTGTCGCTTCATCCTCCACGGTGGTGCTGGTTTTATGCTATTAGAGGTTGAAATTTAATTTCGTCTCTTCAGAAGAGCTAGTTTATAGATACATACAGAATGACCATGTTGACATTTTGGAGAGTATCATAACACAGCTGAATGAATGAGTTATATGAAAGAGGAAAGCACTTAAGTGCTTGAAAAAAGCTGCTTCAGCTGCTGTGGATTTCCACCGAGTGAGCGCTGCCTGCTGCAACTGCTGTTTCAGGCTCAACTGCTGCTTTGTCTTTCGACATTCCGGAAATCAATTACTTGAGTTTTAACCAGCTTGCTTACTGTTAAGCAATAAAATCCATTGCTTCAGGAAATCATTTTTCTCCGTAGGGAGAGAAAGTGCATAAGTAATATGAATATACAAAATTGGAAACTGAGTATCAAATTCTCCTATGTTGAAAAAATAATAATAATAAATTTTTAAAAAATATATTTTCTATGTTGGTAAAACCTATAACGTCCTGAAGAAAGATGCTTAGTTACCTTGAGAGGTGGATTGTATGGGAGTAGATGTGGGGATGCATGGGGAGTGGGGCTTGGGTAGAGATGAGGAAAACTTTGAAGATGGGGTAAAACCTATCAGAAAGTGAGCAAGCCTGGGTCCTGCCCTTCTCCCGGCACTGCGGTCGTCACAGTGTGGTCCCTGGGCCAGCAGCACCGGCATTCTCTGGGACCTGGCAAGAAATGCAAATTCTTGGGCCCCAGACCTCTGCAATTAGAAACTCTGGGGGTGGAAGTCCAACAACCTACTTTTTACCAGTTCCACTGTGTGCTGATGTTTGAGAAAGTGCCTAACAAAAAACACAGCAAACCCCAACCATTCACCTTCCAAGTGGTTCTCTTAGCTTTTGCTGAGGTTACCTCGTGAGGTGTCTTCAGGGATATAAACAGGGGGTCCACTGAGGAGGCTCCTGCAGCTGGAAGATTGTTCTTGGGGGAACTATGTACTCCTGGTAGAGGTCTTCACTATTGTAAGTCAAAGGAGATTCTTAACACAGCACGTGCTTAATAAATGCAAAGTAACAATCAAAATTGATAATGTTAACATTTATAATGGGTAGGAATCCAAAAGAAGAGACAAAGTAATTATATCTATTTGGTCTCAAAGTTTGTTCCATCTTCTCTCTACATTCTCATTTCAGACTCTATTTACTTGCATGGTAACAATATTGTAGTGAAAAATAGTTTGTAAATGTACAGAGATTCATATGCCTGTTTCCTTTCCTGCAGGTTAATAATGTATTTAAACACAACATAGATTGATAGATCGATCTATCATCTACCTATCTATTTTCCTGATTAAAAAAAATTGATTTTACCACTTGTACCTAGAACTACAATAGTCTCCTGAGTAGCTAGAAGAATATTTTGAAAATAAATACCTAAATAATGGAAGGCTAATGGTGTTAAACCTAAGAAATTGAACACTTGAAAATAACAAACCATAGTTACAGCATTCTAGCTTTCAGGGTGTGAAGTTTATCAGGAAAAAAATGTTCAAGAGGAAAATAATAACTCAGCATGGCATTCTTAATGACTGTATATAATTAGAAGAGGATTTTTAGAAAGAATGGCAGCAAATAGGACCTATCCAATTAGAGATTTTATTTTATTTTTAATATTTATTTATTTATTTATTTTGCCTGTGCCGGGTCTTAGTTGCGGCGTGTGGGATGTTTCAGTTGCCGTGTGCCGGCTCAGAGTTGCGGCGTGTGGACTTCTTAGTTGCGGCATGCATGTGGGATCTAGTTCCGTGACCAGGGATTGAACCCAGGCCTCCTGTATTGGGATCGGTGTCTTACCCACTGGACCACCAGGGAAGTCCAATTAGAGATTTTAGATGCAACTTAAGTCTCTTGCAACATTTGTTGGTTTGAATGTACTTTAGGCTGAGATATCGTTAATGTAAGATAATGCCCTTTCAAAACACTGTCTTGCTTCACTGTGTACCTTTAATAATGACTGCCAATTCTTTTTGTTGTGTACAGTTTGATAGATTTGACTATTTTAATTTTTATGACTAACCAATGTTCCTAGAAAATCTTAGAAGTAGTATATGTAATTAAAACAATGCCAATGGTAAGTGAAAAAATTATAGGAAAGATTTGGGTTTTGAAATCCACTGACAAGTCCGTACAAGTTGGAAAAGACAGAGGAGAAAGTAATGAGAAATTGGTCAATTTGGAGTTCTCACATACACCACAGCATTATAATACTCAGGTTACTATAGGACAATATTCACCATCTTCAAAATCATTAAAGGCTCAAATGTCAACTCTCAGGAAGCCCTCCCTGAAGTCAAGTCCAATTTAGATGACACTCCATACACTCTCATGTATCTCTCTGCTATGGTATATAACAAAGTACATAATAATACTCACAAGTTATTGTAAATGCTAGGTGACTTCTCTGCTCTGACTACTGCTTTCACACACCCAGTATTTCATGATCACTTTTGTGTTCTCTTTCTAGTGTCTAGCAAAGTAATTAGTATGTTGTATAGTCTAAATAGAATAAATGTGGAATGGGTAATGAATCAATGTTTATGTAATGTATGCAAATATGGTTAACAGTTGAAAGCAAATATAGTTGATAAGACAGTGGTTGTCTCAATTTTATACTAGTTGCTTTTGACATTTGTATTGAGGCTTTATAAAAACATCATGATTTGAAGAAGTAAAAAAATAATAATTATTTTTTATAATCATTCAAAAAATAGTAGGTTACTTTATAGTTATATTGAATTTTACTCTTTTTAGTAAAACAAAATTTATAAATGGGAGTATTCAACAATCAGTACAGGTAAAACCCTACCTCTGCCTGCCACCCATCTTTGTTTTCTCAATTTTTTGCTCAATCTTATTTTATTAGAAGATGATTCTGTGCTGTTTAAACGACTGACTTACTTTATTTTTAATGTAATTTGTAGTGACAAATTCTGAAGTAAGAACTGAGGTGCTGTGTTTCTAATACCGAAAGTTGGCTTAAGGCAATAAGAGAAAAGTAAAGCTTATGTTGACTTTTGTTTTATTCATGTTGGACACTTTCCCATATATTTTCTACCATTTTATTTTTTGGTATTTAAAATTTTTTATTTATTTATATTTTGGGGGAAAACAACAGATGGTTTTATATCATGCCTCATGACTACTCAAATTACGAGTTACTCTACTATTTGTATGCAAACTTCTTAATTTTTTTTTTTTTTTTTTTTTTTTTTTTTTTTTTTTTTTTTGCGGTATGCGGGCCTCTCACCGTTGTGGCCTCTCCCGTTGCGGAGCACAGGCTCCGGACGCGCAGGCTCAGCGGCCATGGCTCACGGGCTTAGTTGCTCCGCGGCATGTGGGATCTTCCCGGACCAGGGCACGAACCCGTGTCTCCTGCATCGGCAGGCGGATTCTCAACCACTGCGCCACCAGGGAAGCCCCAAACTTCTTAATTTTTGTTCCTAAAATTAAAATTAGCAAAGAGAGAATATTTTTCTCCTCAGCTCCACCCCCACTGATTTTTTAAATTGAGGCATAATTGACATATTGTATTAGTTCAAGTGTACAACATACTAATTCAACATTTGTATACATTGTAACATAGTCAGCACAATAAGTCTAGTGACCACCTTTCACCTTATGAAGTGGTGTGGTCCTCCCGCTTGCCGTAGGAGGAGAGGAGGTTACGTTTCACTTAAAGGGGCTGAGCTGCTTTCCAGTGAGGCAAAGTCCATTCATGGTTACACACAGTTTGCAGAATCAGATCTGCTCTCCGTCGTTGAGTTCCTTCATAGTAGAAAGGAATGAGCTGATGGCTCCTGTGAAGCCCTGGGCAGGTTATGAGGCTGCCAGACTCCTATGAGCACAGGTACAGCTGCCCTGACCAGGAGCCTCCAAACACGACGCTGGCTCGTCTAAGTCAGAGGGGTGTCCTGACTGGGGGGCACCAGTGTTCTTCCTGAGAGTAGAGGTTCCTCTCTAAATATGGATGGTACCATCCCCCATGGCACCCCCTGGGTTTTGACCAGAGGGGACCCCGGGTGCTTTGTATGAATGTGGCACCAGAAGTGTATCCAGTCATGGTTCTCGGGTGGCCGAACATCACGGAATTACGAGCAGACAGCACGGGCTTCTTTGGCGGGTCCCTCCAGTTCACCAAGCGAAGCATCCCCAGACGGGAGTACCTGGCCTGCTGGATGGGATCCTGCCTCTTTGGTGCGTGTAAAAGCCAGACGACAAAGGCACTAGATCCCGGTGGGACAGTCCGGGACCAGGGCAGAAGGCAGGCGCTGGAGCAGCGGGATGGTCCCTGTCAGACGTGGCAGCCTCCCGGGAGGGCAAAACCAGGGAGTGACAGCCCCCCGGAGCCCCACGGCGGGCCGGCGGCGGCGGCAGAGCCAGGTACGAAATTTACAAAGTAAATTGCCCACGTAGAACCGGTTGTGCGGTGAGCCATCTGAGAATAGAGAGTGAAACTGGGAAAGCTTCTCCCTAGCTGCTAACTCCTCTCGAGGTCTAGCACGCAATGGACGCTGGATGGCTCAGCCTGGCGCTCGTGACAAGTCCATTGTACCTGTGCCAGAGAAAGGGCGGGGTGGGGGCGGGGTGGGGGGGCGCGTGCAAGCCCAGCCCGTGGAGAAACCCCGGTCCAAGGGCAAAGGGCGGGGCCCCAGAGCCTGACCCCTTGTGGACTTTCTAGCGGCTGGGACTTCTCGCTGTGGGTGGCAGGTGTTTGGCACCGGACGGGCCACCGTGCGGAGGCTGTTGGGGACAGTGGAAGCCTTCTCATCCAGAGCTCACCCTGTCTGGGCACCGGCTCTGCAGGCCCCTCATCGCCTCGGTATGTATCGTCCAGCCCTTCCCCACCAGGGGGCCCAGAGGCCAGAGCCTGCTCAGAGCTGAGTGCGGGAGGCACCCAGAGCTTGCCAGGCCGTGGCCAGCCTCCTCCGGGGACCTCCCCAGCTTCTCCGCGAGGCCTGGAGACTGGAGCGCCTTCTCCAGGGGTGCTCAGCTGCCAGCCTCACCCTGAGCCAGGCGGCGAAGGTTTCTGAGCAGGGGATGCAGAGCCCTGACCCGACTGGATGCTGCACCCCACGATGGCCCTTCCGGGCAGATAGGTTCTTTCTTCACTTCTTTTTCAAAATTTGGTAAAACAGCATTTAAACCTTCGACTGCTCTTCAGGGTATACGGATGCTAGTGGCTTAGCCGGGATTCGCACCAAGCCTGTGTGGTTCCAGAGTTCATGCTCTGGACTGTAGTGCCTCCTTATCATATATGCTTCATGTGTTCCTTTTTTTTTTTTCTTTCTTTTTTTCTTGTAGTCCTTATGGTACTTAGCCCTGAGTGCCATACCTGTAATGAACACATACACTGCCCTGTAGGAGGTCTTCTTTTGTTCAACTCATGAATTGGTCACCCACGACACTGGGTTCTAGTCTCAGAAGATGCAGGTCAGGGACCACCAGCTGTCAGCATAGCAGCATCCCACATTTCTAACTGAGGCTTGCAGCCCAGATTTTCCCTTTGATCTAGTTTGAAGGATCCAGGTATGTAAAGATTATATTCTAGATAAATCATGGGCTATCCTGAAAGAAATTCACCAGTGAATTATTCCGTGTGGATTAGAAGCCAGTTTCTCTGGCCTTCCTGGAATATATCCAGTAAGGCATCTCATTCATGTCTCGAAAGCAAATATATCGTTTACTGCAACTTGAGCGTGGAGCGATGTCTTAGTTTAAGGTACGATCAGCACAATTTGGTCATTGTGAGTATGCCAGCTGGGCCCACTCTTTACTACACATATGTAACTCTAGAGATTCTTATGCCCAAGAGAGGAGATGTACCCTTGGGTGTCTAGGACAAGGGAAATATGTGTTGTTATTCAGGAGCTGGAAGCTTCAGCATGACGGGAAAGAATTGAAGAATCCTGGTCTACATATCACTTTACCTTGTTTGAATCTTGTTTCTTTGGCTTGCTTCACTGGAGTGTTTTCTGCCTCCTGGGGCTGACATTGTGTGTTATGTATCAGGCATGTGACATGTAGAAGTTTCAGAATCCAGAATCATATAGATCGGTAAAAATTTATTTATATATTTTAGTTTCAAATCTAACACTGGGCATAATTCATATGTTGCAAAATTAGTTTGACCCTCTGCTCATGAGATTCTTTTTATGGTTATGTCACAGCAAATTTGGACTTCCATCCCCAGTGAACTTTGAGGTTGGAGGACACAAAAGGTTTTGCTCAGACCTAAATTCTGTCTGGAAAAGAAGGGTAAATATTCTAAGCCCTTTCTAACCCCTCCAGGAGCAGAAATGATTTACAGCTGTGGCATTTCACCATCATTCCTTGATCTCACTTGAGAAGAGTTCAGTGAGAAACAGTCTCTTGATTTTTGTTTGTTTTGTTTGTTCCCTGTTTTCTTGTCTTGCTTACCAACAATCCACTGTAATTCATGAGTTAGTATGGCAGCAGGCTGAGTGTTCCCTAGAGCTCATTAAATGGACTTCTTTTCCTAAAATGACTTCTGTCTCCTTGTTTTCAACCCCTCTTCTTTCCTCTGCCCTTTACAATAACCAGAGCTCAGCAAAAGCTGACTGGCTTAGGGTAGACCTAAGGGTAGACTGGCTTAGCAGACCCTACTAAACATAGTCTTTTCTTAATTATGTTATCCATCGCTTGGAGGACCTCATTGTTTGCCTTCTCAAAACGTGTTGAAATCTTCCTGTGGTTGATGGCTTCCACAGTCTCTTGGCTTTTATTGGTTGATTAATTTTGGTATTTCTACACTTTTATTTAAACATGGTTTCAGTAGGAACAGAAAGTAAATATGTTTCCTAGTCCGCCATCTTAAGCTGAAAATCCCTGTTGATTTTAGCACCCAGTGTTCCCATGGAAAGAACCCATCCTTGGCATTACTAGATGTACCACTCAAGATTTCAGCTTTTCTTGAGCAATCACTAAGGATTTAATATGTGGTCATTTCTTTCTTTTTTTTTTTTTTTGAATTTTTTGAATTTTATTTATTTTTTTATACAGCAGGTTCTTATTAGTTAACCATTTTATACATATTAGTGCATACATGGCAATCCCAATTCATCACAGCACCACTTAATTTTTCTATTTTTTAGTCAATAATGTTAATTTCATAAAAACATAAAAACTTGAAGCCATGTTAACAAGCCAATTGTCAGGGACCTCTCCTTGGGAGTAAGTTTTATTATTCCCAGATGGAAAGACCTGTTTTGTTCATTCTAAATCATTATTAGTCATTTATTAGTCATATTATTAGTTGTTTCTTTTTTCTTTAGTTCAAAGTTTTATCTGTCTGAAAGAAAATATACCTATGAATATGAAAATAATTTTTTTTTTTTTTTTTTTTTTTTTTTTTGCGGTACGCGGGCCTCTCACCGCTGTGGCCTCTCCCGCCGCGGAGCACAGGCTCCGGACGCACAGGCCCAGCGGCCACGGCTCACGGGCCCAGCCGCTCCGCGGCACGCGGGATCCTCCCGGACCGGGGCACGAACCCGCGCCCCCTGCATCGGCAGGCGGACTCTCAACCACTGCGCCACCAGGGAAGCCCGAAAATAATTTCTTTTTATGCAATGCAGGAAATTATTCTTTTGTAAAGACTTGGTGCTGATTCTTGACTAGTGAAGGGAAACCAGCTTTGCTCTTCAATTCTTTAAAATGTTGGATAGTCATTAACTGAGGAAGAGGTGTGAAGTAACACTAGACCACTATCTCATTGTATGACCCAAGGTCAAATAAACTTAACCCCTCTGGGCTTCATTTTCACATCTGAAAAATAAGAGATTTGCACTTAGACTTTGTCGAAGGGCTCTTCTAGCTATGTGTCTGACCGCAGTGACGATCTGCCTACTTGAGCTTCCCTGACACCTGGCTCTCCCCAGGTCACACAGTCCCTCCCAGAGTGTGTGATGGTGTCACCAGTTTGTCCCTGTATCTCTTTAAGGGGCTCTTGAATGACCTAAGGTCATAAATTGCTACCCTGCTGACTCCCAGCTGTAACATCAAAACAACTTTTTAATTTTCATCTTCAAAAGCTTCCTTTGAGGGCTTCCCTGGTGGTTCAGTGGTTGAGAGTCCGCCTGCCGATGCAGGAGACACGGGTTCGTGCCCCGGTCCGGGAAGATCCCACATGCCGCCGAGCGGCTGGGTCCGTGAGCCATGGCCGCTGAGCCTGCGCGTCCGGAGCCTGTGCTCTGCAACGGGAGAGGCCACAACAGCGAGAGGCCCGCGTACCAAGGCAAAAAAAAAAAAAAAAGCTTCCTTTGAGAGTATTTTCAGAAAAGTTCTGACACTGCTTCCTTGAAAGTTGGGATTGCAGATGTATGTGTGAAATATGAGGACATTTTCAAAATATAAAAATTGCAGGAACCACCCTGTACAGAAGCTGAATGCGGGAGAAATTTTTGTCAGAATGGTTTTGATGGGTGCATCGCAGCCTTAGGCTTGTATGCATTTTATATGAGACTTCACATTTGCTGCTAATGGGACCAAATAACTTGTCCAAAACTGAAAAAAATCATGATACAGTTCCCTTTTAAAATATACATATCGACAAAACTGGGAAACATTTGCTTCTCTCTTTATGTGTCTTCTAAGTTATAAGCAAAGGAACTTGAAGTAAATCCATGCCATACCTTTTTTAAGGACAGAAGTTTCTTTTAACTCTTTTAGATTAGATATACATGAACAGCTGTGTTAACCCTCTTAGGTATCATGAGATCTGGTCTTGGCCAAAGGTCTTAGAAAGGGTAAATTTCTGTTCTGTTCTTTGTCTTTGCTTCTCACCAGAAAATGCCTAACAACTATTCTTTCCTGGAGGGAACAGTCCCAGAAATATCCTTAAGGCTCCATCAATATGCCTATTTTGGTTGCTACACAGAAATAGAAAGAAAATGAGGTCAGAAATATATGTGTTGCAGCCTCCATTTTCCATAAAATCTCCCTCCCTCCACCAAAAAAGAAAATTTATGTAGGAAAACAGAAGACAAAGAAAGAACACAGTTTTGTAGTCAGAGGTGGATTCAAATCCTAATTCTACCACCAACGAGCTATGTAATTCTGGCAAAATATTTAACCTCTCGAGGCCTTCATGTGCTCAGTTTCACCGTGATACTTCTTCCCTTTCTGTGTTGATGTGGAGTTTGAATGAAAACATGTATGGTCTCCTTCTGGAGAAATGTCTATAGCTGAAGATATTTACCATTTCTCCTAACACTACTGAGTACATGACCTGAATGAGATTACAAAGTGGACGGAGTCATACAGAAATAGCCTGAGGATGACAGGATTTTTTTTTTTTTTTAAGAGAAACTGTGGATTACACCGCAAATGTAATTCTACTTGTGGAGAAGACAGTGAACATCGTCTTGAGAAGTTGTGACACGTGAACAAGGTGCTAAACGGAAGGGTCTGGTTGTATAAAAACTGAATATGAGGTGTATGTGGTAATAATACTCAGGAGTATAAAATTAGAGAGTGGAGGTGTACAATTTCTTTTCGTTCTCTTGGCACTGGGCATTTGTATTCTCTGTCTCCCTTTTCTTTCTCCTGAATACAGCTCGTTTTGTGAATGATCTTTCTTGGCAATATGTGCCTTCCTTGAACTGCTACTGATGTTCTATCAGTAGGTGTAGTAAAGGTTAGCCCTTATTTTCCAAATGAGTATAGCACTTCTGAGGACTAACTCATCTATTTATCTTCTTATATTGATTTTTGCCAAAAATAGCCATGCTATTTGGCAGAAAATCTTCCTACAAGCAGAAATCAAAATGACTTCTACTTAAGTCTTTGTCTCCTTGGGTGTGTAAATCCTGACACTTTTAGCATATTTTTCAACCTTAAAAACTGTTTTATTTTGTTTAATGTATGTCTTAGTGTTAAGGCTTCACTCTGACAAGATAAGCATTTCCATCTAGTCTTTGTTCAGCTCAAAGCAGGTTTCTAGGCTCCATTTCCTTTGTGCATGAAAAGATCAGGAGGAAAGACTTTGGGTTGTTTCTAATGCCCTTAGGAGACTCTGCTTACCCATGTTATCAGGCGTTAACAGTTCCAATTATAGGCTCTATTGGCAGAATATCTACAGTAATATGAAGCATGAAATATTTGTAGATAAATTTAAACAAAATACAGGCAAGACCTCTACCCAGATAACTGTGAAATATCACTGAGATAATTAAAGAGAAATAAATGGAGATATACCAGTTTCATGGACTGAAAGGCTCAATACTGTTAAGATGTTAATTTCCTCAAATATATCTATTGATTCAATGCAATCTCAGTTAAAATCCCAGTAAGCTGTAATGTATAAATTAATAACTGGATTATAAAATTTACTGAAAAATACAAATAACTTAGAAAAAAAATTATTTTAAGGCTGAATAGAAATCTAAAAGAAAACAAGAGGTGTACTATTTGTGCAAGAATAAAATATAGATCAGTAGAACAGAGTCTAGAAATAACCCATACATATACTATTAATTGATTTTTAAGAATGATCAAATTCAATAAGGAAATGATAAACTTTTCAATAAATGATGCTGAAACAATTAGATATCCATATGGAAAAATTATGAGCCTTGACCGTAAGTTTCATAGCATATCTAAAAATTAACTCAAAATAAGGCATAGACAGGATTATTGTAAAAACTAAAATTACAAAAAATTCTAGAAGAAAACAGAAGTAAATTTTTGCAACTTTGGAGTAGACAATAATTTCTTAGAACACAAACCATAAAAAAATAATAAATATGACCTTACCAAATTAGAAATTATGCTCTTTGAAAGACACCATTAATAAAATGAAAAGGCAAGGTATGGATGGGAAGAAGTATTTAAATACATGTACCTGATATGTATTTCAGACTTGTATCCATAATATAAAAAGAACTCCTACAACTCATAAGACAAAAATCCATTTACAAAACTGGCAAAAGGTTTGAACAGACATTTCACAGTGAAAAACATACAAATAATTAATTAATAAGCATATGCAAAGATGACCATTATCATTTTTCGTCAGAAAAATTAATACTAAAATGATAAACTGTTATAGACCCATTAGAATGGCTAAAATGAAAAGGCTTATTAGCAATACCAAGTGTTGACAAGGATGTGGAGGGACTGGAATTCTCAGACTTTGCTGGTGGGAATGTGAAATGATACAACTGCTTTCCAAAAACAATTTGGTATTTTTCCTATAAAGTTAATCAAACTCATTATTCAACCCAGAAAATCCAGACCATGTATTTAATCAAGATCAAACCTTATTTCAAACAATACTTGTACATGAATGCTTCAGTAGTAATACCCCTGAACTCAAAACAACACAAATGTCCATCGTTAGGTGAATGGCTATGCAAACTGTGGTATATTCAAACAACAGAATGCTACTAGCCATAAAAAGGAACAAAATACTGTTACACTAAACAAAATGTGGGAATTTCAAAATCATTATGAGAGTGAAAGAAATCAAAGACAAAAGAGTACATATTGCTTGACTCCATGTATATGAAATTCTAGAATAGGAGAACTTAATCTACCGTAACAAAAAGCAGATCTGTGGTTGTCTGATTCTGGCTTTGGGAGAAGCTGTTGATTGCAAAGGGCATGAGGGAGGGTGATGGAAAACTTCTGTGTCTTGATTCTGATGATGATTATATGGGTATGAACTGTTGTCAGAACTCACTGAACTGATTACTTACCATGCATTTTATTGTTCACAAATTACATGACAATAAAGTTGATTAAACAGAGAAGATGAAGGAGGAGGAAAAGGAGAAGGAATGGGAAAAGGAGAAGAAGCTCATGCCAGGCCCTGCTCTGTCACAGAGGGAAGCTATTTGTGTCATGTACTCAGTATAGTATATAGTTTGTTGAGTAGATTCAGTCAGATGAACCTGAGGCAGTCACAGAGGTTCATGTGGCCCAGCTTGGCTTGGAAGCCACAGAACTGTCCCCTGCATGGAGGGTTATGGTGGATTAGAAGCCTTTCACCAACTGCACAGACAGTTATGTAACTCAGTGTGGTGCCGAAGGAGGAGATAAGTCCCTTGCTGAGTAGAGGACAAGGACCTCTCTGGTAGGAATGAGAAGTGACACAGTGACGATCTCTGTGTGGTGACAGGGGCCAGGTGTGATGCCCGAGATGCAAGTGTATAGATGACAACAAGGACCCAGTCCTCTAGGTGCCAAAAACTTGGATGATGAAAGCCTTTCAGCAATCTGTAGATTGCTTTGGGTAGCATAGTCCTTTTCACATTGTTGATTCTTCCAATTCAAGAACATGGTATATCTCTCCATCTATTTTATCATCTTTAATTTCTTTCATCAGTGTCTTATTAATTTTCTGAGTACAGGTCTTTTGTCTCCTTAGGTTTATTCCTAGGTATTTTATTCTTTTTGTTGCAATGGTGAATGGGATTGTTTTCCTTACTTTCTCTTTCTAATCTCTCGTTGTTAGTGTATAGGAGTGCACGAGATTTCTGTGCATTAATTTTGTATCCTGCAAATTTACCAAATTCATTGATTAGCTCTAGTAGTTTTCTGGTGACATTTTTAGGATTCTCTATGTATAGTATCATGTCATCTGCAAATAGTGACAGCTTTATTTCTTTTCCAATTTGGATTCCTTTTATTTCTTTTTCTTCTCTGATTGCCATGGCTAGGACTTCCAAAACTATGTTGAATAATAAGAGTGAGAGTGGATATTCTTGTCTTGTTCCTGATCTTAGTGGAAATACTTTCAGTTTTTCACCATTGAGAATGATTTTTGCTGTGGGTTTGTCATATTTGGCCTTTATTATGTTGAAGTAGGTTCCCTCTATGCCCACTTTCTGGAGAGTTTTTATCATAAATCGTTGTTGAATTTTGTCAAAAGCTTTGTCTGCATCTATTGAGATGATCATATGGTTTTTATTCTTCAGTGGGTTAATATGGTGTATCACATTAATTGATTTGCATATATTGAAGAATCCTTGCATCTCTGGGATAAATCCCACTTGATCATGGTGTATGATCCTTTTAATTTGTTGTCATATTCTGCTTGCTAGTATTCTGTTGAGGATTTTTGCATCTATATTCGTCAGTGATATTGGTCTGTAATTTTCTTTTTTTGTAGTATCTTTGTCTGGTTTTGGTGTCAGGGTGGTGGTGGCCTCATAGAATGAGTTTGGGAGTTTTCCTTCCTCTGCAGTTTTTTTGGAAGAGTTTGAGAAGGATGGGTGTTAGCTCTTCTCTAAATGTTTGATAGAATTCACCTGTGAAGCCATCTGGTCCTGGACTTTTGTTTGTTGGAAGATTTTTAATCATAGTTTCAATTTCATTACTTGTGATTGGTGTGTTCATATTTTCTATTTTTTTCTGGTTCAATCTTGGAAGGTTATACCTTTCTAAGAACTTCTCCATTTCTTCCAGGTTGTGTATTTTATTGGCATAGAGTTGCTTGTAGTAGTCTCTTAGGATGCTTTGTATTTCTGTGGCTTCTGTTGTAACCTCTTCTTTTTCATTTCTAATTTTATTGATTTGAGTCCTCTCCCTCTTTTTCTTGATGAGTCTGGCTAATGGTTTATCAATTTTGTTTATCTTCTCAAAGAACCAGCTTTTAGTTTTATTGATCTTTGCTTTTGTTTTCTTTGTTTCTATTTCATTTATTTCTGCTCTGATCTTTTTGATTTCTTTCCTTCTGCTAACTTTGGGTTTTGTTTGTTCTTCTTTCTCTAGTTCCTTTTGGTGTAACATTAGATTGTTTATTTGAGATTTTTCTTGTTTCTCGAGGTAGGCTTGTATAGCTATAAACTTCCCTCTCAGAACAGCTTTTGCTGCATCCCATAGATTTTGGATCATCATGTTTTCATTGTCATTTGTCTCTAGGTATTTTTTTTTTTTTTTAATTTTTTATTTTTTGGTGCTAGGCGGGCCTCTCACTGTTGTGGCCTCTCCCATTGCGGAGCACAGGCTCCAGACGAGCAGGCTCAGCGGCCATGGCTCACGGGCCCAGCTGCTCCGTGGCATGTGGGATCTTCCCGGACCGGGGCACGAACCCGTGTCCCCTGCATCGGCAGGCGGACTCTCAACCACTGAGCCACCAGGGAAGCCCTCTAGGTATTTTTTGATTTCCTCTTTGATTTCTTTAGTGATCGCTTGGTTATTTAGTAACGTATTGTTTAGCCTCCATGTGTTTGTGTTTTTATGTTTTTTTCCCTGTAACTGATTTGTAATCTCATAGCGTTGTGGTCAGAAATGATGTTTGGTATGTTTTCAATTTTCTTAAATTTGCTAAGGCTTGATTTGTGACCCAGGATGTGATCTCTCCTGGAGAATGTTCCGTGCGCACTGGAGAAGAAAGTGTAATCTGCTGTTTTTGGATGGAATGTCCTATAAATATCAATTAAATCTATCTGGTCTATTGTGTCATTTAAAGTTTTTGTTTCCTTATTAATTTTCTGTTTGGATGATCTGTCCATTGGTATAAGTGAGGTGTTAAAGTCCCCCACTATTATTGTGTTACTGTCGATTTCCTCTTTTATAGCTGTTAGTAAGTTGCCTTATGTATTGAGGTGCTCCTATGTTGGGTTCATAGATATTTATAATTGTTATATCTTCTTCTTGGATTGATTTCTTGATCATTACATAGTGTCCTTCCTTGTCTCTTATAACATTATTTTAAAGTCTATTATATCTGATATGAGTATTGCTACTCCAGCTTTCTTTTGATTTCCATTTTCATGGAATATCTTTTTCCATCCCCTCACTTTCAGTCTGTATGTGTCCCTAAGTCTGAAGTGGGTCTGTTGTACACAGAATATATATGGGTCTTGTTTTTGTATCCATTCAGCAAGACTGTGTCTTTTGGTTGGAGCATTTAATCCATTCACATTTAAGGTAATTATCAATATGTATGTTCCTATTACCATTTTCTTAATTTGGGGGGGGTGGTTGTTTTTGTAGGTCCTTGTCTTCTCTTACATTTACCATTTAGAGAAGTTCCTTTAGCATTTTTTGTAGATCTGGTTTGGTGGTGCTGAATTCTCTTAGCTTTTGCTTGTCTGTAAAGCTTTTGATTTCTCCATCGAATCTGAATGAGATCCTTGCTGGGTAGAGTAATCTTGGTTGTAGGTTCTTCCCTTTCATCACTTTAAGTATATCATGCCACTCCCTTCTGGCTTGTAGAGTTTCCGCTGAGAAATCAGCTGTTAACATTATGGGAGTTCACTTGTATGTTGTATGTCATTTTTCCCTTGCTGCGTTCAGTAATTTTTCTTTGTCTTTAATTTTTGTCAGTTTGATTATTGTGTGTCTTGGCATATTTCTCCTTGGATTTATCCTTATGGGACTATCTGTGCTTCCTGGACTTAGGTGGCTATTTCCTTTCCCATGTTAGGGAAGTTTCTGACTATAATCTCTTCAAATATTTTCTCGGGTCATTTCTCTCTGTCTTCTCCTTCTGGGACCCCTATAATGTGAATGTTGTTGCACTTAATGTTGTCCCAGAGGTCTCTGAGGCTGTCTTCATTTCCTTTCATTCTTTTTTCTTTATTCTGTTCTGCAGCAGTGAATTCCACCATTCTGTCTTCCAGGTAACTTATCCTTTCTTCTGCCTTAGTTATTCTGCTATTGATTCCTTCTAGTGTAGTTTTCATTTCAGTTATCATATTGTTCATCTCTGTTTGTTTGTTCTTTAATTCTTCTAAATCTTTGTTAAACATGTCTTGCATCTTCTCAATCTTTGCCTCCATTCCTTTTCTGGGGTCCTGGGTCATCTTCACTATCATTATTCTGAATTCTTTTTCTGGAAGATTGCCTATCTCCATTTCATTTAGTTGTTTTTCTGGGCTTTTATCTTGTTCCTTCATCTGGTACATAGCCCTCTGCCTTTTCATCTTGTCTGTCTTTCTGTGAATCAAGCCTCTGGATTTCTGACTTAGTTATGAAGAATCTCCCTTCCCAGGATTGTATAAGTAGAGTCCCAGTTTTTTTCCTAAAGGGTTTTGCTGTTGTTGTTTTATATTTTGCATTTAAATCTTTAAATGTAAGAGAGAACTAGATTTATTTTCTTCCAAATGGAGATAGAGTTGTGTTGGTATCATTATTATGTAACCTGTTTAATTCTCTGTGAATCAGTATAACATGATTTTTATGTGTTGCCTTCATATATAGAGGAATAGGCTGAATTGTCTATTCTGTTAATCTAGTATCTATACCTAGGCTAATAATATATTGATTTCATTATGGTAGATTCATAATTCTTTCAAATACCTAGTAGTGAAAGTCCTTTAAACTGTTCTTTTCTTTCATAATTCTCTTAACACTATGATTGAGCATTTATCTTTTCATATAAATTTTAAAATAGCTTTGTCCAATTCCAGAAAGAATCGTTTTGGGGGAATTCTAATTGAAATCGCATTAAGCCTAGAGATTAATTTTGGAAGAAATAGCATAACATAAGATTAAATCTTCTACTATGAAAACAAATATATCTTTCCAGTTCTTTCAGAATTTGCTTTTTTACTTCAGTATTATTATTTATGTATAGCTTTCTTCCTGTGAATCCTGTTAACTGTTGCAAATAAAATGGTGGTTTATTTTATTTTATTGCATTTCCATTTTCAGATACTTACAGTTACTAGGGATAAAATGTATTGGTATTTGTATGTTGTATGTTACGATGTTGCATATTAATTAGTCTGGGCTTAGTTAAATGGAGCTCCTGCTGAGCCCAGCTGTGTTCCCACCATGATTGCAGCACCTGGGCAGCTCTGCTTCAGCATGTTGGCTAATCAAAATCTCTTATTAATTATAGAAGATTTGGGGGGTTTTTTGTCCTTTTATCTGTTTGTTTCTAACTAAGTGTGTTCTGGATATGCAAACATATCATCAGCAAAACAAAACTTCTCTCTTCTGATTTTTTTGTTTCTGGCATGCTGAATTCACTGATAGAATTAGAGACTAGTGCTTTCTGTGTCCTGATTTTAATGATGTGCTTTTACTGTTACATTATTTGCTATATCTGTGGGCCCCATTTGTCAACTCTGTGACAGTGTTGTCTGTCAGCTAGATATCACTGTGTAAAAACCGCACCCAAACTTAAAAACTTAAAACAGTACCATGTATTTCCTTCACAATTCTACAGAGTGTTGATTTAGGCTGGGCTCTGTTGGTTGGTTTTATCTACTAAATCAGCTGGGCTCACACACGTGACCATAGTCACCGAGAGCTCTCTGCTTCTGGGATGTGCCTGGGTGTGAGGTGAGGTGACAGGTGTTACTCGCCTACACACCTCTCATGGTCCAGCAGGCTAACTTGGGCTCATCCCTATGGTGGCTTTGGGCACCAAGGAAAGCCACAGGCCAGCCTCTCTGTGTCACATTTGCTAATGCTCCTTTTCCAGAGCAGATCATTAACGATAGTTTGGAGAGTATGTGTGAGCACTACCACGGGGCAGCAATAGAAGGAAGAGAAAAGTTTGTGGCCATTTTTGCAGTCAAGTACATGGTAAGCCCTTTAAAGACAGAGGGCAAATTGGAGGGCCTGCACATTTTTATCTTGGGCCAGGAATGCTTAGAACAGATCCCCTGCATCTTTCAGGGTTTGGATGGAGAGTCTGCTCTCCTGTGAAAGGTGTGTGTGGGGGGGAGGGAATGGCTGTCTCCTTACTACAAAAGGGGAGAAGCAACAGGTGAAGAATCAGCTTCCCTCATTATTCTCACATAGCACTTACTAATTATGAAGTTCTCAAACCTCTAGGGAAATTAGAAGACTGAAAACTACCTTCTCTTTTTTTTTTTTTTGAGGTATGCGGGCCTCTCACTGTTGTGACCTCTCGCGTTGCGGAGCACAGGCTCCGGACGCGCAGGCTCAGCGGCCATGGCTCACGGGCCCAGCCGCTCCGCGGCACGTGGGATCCTCCAGAACCGGGGCACGAACCCGTGTCCCCTGCATCAGCAGGCGGACTCCCAACTACTGCGCCACCAGGGAAGCCCTACCTTCTCTTTTTGATTAACCTAGCTCTTGCCTGCGTTCTTTAAAAGGGCAGGAAAATTGGAAGAGGTGAAAGCATCCTCCTTTAATTACCTCACCTTTAGTCTACTTTCATTGAAAGGGTAGGTACTTTTTCAGTAGTCTCAGCTTATTGCAAACTGAGATGAGGCTGGAAATTTGACATGCACACATGGCGAGAAGTAAGGCCAATGCAAGGGGCAGAATGGTTTATGGGAAGGCAAATGAATAGAGAATAGGCTCTTTCAAGAATACCAAAAATGCCCTGGAAGTATGACCAGACTTGGGGCTCATATATTAGGATTTTTCTCAAGTCTTTCTCTAAATGTGTATCTCACTTCTCTTATAACTTGAAGAACAACCTTAACAAAAAACTCATTGTGTATCACCTGAAAATTAGTCATTATGGTTTGCTTGAAAAACAGAAACCACAAGGATTTTTAAGTGGTTAATTTCTTTAGGGAATACTGCTTTAAACAAATATTGTTCTATAGTAAGAAGCACAAACTGTTTAAACTTTAAGGAATTTTAATATATGTATATGAATATTTCGATATGTATTGAACTTGAACTTCTTTTAAGTAATTCCTCCATGCTGACTCTAAACACGTGCTTCTGATAGAGGTTGCCTATCATAGTAGTTTACACTAGTGCCACAAGGATGAGACCCAAATGGCACCCATCTGTTACCCAGTCGCTTTGATTCAAAGAGAAATACGTTCCAGGGAAAGAGAGTCCCCATCCATGTCTCTTTAAGCTATAACAATGATAGATTTCAAGTTGACTTCCTTGTGAGGTCTTATAGCGAAGACGATCTATGACAATGAAGCCAACTGAACAGAAGCAGCTGCTGTGGGAGATGCTGAGAAAGCCTTTATGCTGTTGGAGTCCTTGGATCAGGGGTTCCTAGATCCAGATCTGTCCCCACCTTTTTCTGTGATCTGGTTTCTGATGAGATAAGACATTAAATTCCCCATTTTGCTTACCTAATTCAAGTCTCATTTCTTTCCTAGGCAATGGAATTACTCTGAATAACATAATGGACATGGCAGTGTGCTTGAAATGTGAAAAAAATTTTCTACGTTTTTCCTTTCTGAGGGAGTGATTGGCTGTCCTTAAATCTATTTCCATTTCACTGGTGTTTTCCCTTTCTAAGTTGGGAAAGAGCTTCTGCACTGTACATTTCAAGGTCTTCGGGAGAGTTGGGTTGACACAGTCTCGTGGTACACACTCAAAATCTACAGCTGTTGAGAACTTTCTGTGGAATACATTGTTTCAAAGATGCTTGTTTACTGTTAATTTATCTGTCCTTGCATAAGGCTGAAAAAAATGCAATACTGTCTCTGTGGGAATCTACCTGTTTGTGGAATTGGTTTTGTTTTGTAGGAATTTGTCTCTGGGAGATTTTTTTCCCCTCCTTATACATTAAGAGGATGAGGCAGTTAGTAAAGTCTGCCAGAAGCCCAGATTACAACTACTAAAGTTTCAGAAAGGCAGGCACGGCAGTTCCTCAAATACTCTGAACTAGCACTTTCCATTTGGTTTACTGTTTGTCAAACAAATTTTTGTTTTGTTTTTTAAATAAATGGCATATGCATAATAGGGAGTTTAATTCTTCACAATTTTGAAATTTTCTTACATGATATTATTCAGTGGATCATGTGTGCATTGTTATTTTGTAGCCTTAAATCTAAGTGGCTACATGGTTTATTTCCTTAATGGTTGTGCAAATACATCAATTGGTTTCATAGGTGGATATTTTATTCCATTAAAAAATTAGTGCATTTTCACTAAAATTAATATGTCTGCAACTTTTTGGGTTTTGTTAGTTTATTTGTTTGAACACCTCTGGAGTTGTAACAAAGATAGCTGGGAAATAATTTTAATAACATTGGGCACGTGCTACGGATTGGTTCTTGGGGACCCAGGTTTTATGTGACGATTTCATGGGCCTCTTGTCATTGTCTCCCAGAAGTTTCTGAATATGAGCGATCCATTTGTCAATTTGGCAACATTTTGGTATTAATTTTATTCTGTTCCATTACATTCTCGACTGGCTTTGGGGAAATAGAGAAAATATTAAATTGGGGTGATAGGTGTTTCTACATACCCAAAGGCCTCTGAGAAATTGGAATTAGGTTAAAATGTTAATCGGGATATACTCAGATACTAAAATAATCCATTTGTGACTGGTCCGTTATTTCCAAAAGTAAGTCTTTTATTTTTTTTTTTTACCTTAATCCTTCTTTTTCATCCCCAGGGAACAAGCATTTTATTTTGGAGTTCTTTTTCCTATGGGTGAAAGAAAGATCTTTAAACCATTTCTTACAAAGATTCCTAGAAGTATAGATTGGCATAGATTTGGAGGCGGTATAAAAGTTGTCGGCACCACTTTGACACAACGGTGTGCAGTTTGCCAACAGGATATTTGGTTAGGGTTGATAGATATTGCTGTATGCTATTAAATGGAGGAGAAAGAATTAGCATTAGCACTGCCTGTGGCAACAAATGACAACGAGCAATGACACAATGAGAAAAGGAAATAGATTCAAAAAGTAGGGCTCGAACAGAGACACACCTAAAGACCCAGAAGGCATACAGAGAAAACTTTGTTTTCCTCTAAAGCCAATACTTGACTAGATATGGGTAAATAAATTTACTTGTGATGCTAGGAGATTTCTGCCTTTGAATTCTTAGGTGTTTCAATCAGGGAATGGCTGAACAGTCTTTATATTTTCAGGAAGTTTGTGCAGTTTCAGATGATATAGATTTGTACTTATTGGAGCCAGTTCCATCACTCTTTTTTTCTCAAGGTCCTGCTTGTTCAGCAGTTCCAGGATGTCAGGGCCAGTGTCTCCACTGTTCACTTGGCATTGCCTCATGTTCATGGAGTGGCTGCCACAGGTTCAGCCATCACTTCTGCCTTCAAACTTGGAAGGAGGAGGATAGGCTTCCTAAGCAGTACATTTAGAAAGCTGAGATAAATTGGGCACTTTCCAAGGACAAAAAAGCTTTCCCAGAACTTGCACTCCCCAACAGAGTCTCACTTATTTTTACTGGCAAAAATTAGGTCATATTTCCAGCCCCGGCTGCAAGGAAGGATGGAAAAGTGAGGAAACTGAATGTCATGATTCCCACAGCCAATCAGGAAAAAGCAGTGCCTAAAGTGGAAATCTACTAAGGAGTATGCAATACAATATGTCTATCATATAACATCATATACTCATATATATATTATATGCATATATTTACCTTAAGGTAGGATGTCTTTAAATAAATTGACATCTGCAAGATGACTAACTTTGGTCTGTTTCCTGCCCAGTATTCGAGTTCAAATGTCTCTGAAACAAACACGGCCCTAGACCCAGGTTTGGCAAACCTTTTCTTTAAGGGCTGTAGAGTAAATATTGCAGGCTTGGCAGCCACGCTGCCTCTATCACAACTACTCAATCCTGTTGGAGTGCAAAGCAGCCATGAGCAATATATAAATGAAGGAGTGTGCTATAAAAAAAACAAAACAAAACACTTCATTTATGGAATGAAATTTGAATTTCGTATAATTTTCTTATGTCATGAACTATTATTCTTGATATTCTTTTCAACTGTTTAAAAATGTAAAAGCTATTCTTAGTTCTCAAGCTTTACAAAAGCATGCTATGAGTCATAGTTTGCTGACCCTTGCCCTAAACTATACGCTTAGTAATGGGTCCTCTAAACAAAACTATAAATGGAAAAGCGGGAAAATGTGTGTTTTCAACTGTCTATTATATAATATCTAGAATTCGATCTTTGGCATGAGGCAGCAAGAAATGTGGCTGTGGCCCTGAAGGATCCAGAATATTCCACTGTGGCATAAGGATTATTTTGAGCTGAAGACATTTGAAAATCAAGAAAGGTTGTTACTGTTGTTTTCTGAATGCTGCCCCCATCTGCTTAAGAGCAGAGCCTCCCTCAAGAATTCAACTGTGGAAAATCCCCTCCCCGGGAGTTTCTCAACCAGGGAGCATTGTCTCCTATCACTGAATAAGAAGTCATCTAGGGACTTCCCTGGCGGTCCAGTGGTTAAGCCTCTGCGCTTCCAGTGCAGCGGGTGCAGGTTTGATCCTTGGTCGGGGAACTAAGATCCCGCATGCCGTGTGGCGCCGTGGCCAAAAAAATAAAAAGTCATCTAAACAGATATTCATTTCTCCAAACTATCATATCTCCCATCTATTCTCCCAAGGACCCATTTATCTTCCCGAGAAGTCACCTGTTTCCCCATAAATGCTCTTTCTTACCCTCCCCTTCCCCTATTAAGATGGTAGGTACATAAGCTCTAAAATCTAACTGCCTCTTTGAGCTACATTTTCTGTGAGCTCCCACGTAAATAGGTGAATCGACTATTTTTTTTCTCTTGTCATCTGCCTTTGTCAGTTTAATTCACAGGCTCCCAATTCTGAACCTCAGGGTGGAGGAAAAGTTTTTCCTCCCTGACAGCTCACAGCAACAGCAAATCTAAGAAGGGCTTACTGGAAGGAAATCTAGATCCAGTCTTTCTCCCTGCTGTTGAGTGAAAAAAAAGAAAAAATAATAATACACAACCTAAAAGTTGAGAATTATGTTTTATTTAACATGAATACTGAGGACTTAACCCCGGGAGATAGCCTCTCAGATAGCTCGAGGGACTGTTCCAAAGAGGTAAGGGAGAAGCCAGGATATATAGGAGTTCTTGCAACAAAAATCAAGTAGTCAGAACATAAGATTACTGTTAATTAAAGAAAAGCAGGATATCTCAAGTTAGTGAATTTAGCACTTTATATATGGGAAGATGCAAGAATCTGGGCTCATTGAAATCATTCCTTTGATACATCGTACCTCAGCTCTCTGGGGCCAGTATCCTGGTTATTTCCATCCTGAATCCCCTCTGGTCGCACAGTCAGGACAGCTGCAGTGGCTGCTGGCTTGATGGCCCCAACATCCTTTGCTTAGTGGTATAGTAAGCAACTTTCTCTGTCCACTCTGCCAGTTTGGGCATAATATCAATACATTGGTTAATTCCTTTGGTGCCCCTTTTGCACTGTGATCAGTAAAATTTCCAAGACCATGGCAGTTTAAGCCCCTCTCTTTTCTGGTAATGTGGGATTCTGTGTTAACAATCATCTTAAATGACAGCAATAACCATTTAACTGGCTCTCTGCAGTCTTACACGTCCAACTCCTTTTCTATACTACAGCCATGGTGACATTTTAAAAAGCAAATTGTGCTCGTGTTAATGCCTTAAATGGCTTCCCATTGCCTGAGGAAAACTCTGCAGTTGTTAATACGGCTAAAAGCCTCCTTGATCATGTCCAGCCTTAGTAATGGTATTTTGAATCATAATGCAATAAATCATACAGAGTTTTTGGATTCCTAAAGGTGTGTCTTCAGGGTAGATTTCTAGAAATGAGACTGCTGGCTCAGGGGATGAACTCATCTATAATTTTGTGAGATACCGCCAAATTCCCTTCCACATGGTACTCTACCACCAGCAACGTATGAGTAGCTGTTTCACTAACCATCAGAATATTTTATCTTTTTTTGAGGGGGCAGGGGGCAATTGGACAGGCGAGAATTTGTTTTTGTAGATTTAACTTGCACTTCTATTATAAGTGAGGTTGAGAATTTTTTTACCTTTTTTAGTGAACAGTCTGCGCTCATGTCTTTTGCCAATTTTCTGTAAGTTCCTTCATCTTATTAATTTTAAACATTCTTTATGTATGTCAGGAATTGGCCCTTTGTCTTACAGATTTCAAATATTTTTCTCTACCTTGTCATTTTGGCTTTTTGTTGTTCTTGTGTTGTTTCCATGTAAAAGTTTTTAGTCAATGTGTCAGATTTATCAGTCCTTGTTGGCTGTTGTTCCTAGATTTTATTAATAATTAGAAATACTCTACTCAGATTATGAAGGAATTTCTGGAACTTGTATGGTTTAGTTTTTGTCATATATGTCTCTGATTCATTTGGATCATATTCTGTTTACTCTTTGACATAAATAACCAATTTTATAATTTTCCAAATGTTTACCGAGTTTTAAAACAAAATTTTCTTAAAAGTACAGCTTTTGTTCAAGTACTTTCTGATCCCATCTTTATGATGAAACAATTTTTCATTTATACTTGAGTCAGTTCAGAATTTTTTTATCCTGTTTCATTGCTCTGTTTAATTCTCACATCAGTCCTAAATTGTTGTAATTATCAAGGCTTTATATTATGATTTACTATCTGGTGGGGCTGACCCCCCCTTCTCTTCTTTTTCAGGATTTCCCTGGATATTTTTGCATACTTATGTGAACTCTAAAATGAACTTGTCTAACTCCAGAAATAAATGATCAGTGGGCCATGTTGAAATGATATATTAACAGAGAAAGGAGTACTATTTTAAAGTTTAAGTTGTGTTTCCATTTGTTCAGGTGTACTTTTGAGTTTTTCAATACCTTTTTTAAGTTTTCCTCATACAAGTTTTACATATTTCTTATTAAGGTTATTCCTAGATATTTAATTTTTTTCTCTATCTTATAGATGAAATTTTTTTCACTTTATCTTCTGATTACAGTTTGTGTATCAAATGATTATTGATTTGTGTACTTATTATCCTGCTACCTTACTGAATTATTTTAGTGCTTGTAGCAATTCTTAATGATTTTCTTGGTATTTCTAAGTATACCATTATATTATCTGCATATAGAGGTAGTTTTCTTCTTTAATCCAGTATCTTCCTCTTTTCTTTATTTGACTACATTTTTTAATACCTACAATATGACGTTAAATAGTGGGGTAGTAACACTGAAAATGTCTCTGGGTTTCCCCATTAAAGAAGATGCTGGCTTCAGACTAACAAAGATAGATTATAATGATAGACAGATAGATAGATAAACATGAGCTATTATCTATCAACTGAAGAAAAAAGTATAACCTAAAAGTTGTGAGGTAAGTTTTATTCCGGGACCCTACTGAGGACTAGGCAGCCTCTCAGAGAGCTCCGAGGAATTGTTCCAAAGAAGTAAGGAGAGAGCCAGGAGATACAGGAGGCTTTACGGGGGAAAAAAAAAAAAAATGTAGTCAAACATCAAAAGATTACTGCTAATCACAATAAACCCCCAAGATATCTCGTTTATTATTTTAGAGCTTTTCTTTCTAGGGGTAAAGGCAGGGGTCTGAGCTCATTGAAATTATTGCTTTGGTATGCATGTTCACTCTCCAGTATCCTGCTTATCTCCATCCTGAATTCCCCTCCGGGTGCACAGCCAGGACTACGGTGGCTGATGGCTTGATGCAGGCAGCATTCATTGTTTACTGGAATGGCAGGCAACGTTTTATATTCCCATATCCATTGGCTGTTATTTTATTAATCTTTCTTTTTTCATGAACAATGGTTGAATTATATGAAATTCCCTTTTAATATCAATGGAGGAGATGAGGTCATTTATTTCTCCTTAGATCCGTACATGTTCTATAGTAGTTCTATAGTAGATTTTCTATAGTAGATTTCCTATCTTCTATAGTAGATTTCTATAGTAGATTTCCTACGTTTCAAACACCCTAAGATTCCTGGAATATGTTCTACATGTTCGTGTTACATTTTTACGCACTTTTGAATTCTGTTGGCTAACTATCTATTTAGGATTTTTTGCATCAATATTCACAAGTGACATGGATCTGTGTTCCTTTTATGTGTAATCTTTACCAGTTTTAGAAATGAGTTTTCCATGATAAAAAGGGACTAATTCTGAGAGATGATTGTAAAATATTACAAAGCATAAAGTTCTTTTTTTCCCTCTTCCTTGATGGTATGATATCCCCTCTGAGCTAAATGGGAGAAATACATGCCCTTCGCCCATGGTTACCAACAAAGAATCATGCCAACAGTAACATCACGGAGTTTTATAAGGTGGAACAGGGCTTCCCTGGAGACACAGAGGTTGAGAATCCGCCTGCCAATGCAGGGGACATGGGTTCAAGCCCTGGTCCGGGAAGATCCCACATGCCGCAGAGCAACTAAGCCCATGAGCCACAACTACTGAGCCTGCGCTCTAGAGCCCGTGAGCCACAACTACTGAAACCTGCGTGCTGCAACTATTGAAGCCTCCGTGCCTAGAGCCCGTGCTCTGCAACAAGAGAAGCCACTACAATGAGAAGCCCGCGCACCACAACAAAGAGTAGCCCCTGCTCGCCGCAATTAGAGAAAGCCTGTGCGCAACAATGAAGACCCAACACAGCCAAAAATAAATTAATTAAATAAATAAATTTATAAGGCGGAACAACCTGTCTGTCTTAAGTTCCCTCAGGTCCCACATGGACCACCCAGAATATCTCTCACAAAAATAATGTAATGTGACGTCAAATGCTAAAATGGATTTATACACATTTCCATCCTAATGGAAGGAGGTATCCAGCATCTCAGGCTCAGTCGGCAGTACTGAGACTTTGGTGTTGGCCTTGCTCTTCAGATAAGCTGTGATCATTGGACCATGTTCCATTCTTTGGACATGGGAAAGAGAAAGGAATATTCCTAGGCCTTAACATGACAGAGGAAGATCAAGATTTTGGGCTGTGAGGAATTAGAGCTATTTTGCAAATGTACCTAAAGTAATTCCTTTTTCTTAAATTATGTCAGTTATTTCTTTAATTGTGATTGCTTTCTCATGGGCAAATTATTTTGCATCTATGGATTCATTTAGGATAAGCACTAATGAAATATAGAGCATGTTACAACCCCGGTATATTCTAATCATGCATATTTTTGTCTTATTTAAAGAACTTAACAAATATAAGTTCCATATATTTTACAAATGGTATTTCTTCCTTTTCCCATGATGAGCTGTTTTCGTGAGAATTCCTAGTTTAAAAGCTAAGTTTACAGTAATTGACTCATTATATTTTTGTACCGCAGAGACACAATCCAACTTTGTTGTTTATACACAGCTCTTTTTCAGCTGTGCCTGAAGATAATGTCATAATCACTGTCTGTAGGACCATCTTATAATAATCAACAATATTCAGTAAGTGTTCAGTCTCAAGTTGTTTACACGGTAATAAAATCAATGAGGTGATTTCAAGAAGCAAGGAGTTGCTATGACTACTGTTTCCAAAGTTAGATGGTATTAACCAAAAATTGATAGCTTTGTTTCATGCTTTTAATCTTAGCCATATGGTCAGTAAAAACACAATGATTAAACAAATATTAGAACATAGATAGATACAGATGAAGATAGATTTGGACAAATGCCTCCTGCCCTCCAGGACTGACTTGTGTTACTGGCCAAAATGTATGTATCAGGGATATCCCAGGGCCTGTAAGTGTTCACCGAAGGAAATTTCACAGAAGAGAGAGAAGGCAAAGTAGTATATCCAAGGATATAAAACCTCTGGCTCCTCACAGAAGTTCGACCCAGAGAAAGAAGATAGAACCAGTGGTGTAAGTTGCTGATACAGAAATCAATTAGTGTTACTTTTTGTATTAAAAGACAGATGAAAAAAAGTATCTGGTTAATGTAGGGGAACAAAATTTGCCACCCCAGAATGTCTCTCTGGCATGCAGATTATTTTGAGCAGAAAACAATCAAGGCCTGAAAGACTCAGGAAGAAACTTTGACCTTCGCCCTAACTGCCTAAAGAATGCACACAGAGGACCTGTTCCAGGAAGGGAGCATCACCATAGACGACTATAGTACGAACTAGGTGTGTAGACAGGGAGGAGCCCACCAAAGTCTGCTTGTTAAAATTCCTGTGTCCCACTGTCTCTGCAGGGCCCAGCAAACATTTATTTACCAAACATTTGCTTTTCCATCTTCATGTCAGTTGCATTCCTCCCTTCTGACATCCCAAACCACTACCCCCAACATCCTCTGTTGTCTTTAGCTGAAGATGGTGTTCAAGGTGAAGTCCTCAGCCATTGTGGCAAGTTACTCAGTTTTCCTGGGGCTATCCTGTGTGTACATGTTATTAAGCTTTTGTGTGATTTTCTCCTGTTAATCTGTCAATTTAATTCATAGACCAGCCAGAAGAACCTAGAAGGGTAGAGGAAAATGTCTTCCTCCCCGACAATGTCATGAAAAATCAACTCCAGTTATTTATTTTTAAAGGAATTCCTTTATTTTTATTATCATTTTTTATTTATTTTATTTTATTTTTGGCTGTTTGGGGTCTTCGTTTCTGTGCGAGGGCTTTCTCAAGTCGTGGCGAGCGGGGGCCGCTCTTCATCGTGGTGAACGGGCCTCTCACTGTCGCGGCCTCTCTTGTTGTGGAGCACAGGCTCCAGACGCGCCGGCTCGGTAGTTGTGGCTCACGGGCCCAGTTGCTCCGCGGCATGTGGGATCTTCCCGGACCAGGGCTTGAACCCGTGTCCCCTGCATTAGCAGGCAGATTCTCAACCACTGCGCCACCAGGGAAGCCCTCTAGTTATTTTAAAATAAGTTTTAGGTAGGCTTTCCAGGGAATATTTACTGCTAATATTAATGAAAGTTTTAAACTAAGCAGTGTTTGTTTAAAAGCATATTTAAAAAATAACATGCAGGCCTACCTCATTGTGGTTTGCTTTACTGCGCTTCTCAGATACCGCATTTTTCTTACGAAATGAAGGTTTGTGGCAACACTGTTGAGCGCGTCTACAACAAAATCGGCGCCATTTTTCCAACAGCATTTGCTCACTTCATGTGTCTGTGCCGCACTTTGGCAATCCTCACAATATTTCAAAACTTTCATTATTATATTTGTTATGGTGATCGTGATGAGTGATCTTTTTTTATTGAAGTATAATTGATGTACAATATTGTGTTAGTTTCAAGTGTACAGCAGTGATTCAGCTTTTTTTCTGATTATATTCCATTGTAGGTTATTATAAGATATTGAATATAATTCCGTGTGCTATACAGTAAATCCTTGTTGCTTATCTATTTTATGTATAGTAGTTTGTATCTGTTAATCCCATACTCCTAATAATACTGCTACAACTTGCTGAAGGCGCAGATGATTGGTAGCATTTTTTAGTAATAAAGTATTGTTAAATTAAGGCATGTACATTATATATTTAGACATAATGCTATTGCACACTTAACAGATTATAGTATAGTGTAAACGTAACTTTTATATGCACTGGGAAACCAAAAAATTCATGTGACTCACTTTTGCTGTTATACTCACTTTATTGCTGTGGTCTGGAACGGAACCCGAAATATCTCCAAGGTATGCCTCTATCAATGTTGTATTGTTCTCTAATTAAGATATAAGACATATTTTAAAGTAATGAAAATCATGTTTCTATAGGCTAATAGTTCCTTGACTCTCTCAGTTCTAAGAATACTTGACTCCATCCCAGGAGCCCAAATCAATAGGCACAACCTAAGCTTTGTTATCACCCAGAAAGGCCTTGCTAACATGAATATCCCAACCTCCATCCTTCCAGATTTTTGCCTCCTTACCACTACGGCTATTCTTCTACTTTAATTGGACTTTTAATTTCTCAATTCCTCCATTTTCATCCTATTATTTCCCTTTTATCTTCACTTCCTTCTTAGTCCATTTGATCTATCACCTCAACTACACCCTTCCCAATGTCCTGATTTCCCTTGTTTTCTGAGCCCTTCATAAAACCTGGCCTAGAAAAATACTCCAATTACAGATCTGCCTTCTGTGCATTCCTCCTGGTCTCCAGGCACTGCTGAAAAACTGTACATTCACAAGATCTGGTGCCAATGACGCCAAAGACTCTAACTGGGCTTTTTACACTTCCCATCAATCCTTCTATATTTTCCTACTCAACTTCCTCTCCAAAGTGGCTATTTTAAAACTTGTCTCCTCGTCTCAGGCCCTCTATCCTCATCAACACCTCCTTTCTCTTGCCCTTGTTCGGCATAGACCCTAATCCTTTTTTATCTGTAGTTCAAGAACTTCCTAACTGGTCCCACAGCTTCCTGTCATGTCTCCTTTCAAACATATTGTTTCTAAATTTTCAGTGGGATCAGATTTAAAATTGCTCAGTGATTCTCCATTTCTATGGTGATAAAAATCCAAGTTTTCTAGGATGTGAAGAATTCTCTAAGTTACCTGTGGTTCCCAGATACGCCATCAATTTTTTTCTCTTTCTTTCTTTTGCCTTCAAGTCATTGAGCATACCTCTTCCTCTGCCTGTCAAAAATGAAAACAAGTTGCCCTAATCTGCCTCTTATTTAGGATTTTATTCAGATGTTAGTTGTTTTAGGAAACCTTTTCTGATCGTCCTAAAGCTGGGCTGGTTCTTCTTTCTATTTCACCACATGCTACCATGGAATTTTTAAAAGGGAGATATTTCCTTTAATATACGATGTGCCATTTCTCCAAGTTTCCATATGCCAAAATAGCCTTTCTAATTTTAGAATTCTCTCCCCAAGTAACTTTTTAAAAATTGAAGTATAGTTGATTGAAAATATTATATTAGTTTCAGGTATATAATATACTGATTCAATACCCAAGTGATTTTCAAGACTCTCCATGGAAGGCTTACATGTCTGTAAGCAGTCCTGGTGACTGCTTGATACTTTTGCCAGAAATCCTTCCTCCAAACCAAAGAAACTCATGTTTTCTTCTAACCAACTTCTTAAAGATGCTCTAAGTGTAGGCAAAAGCCGCTCATTTAACTCCTTTAAAATAGAGTCAAGAATAATTTATGTTTAACAAACTTTACAAAATATTTGGGAATCAAAGAAATGCTTTGACAGAAAGATACTCAGATTGCTGGTACTTCCTTTGGGGATCACGTGCCCAGATCCAAACTCAGAGACGCTCTCTTGCCTGCTGCAGCATCTACATGGGAGGTGCCGGCTCAGATTCCACCACAAAAGGTCTCTCTGACTTTCTTGCCTTCGATTTCAAGCCTCACTTCCCCATAGCTCCAGAGAAAAGGACCTTCCTCTTCTTCCAAGCCAGGGTCAGCTCATTTCCACCCCACTGTGATTAAAATGTCCTTTTTGTGTGACACAGTCTCCGTGGTCCAAATAAGGCAATCAGAATGGCTGATGATACATTGCCAGAAGTTTGTTTGTTTGTTTGTTAGACAGTCAGAAGTAAATTAATGTATGTGTAATCAAACGCACTGAACCAATTCGTGTTCCTAACCCTCCCTCTAGTCAGGGAAAAGGAGGTCATATCTGCACAGCTTTGCAGACATGGTTCCCATCTCATCCTCTTCTGTCAGTAAATAGTTGAACGAGAGATATGCTCACCGCCCCCCAACCCCCAAGAACAAGTAAAAATGTTCAGATATAACCACAGCTAAATTCACACTTAGGGAAAGAAGAAGTCTCCAGCTCCACAGGGCTTTAATCCTTTCACAGGAACTCCTAGTTACTATTACATAGGATTCACTTTTAACTTCTCAAGCAGTCTGAAGCATCTGCATTGTTTCATTGCTGGTTTCACAGTTTTCTAAAAATAATGAGTAAGCCTTTGTATGTGTTTGTGTTAATGAGTAAATCTTTGTATATGTTTGTGTAACCCTTTCTTATAATTTTCTCAAAATAATTTTGTTTCAATAATTTCTCCACTTCTAGAGAGGAAAATAAAAACCAGTAAGCAATTCTAATAACTCTCCAGCTTCAAAAACTTGTCCCATTAAGTGCTTCATTAATTATATATAACACAGTATTATGACTTATTTGTTACTCTTCCATCTCTTACGTTTGCCTGAGAACAAGGAATGTCATCCTATTTCTTATTGTATCCCTCGCACTAGATATGGGGCTTGGCATATACTGTGTTAAATAAATGGAAGGACAAATGGATAAAACTTTCAACTGCCTGATGTTCTAATGATTGATTTTTTTCCTCCCACAAATATATCTGCCTCAGCTTTTTCTCCTCTTCTAGTCAAAGAAGTTGAGTCATCTTTCCTTCCTCCAGTTTCGAGCTAATTCTTCACCTCATACTCTGGATTCTCTCCTCCCTTGCTTCTCAGCCACTCGGATCCATCAGTGTTCCTTTATCTCACATATTTATACAGACTAAGCAATACACAGAATTTCAACTCTACTGGCTCCTTCTCTTACATAACTTTGCCAGAGTCTCCTCCTTCCTTAGCCCCTCCCCTTCTACTTCGCTTGTGAATTACATCCAGCCTTTCTTTCCTGTCTTGCAGAAGTAGACACCATTCTTTGCATCTGTCTCCTTACTTGATTTTTACTCCTCAAGCAACCCCTGGAATTTGTTTTTTTCCATTATCACCAGAGACTTCCTAGCAGCCAAACACAGTGTGTATTTTCAGTCCTTTTTTTTTGCTCAACCTGTCTGCCCTATTGGGCACTGTCGATTATCCTTACATTTTCCATATTCTCCCCTCCTTTGGAACCCATAACACCATGATGTCTTGGATTTCTTACTATGTCTCTGCCTGCTCCTCTACAGCCTCATTTCAGGCTTCTCTTCTTCTGAATGACATTTCAGTGTCAGTGTCCCCAAGTGTCCCCTTCTTGACCCTTTTCTCTTTCCATTCTCTCTCTAGTGTAATTTCATCCTGTCACTCTCTGCCTGTGGCTTCCAAAGGCAGCATCCTTCCTGAGTTCCTGAACATACATCCAGTTTCCTTCTCGCAGTCTCATATGCTTTGATAAACCACAACATCTTCAACTCAGCTTCTCTGCAACTGAATTCATTATCATCCTTTGTAACCCCACAGCTGTTTCTCTAAATTCTCTGTCTGTTAGTTTTACATGCTCAGACATTGAAAGAAAGGAAAATAAATAAAACCCGACATTAATTTGGGCTCTCAGCTCTCTGTCATGATCTCTTTATTCCCTCTCAAATCGAATCCACTTTTCTAACATTCTAACTATTCCTCCAATGTACCTGTGTGTTCTCATTGCTACCCCTTTATCCATGCCCTCTTCATGGTCGGCAAACATTGCAATATCTTGCGACCTTCTCTCCTTGCTTTCAGTTTCACTACCTCTGATCAATTCTTCACTCTTTTGTCATTGCAGCTTTTCTAGACCATAAATCTTATGAGGTCGTGTCCTTTCAAGAGCACTCTAAGGTGTCGAGGATAGAAGCGGGCATACAAAGCTGTTTATGATCTGGTCTGACTACACACATCTCACACTTCACCCTCCTCCACGTTCCCCCATTTCTCGCTCTTCAACCAGACCTCCTCTCCACCTCAAAAAAATCCATTGTCAAGTGACACCAAACTTTTCACCGCCACCCATGCTGTCCTTTGGTCACAGATTTTGCTCCTGCCGATTCCTCTGGTTGGTCTGTCTTTCTACCTTTTTTATCTGACAAACTAGAGATTCAGCTCGATATTTACTTTTTTTTCCAAGTAACCTCACTGACTCTTGGAGCTATATTAGGTGACATTCCACGTTCTTTTAGAGTCTCCTATGCATGTTCTAGCATAATATTTACAACACGTTTTTACAATAAATTTTATTGTAATTTTCTACTTCCCAGTAGAGTAGGAGTTTTTTGAGCTCAGAGGCTTTGCTTTTCCACTCAATATTCATGATGTCAAATACAATGATGGGCACATAATAGGCGCCCTGTAAATGCTTACGGAATGAAAGCAGACTCGTCCGAACCAGCAAATCTACTTAACTAGCCATACTGTGTAGAATATTGGGAAGGAGCAAAGATGCTAATGTTTTATTTGAGCCTTTGTCCCATTTTCCATGGAAAAATCCAAGGCTAACATGAGAAAAGTGCCACTAGTATTTTGGGGATCCTTTGTATCTGGAATCATCTTGCACAGGCCATTTAGAGTTTGAAATGTAACCCACCTATCCTCAATAGGGGAGGTCGAGGGAACAGGGCTGGAGAAAAAAAGGATGCATAAAGGATGTAGAATTCTCTCAATCCAAATTACTTCTCATTGTTTATGGATGTCCTGATTCATTTCTTATTCATTATTGAGCACCTACTGTATGCCAGACGTTGGTAAATGCCATGGTCACGAGGATGAGTAAGACTGCCATAGAGAAATTCATGATAGAGTAAAATATACTTACAAAGTAATTATTTTAAAAATATATATATATGAATTAATAGAGACATTATTCCTCATTTTCTTGTGAAAGTACAGTGAAAAAGAGCACTCAACTAGGTGACAAGACCAAGTGGCAGTTAATTGTTTAGGAAGATGTCACGAGGGCAGGAATATTTGAGCACCGGAATGGGGTTGCCTGAAACATCACTCCACTAACCTTCCCCCAAACCACATCCCTCCCTCTGCTCACCTTAGTGTCGCAGGCCCATGTAGCAAGCATCCCTTATCCACACCTTGATATCCACATCTTCAATCACCTTTATAGTTATGCTTATATGCTTGCAATTTTGTTAATTTTGTGTTCCTATAATGAGATTTTACAGCACCTTAAATACAGGATCATATTTCCATAATCCTAATACTAAATTATGTCCCTATGGGTGCTTAATAAATACTTATTAAATGCTTAATGTTCCTACCATCAATTAAATTGGAAGAATCAGGTTCTACATTTGGTAATTTTCACTTTTTTACTAATTTCTGAAATGGTAAATTATATTGTTTCTAATGTTCTCTAATTCATGTTCTGCTTTTTGATACATAATTATTCATTGTGAATTCTCTCTTCCTTCATAATTTCAATCATTTAAGGTTACAGTATATAAAGAGTATCAGCAAATAGCTTCTTAATTTGTTTCATATGTCAGGGGAGTAGGAAACTGCATTAAGGTTTCTTAAATCCCAACAGAACATCTACATAGAATAGACTGTTATCCTGTAAAGCCCTTAGTATCCTTCACAGTTTAGTAGGAATAATGAAGAAACTGTAAGAGGACGTAGCATAATAATATCAAAGAACTGGATAATTAGATCAGCAAAAGCCAATCTAGATTCTACCAGTTGCTTTTACATGAGCTTGAGGAAGTTGTATAAATTCTCTGAGTCTCAGTTTTCTCATCTGTAAAGTGGGATGAATGTGAGGATCAGTAAACCAATGAGCAGAAAGCTCTTGGCAAAGCGCCTGGGCACACATATATTCATGGCTAGTTATGACTATTAGTGTCGTTATTTATAAGCGAAGATTTCAGTATGAAATAGTCATTGTTGTGAAAGAAAATATAGGATTAAAGAGACTGCATACCCAATAGCACGTATACTGCTTGTTTCATCATAAAATACTAGCTCTGCAATCATATCCAGATTATTTTCATTCTGCAAAAGAACAAGGAAACTTGGTTGCACAATTGACTGCACATCTTCACAGAGAAAACCGCTCTCACCTGAGGCAAGTGCGACGGTTGTGAAATGTTTTGTTCACTTTAACAATTTCTCTACTAATGAAAGTGGAGTCTGATATATATATATATGTATATGTGTATAAAACAGATTAAAGTCAGTAGAACTTCAGTGAACAGATATTTCAGATGGCTACATCATACTTTTAAAGGAATAACTACCACATCATACTTTTAAAGGAATAACTATTTTGTAACTACAGTTACAAAATAGCAATTAGAGATATATGCTTGATTAGGAAAAAAAAAGGAGTTAAGGAAAACTTTGCAAAGATACTTTTTCAACATGAGGTCAATCAACAACCTGTGAGTAAATCTTCTAACCTTTGATGGCACATTTGGTACAAGTCAGACTGAAAAAAAATAGACACCTCAACAGATAAGCTCTATAATTTTAATGTTTATAGTAATAATACCTTTATGGATTAGATCATTTTATTAGCAAGGGGGAAATATAGAAAATCAATTTTAATTTTTGTAAAAAATCACTTTGTATAGTGGAATAAATCCCAGCTCCATGGTTATCTGTTTGGAGAGCTCATTAGAAGTAAGATGAGGATTTGCAGCCTCAGACAAAGAGATCCTGGCTCCTATTAATCTTACTAAGGTTAACATAAGACTATCTAGACTTTCCCTTGTATGTTTTCTCTAGGGGAATTACCTTTTAAGTTCTTAAAGATCATAGTTTCTTTTCACACTTTTAAACTTCAATAAAATGTTTTTATCAACTTACTTAAAGGTTTGGCCTACTAATTCACAAGTTCTTTAGAGCCCTTTCATATCTAAATTGTTCCATACCTAAACTGAAATGTATCTTCTTCTCAACTTTTATATAATAAAGTTTTATTTATCCATTAGATCACATAGTTCAGAGAAGCTGACAAATCTTTCATATGCTTCCAGAGGAAAAAAAAATCTAATTATGTAATTATGTCAATATCTTCTATTTTTTTGTAAGCTATTTTAATGACCTATTACCTAATCTTTAAAGTAGTTAATGCGGGAGAAGAGGCAAGCATTTAACTTCAATAAAGTTAATGTTTAATTCAAATAAATCTTTGCTTTTCGGAGAGAGTACATTTAACTCCAAATGAGTACTTGAATTATTATCGTTAAGGGGATGATGGCATTCTCCATCCTGAAGTCTTCACTAAAGAATCATCAAACACTTCACTCCCAAATTCCAAAATTATATTTATTAAGAGTAATTAGTTATGATCAGGGTTATAGACTTCATTCAATGAATATAAAATAACAGTTCTTCTCCAGAACTAGTTTCTCTTCAAACCGTTATTTATTCAGTATTTCTTCAACATTTCTGTAAAAGAGAAGCTGAGGTCTCATGGAGGACTGGAGGAGGAGAGGAGGAGGAGGAGAGTTGGGGTGGGAGGGGAGGGAGGACATCTACGAAAGATAACCACACACATCCTCTCTAGAATCCCAGCCCCTCTGATTTGGTCCCCAAACTTGAATACAACAGCTTAGCAAAACAAGGAGAGTTAACAAATCCCACCCTTTAAAAAGGTTAGCAAACATCTCCTTTTATCTGAGCATTGGCCCAGACTCTACTTCTACTTCCCTGCTCAAATAGCTTGTCAAGGAATGCCTTCCCACTGTATATACAGCGCTGTAACTAAAGTCCTGGCAAACCCTTTTTCCTACCTCCAGAGTCCAAAGATGTTGTATTCCATCCACACTGCTTTAGTGACACTTATGGATGGTACCGTGAGAAATTACACAGCTAGCCCATCCCGTAATGCACTGCAACTGCCCTACTCATTGACTTCCTAGAAACTTTCTCTACTTTGGCCACCATGATACCATAATCTCCTTATATGACAATCCACTTTAGGTTCCTTCACTATTTTCTATTCCCAATTTCTGAATGTATTATTATATTCACCAACATTCTACTTCTAAACAAAATCCCCCTAGATAGTCCCCAAAGATCTGGGTTCTCCTCTCTTGGCTTTCTCTCCCCTTTAGCAAAGCTCATCTACTTTTATTTTCTTGGCTGTTATCAACCCTTCCTCTGAGTTCTTAAGCTACAGACTTAATATCCTTTTCTCTGCTGGATTTTTACACTTGCATTCTCCGAAATGCCGCAAGCTGAACATGACAAAATAAATTCATAAACCTCCTTCTAAAACCTGCTTCTTGCCTTATTCCAATTCTGTAAATGGCTTCGACATCCCCAGCAGACTCAGATCAGGGTGGCCTCATACCCCTCCCACTATCTAACCTCCTGAATCCTATCCACGCCTAATGGACTTCCTCCTTTTCATTTCCTCTACCTACCAGTGCTATAGCTCCCGACTTCAGTATTTCTTACCTATAGGCATTGTTGTAAGAATGACTCCTTTTAATCTCTTCCTTCCTTAAATCCCTTCTAAACTGCTGTCCAAACAGTCTCTCTAAAGTACAACTCGTTCAGGGATTCTCCACTGTCTACAGATTAAAGTCTAAATGCCACGTTGTTCCTATCTGACACTTCCTTAGTGTGGATTTACGTGTATTCACCACCACTGCTCATCTCATAACCTAGGCTTGAGCTTTGAGAGAAATCCCTGCACTTTGCCTCCCACAAAGTTCCTCTTGCTCAGGCTAAACCCCGTAGCAGGAATGCTTTTCCCCAGCTCTGAAGCCATCTTGAGGCATTTTCTGATTATCCTTCCTAACTCACCCCACTGCAACCATTCAGTTACCCGGTAGAACCTGACTATTATTTGTTCATTTATAGTTTTTTTTCCATTTTGAAATTCTGAGTGTTCATTTGTTTATTCTAATTCCAGAGTTAAAGGAACTGAAGGGTCTTTTGTTGTTGTTTTTTGGCTTGCTTTCTGATTTTTTAAAAATCACCAATATTTTTCCAGTATGAAGCAAGCTTGAAAAAGATGAAAATGTGTATTGTAGTTCTACTATGTGCTAGGTGTTGTATTCAGTGCAGTGAGATAATCTGGCTCCATGGTTTAGACTTTCAAACCATTTTTAATATGGTATTTTAATGATAATTATATTGACATTGATAAACTTTCATCTCAAAGTCATTTTCTGGAAATAAGCTCCATTTAGCCAGTTTAATTTTTTAGTAATTGATGCAAATTTCTCAGATTTTTCATTTTTATTATCTTACTAAAATTATTTGTATCAGTTTCAATTTTTTCCCACTGAAGGTTTCTAACTAATGTTTGATTCTTATTCAGTTTTCTGTCCATATCAGATTTTAAAGTATTACAGTTTTCTGTTATACATTTGTTGGCCATTTTCTTCTGCTAAGTCCAACTCCTCTAGGTCATATGTAGCAATTTAAATGTTGTCTGGATTATTTGTTTCCTCTATTTTTCATCAATAACAAATATTAAAACTTGTAGTTTTAGCCATGTTTAGTTTAATTTTTTGTTGATTATTACTACTAATGATATTTATTGTGGGTTGGAAATACCTGATAATTTTACTGATTCATTCGGTAGGACATGAGAAAATATTTATTAATTTGGTGAGAGAGAAAGAGGTGGGAGAAAGGAGAGAACAATCTGGAGACATTAACAAACCAACTCACAGGGAGAGACTCATCGACACGGAGAGAGGAAGATAGGCTGAGAGATCTCTGGTCACCTTGAACTCTCATCTCTGTCTCCTTATCTCGGCAAGTCCACTGTGTTGGTTTGAGCTCCTGGCTTTGTGTATGTGTGTGTGTGTGTGCACGTGCACACGCTATGGTCCAGAAAATACCTCAGGCTGAAAGGGCAATTGTGGCACTTGCCTCATTTGTTTACTTTCTCTTAGGGATCACAATCCTGCATTGCCTACTGTCCAGTGTTTGAAACACTTATTTTATATATTTCATTCTTTGTAATTCTTTGCCATGGAGGACTACTTTGAAACTGGTTTCTGTAGCATGGTTGAAAGCAGAAGTCATTTCCTCTTTGTTTCCCGCATGTCTTTTGCTTTGGAGTCAGATTCTAGAATGAGTCTCAAAAGAGCTCATGGGAGCTTTGTGTGCACAGAAAGTTGAGTGGAATATGTGGTAGATTTCATGTCATTCAAATGGGTGAGGCTCAGCTAAGTGGAACAGTTCAGTCTATTTAGAGAAAATGGTTGACTCTTCTTAGGATGTGAAGATTGGCTGCCTGGCTTTCACTTTTGGGAAGACCATTGAGGGAAGATGGTGAGGGTCTCTCTCCATTCAGTACCTCATTTTTCACTTGCTCCCCTGTTTTCAGTCCACCGTCCCTGCTTCCCCTTGTGCCTGGTGTCCCTGAGTTAAGAGCCTTTCTGTTTTATCTTCTCTAGGGAATACTCCCCACAACTCCTACTGCTGAGGGGGAGTAGAATCATCTGGCTCCTTTGGGGTAGAGGGTATGTCTGTTGTCTCTACCTTCAAAAAATACCTAGAAACTAATGACATTCCAACACTTCCACAGCTACCAGTCCAGTCCTAACCACCTGTCATGGTTAATGTTATGTGGCTACTTGGTTAGGCTATGGTACCCAGTTATTCGGACAAACGCCAGTGTAGATATCGCTGTGGAAGTATTTTTTAGATGTGGTTAAGATTTAAATTAGTTGACCTTGAGTAAAGCAGATTACCCCCCGTGATGTGAGAGGGCCTCATCCAATCTGGTGAAGAAGATCTTAAGAGCAAAAACTGAAGTTTCCCAAAGAAGAAGCAATTCTGCCTCAAGACTATAATGCAGAAACCCTGCCTGATTTTCTACTTGATCTGGCCTACCCTTCAGAATTTGGACTCAGGAGTGTAACATCAACTCTTACCTGAATGTCCAGCCTGCCAGCTTATGGATTTTGGAATTGCCAGCCACTATACTCATGTCAGTCAGTTCCTTAAAGTAAATCTCCCCCTTCCCCCCCTCCCTTCCTCCCTCCTTCTCGCTATGTATATGTATGTATATGTATGTATCCTATTGGTTCTATGTCTCTGGAGGATCCTAAGAGCCAACATCATTCCTCACCTGAATTTTCTTAACCACCTCACAACTATTCTTCCTTCCCCCTCACTTGATCCCTTACTGTCTACTCACCACTTAGCAGCTAGTATCATCTTTTTCAAACACAAGTCTCTATCTAGGCTAGATGGGATAAAATGTAAACTCCTGACATTGGACAGAAGAACTTGCTCTAGCCCCTGCAAGCTGTCCAACCTTACCTCTCATTAGTCTAACTTCTGCTTAACCCACGCCAGCTATCCTGGCTTTCAACCATGTCTCTGCCACAGGAGATTTTCACCGGTTTCCATTGCTTAAAATGCTTTTCATCCAGTTCTTTACCCCCGCCCCCATCCACTCTCTGCTCTAATATTATATCCTCAAAGAGGCTGCCCCTAATTTACCCACTCACTGACCAGTTCCTTCTCCCCTACCACTAATCATCACTCCTTATTCATTTATTATGCTTTATTTTGCTCCATGACACTTAATACGACCTGAAATTACATCACTTAGTTATCGATCTACTTTCTGTTTTCTGTGTTTGTAACCAAAATGAAAGCCTCACAAGCGCAGAACAGATGTCTATCTTAGTCCCCATTTGCCCTCAATGCCTAGAAAATATTTGGTATATAGTGATGGCTCTAATAAATATTAATTTAAATGAGTAAATGAATAGTCTTCATCTGAAATTTTGTAACTTGATGCTTTAATAATATAGTTATAGGGTTATTTCACCATCATTAGGCTGAATAACAAATTAAAGATAGTCTCCACTTGAAGCATATGTATATTATACAGAATGTGTGAATAGTTTAACATAAAATTATGTAAGAGAATTATTAAAGGAAATGCACCAGCTCATCAAACTTATCCCACATTCTAGGAATCTGTGGGCTTCAATGGTATGACAAGTTCCCTGACATCACATAGTCACAAGCACTTTATAAACCCACCAGAGCCTTTTCCCTCATTACATTTTCATCTCTCAGCAAGGGGTAGAGTCCCATGTCTAAGTAACATTGAACCCAATTCTCCTTAAGGCTTAACTCAAGCCTCTTGTTCAGCTGAATAACTATGCCAGTCTTCTCTTGATTTGCTGTCTGTACTATCCAAATTGTCAACCAGTCAAATGATTCCTAAGGCAGAACGTTTAGTGGTGAGAGAATGGGACTCGGAATCAAAATACTGACTCTGGTCCACACATTACCCTGGTAAGCCATGCAAAACCAGGCCTCACAGAGCAGAACATGGTAAGTATAACCATTTGATCCATTAGAGTTGAGTGTGTGTACATGTATTAGCATGTGCATGTGTGTGTGTTTATGTGTAAAAGAGGAATAAAGAGAAAATCAAATAAGATGCAAGACACAGAAATACTTTGACAAGTGGTACTTATAATATCAGAGTGAATTATTCCTGTTGAAGAATGAAGGACTAACACTCATGGAGGACCTCTTATATTCTAGGAACTTCTCTGTGTGTTGCCATCCATTATCCCAGATAATCCCACAGAAGCCACATGTGGTCGGCATGACTATCATCATTGTGTATGTGAACACACCAAGGCACACGGAGGGTGATGTGTCCAAGGAAACCCAGTTAGAAAGAGGATGTCAGACTTCAGACTGAGCCAATCTCCCTCCAGTCTGCCAATCTGCCGCCATATTATACTTTGCACAGACACAGCCTTAGAAGACATTTTGGATAATTTTCCCTTTTCAGTTCTCTATGAAATGAGATAAGGACGTGAGGGGCAATATAGTGGCTGACTCATGGTAGGGCCCTTAAATATGAAAATCTTTCCTTCCTTCCGGTTTACAAACCCACCTCTTCTGAACTTGTTTCTCAGTAATCACGCAGGTTCTTCCCACAGGCATTGTTGGCCCCATTTGGTCATTCTACTGAGTTTAGGTGTGTCATATGATAGAGTTGGTGTACATATGTTTCATCTGAAAGAGTGGACAATACCGAGAATAAATGCTACTTTTTTTGTTGTCATTTCTAATAACCAGGACCTGTGCTAAGTAATCGTTATGCACAGTAACTCATTACAGAAAGGCTCAAAATTCCTGTGTTAAACATTTTTTCTTTATCTTTCTGGAATTGTTTTGATAAATGTTCCAACACTCTTGTCCACCTTCTGGACTTGCTGATTGTCGTGGGATGACGATTTAATAAGCAGAAAAGGAAATCTCTGCCATCATCCTGTCACTTCTCGCTCCCCTCCCCAAACAGCCTTCAAAATAAGCAAAAGAAGCTTCCTTCGTGGCGCAGTGGTTGAGAGCCCGCCTGCCGATGCAGGGGACACGGGTTCGTGCCCCGGTCCGGGAAGATCCCACGTGCCGCGGAGCGGCTGGGCCCGTGAGCCATGGCCGCTGAGCCTGCGCGTCCGGAGCCTGTGCTCCGCAACGGGAGAGGCCACAGTGGTGAGAGAGGCCCGCATACCGCAAAAAAATAAAAAAATAAAAAATAAGCAAAAGGTAGGTTTATCCTCAATTCTTATTCAAAATGCAAGTGTTTACTTTTTTCTCATGAACAAAACTAAGCATTTATTTCTCCCTGCCTATACCTGAGGAAATGACTCACCGGGGGTTAGATCATATGTGACCCCAAATCCCTTTGATCCCTTTGGACATAGCTATTCCCAGGGAAAGAAAACCAGAGTATAAGTGAGTAATCTCTTCTTGGAGCGGGGTCTCGGGGGACAGGTGGGGGGAGCAGAGTTTGATCTTCTTGGATATAAGTAACCTTCTTCAGATTCATTCCTTCTGAAAAAAGAAATTGCAATAATGATTTTATGTTTCCCGTTTTCCCCTTTTTTTCTGTGAAGTTGATTATTTCCACGTTAAAAGATTTTTTTGAGGGGACTTTTTTTGCACTAACCATACTGTGATCCTGCAAAGCTGCCCAAAGTAGGACACCATCAAAAGTCATAAATGTGCCCTATGAGTTCTGATTAAATAAAAGCTACGAAGCCCTAGTTATATGCAAATATCTTAGGCAATAATGTTGATAAACCTCTGTGCAATAAAACAAATGTAAACCATAAGTGCAGCGTGAGAGTGATCAAAGGCTGCACAGGAACAACGACGTATGGTCCGTTCGCCCCCAGAAGCCAACACCATCCCGCCCCTGGAATCAGGCCACTTTTTTATGCTCGGAAAGGAAAAAAGCTGAGGGAGAATAAAGCCTCATCTTGCACAAAGCACGTGACAGTCTACTATCTGTGCAGTAATTTTGTTCCTACCTGCATCTGGAAGGGATTTGGGACTCTGATTGTGGAATTAGATATTAAGCTCTCTGAGCCAAGATCTGGTCCCTACCTCGGTCGCGATGGCCAGGCAGGCGCAGCACATTGAATCTTAACCCAGGCGGCTTCCTCAGCGGTCACTGGTGACAGCTTACCACCAAATCATAAGCAGCATTTGCTTTAAACCATGCATTTTAAAAGGACATCCAGAATCCTAGCAGCTTGCTCACCACTTCCAAGAAGTCTAGAGAAAATGGAGGCATTTTGAACCAGATCCCTACCTAGGAAGCCCTTCAGGGATATGCAGGTGCATATGAGCCCTTCGAACGACTGAAGTCTCCAATTGGTCACAAACGCCAAATTAGCCTCTCCGTCTTTGACATAGTGACCAAACAGAAGTTGTATAAAGTAACATCTGGACGTGAAATGGTGATGCCCCTATAATATATCCAGTTATATAAAAAATAGGAAATAGCAGGTTCTTATTGTTTTTCTCTAGGCTGAATGATTTTCTTCTTTTACAAAAAACCAATATTCTGCATTTCTCCTTTGAGTTGTCTATTATTTTAATTAGAGAACTGGGGAAATTTCTCTCCTTCTAAATCTTCCCATCCCTGTTGAGCTCTAATGGTTAGCTTTAAGCTGTCAGTACAGAAGTGAGAGTTGCTGCTGCCCCTGTCACGTGGGTGGTTCTTTTTCTCCACATCAATTCCTTTTTTTATTTTGGCTCTCAAGTGAGCAAATTAAGAAGAAGGTAAAATGCATGAATCTTCATTACATTCCAGAAAAGAAAATTGTAAACTTATTACTTAAGCTCTACCAGGCAAATTAAATGGAAAGGAAGTCCTTATTACACCAGAAGGTTGGATAACTTTTTAACAATTGGGAAGAGTCCCTGAGAGTGTCAATACTCTAATTTCACACCTGACCCAAATACGTCAGGAGTGATATACCTTTTATATTTGAAGCATCACGCTGTCTTATTGTAGAATGGAGTAGGTTGTATTTGAAGACAAGTTTTTAAATAAAACTTTCTGGACTCCTTATAATTCTGCTTTCTCATGATACATATGAGCTTGCTGTCTTTTCTTTAAACTTTTTTCTTCACCCACATTTCTCTCTTCAGTATATATTAAGTAGAATAGGCTCATTTTCCTACGGGTATTTTTATTCCAAGTTTTAAACTTATAAATATTAGGTTTGACTTTTTTTTTTTTTTTGCCACAACTGGTGGCCTGAAAGCAATTATATGACAGAAAACATTGTCAGTAGAGTGCCAATGGCGATATTGTATCATCTTCCCCCAAATAAGTTCAACACACCTTCTATCATCTGTAGCTATGAGTATTGTGATAAGGGCGCTTATGCAGGCCACCATTACACAAGTTATTTTTCAAGCTCTCTCAAGATTGGTGCAAGATTTTATTCAGCAAAATTCACGTTGCCAACCCTTCTTTAGAAAGCCTGCATCGTATAAAATCAGTGTGTGCCAGTGACGTTCGCTGACATTCTCTATCTGTGCATCTAAGGACTCTCAGTTAAGAGAATTCTATTGAATTCAAATGTAATATGGTATATTTTATTACATGGAATTTTTTTGCACATATGAGTTTATGTAAATTTAAAAGAAATAGACTGAATTAATTATATCGTTCTTTAAACCACAAATTTGCCTGTGTTTCGTATGGATTTTTATTTTTTATTTTAACGTTTTCCCCGGTGGGCATCACCATAGGCCATTTTAACTCGTGTTATATTTGTGACAACATGTATTCAGAGGGTAATGTTAGCTCAGCAGCACGTTAAATTTTAGAAATATTAAGGAATTTAGTGATAACCCCCATTATCAAAAGAGATACTTAGTAATTAGTTTTACTTCGTATATGAATTATTAGAGACGGAATCTGGCTCTCCAAATTGTTAACTGTTGACATAGTAATGGTAGAAGAAATAAAACTATTTCATGCCATTTCATTTAAAATTACTGTCTCTCAAGATCCACAAATATTTATTTATGCCATTACTATTCACCCTAAGATATATGGAGTGAAAAAGTAACTCAGCAAGTTTGTGATGTTTTATCAATATTTGGGAAGTTCTGATATGGAAATTTCTAGAATAACCCTCAAACTGAAAACCCTTTTATATTCAGTTCCCATAGAGCCAATACAAACTTACCTTCATGGCTCCTACTCTCCTGTCTTCTCTTTTTTCTTTTTTCCAAGCTCCAAGATCGCAGTAAGGGGAACAGGGGGTCCTGCATAGCACCCAGAGATCGGGCTCCTCCGTGCTGTTGGCAGGAGTGTTCAGGCCTCACTCTGTTCTCCAGACACTTCCTGGACTCTCACTTCACAACCCTTTACCTTATTGTAAACACTTTCTCTTGCAAGTCTGGGTGCCGAGGCACAAGTTCCAAGTAGCCCTTCTGGAGCAGGTATTGGTCAAAACGAAGATTTTTTTTGTCATTGGTTGGTTGTTTGGTCATTTTGTTTTGTTTCAGTAGGGTGAAATTTATTTTAGTCATCTGTCTTATTTAACTTACAAACATAATATTTGTTACCTCATACATTTTAGCAAGAGAAATAAATAACAAACAAGAAATATGATTAAGCAAATTAAATAACATTTTATAGGGTAAAAAGTGCTATGAAAGAAAGGAAAAAGAAAGGCCAATTAAAAGGGATCCGGACTTCAGGGTGAGGAGGTTACAATTTTTAATAGGGTGGTGAGGGAAGGCCTCAATAAAAAGAGACAGTTGAGCAAAGACTTCTTTTTAGTTGTGATTCATCAAAGAAGGTGAATTCTGAGATGATAAATGCCTGCAAGAAAACAGAATTAGTCAATTGGCTGGGTAAAGCTAAATTACTGAATATTTGCTATTCTGTGAGTGTCGACCTGGTTTTTTAATATGCTATGACAGGATACAATGAAACCATGCCCCACACATGCTCAGTACTTACTCCAGACAGCTCCGGGTGACCAGAGCTAGTCATGGCGCTTATTTTTAGGGAAGATTGCTCACCAAGAGAAAAGTTAATCTCTTGGCTCTAACTTGTAAATCTGACAACTAACTCCTTCTTTTGGTAAATACATACTTACTTTGGAAGGACCCAAGCAGATTTTTCTTCTCTTTTTTGGTACATTGTCTATCACTGAGAACCCCTTTCCTGTGTATTTAAAGATATAAAATTAGTACCTTCATCTCAGACCTACCAGATTCAATAATGGGAGCTACCACCTTGCAGAAGTTTTCCTCCGAAGTCCTGTGGTTCTTCACGTTTTCTCCCAATTAAAAATTCATATATCTGTTTACAATTTTTTTTTAGCAAGTATACTCCGTTGAAAAGAAAATATAATCAACACTATAGTTACTGGAAATGGACAGGTCAAGTGAACCTATTAGCTAATACATTTCTAGAAATGCATGCTGTTTGGGATGAGTTATTGATTTCAGCTGTAAACAGTCTATGGTTAACTTGCTTGTTTCATTTCTTAATGCTAACAGACTCATTTGTTAGAACCAGTATGCCACTTTAAAAAATACATTTGGAGGTGACTTTTGAGCACTTATCTGCCAGGTCTGTAAGTGTTTGGAGCATTAACTACAGAACTCATGAACAGCTATTAATGGATTTTCTCTCTCATAAAAGGAAGATTCTATAGTCATATGACAAAACAATTACAGTTATTGTTATACTTACATCTCTAAAAATATAGGGATGAGATGAAATGATGCTTCCTACTCATCAAAACAGACTTAAGCTGTGCTACTTTCTCTTCAGTTGTCCTTTACTGTTCTTTTTATTTACCGACATGCCCTGGCATGAAATCTACTCAAATGAATTTGAATTGCATTTATTTATTACCCTGGGTTAGGAGATACTGCCAATCAGTAATAAGATCAAGATTAGAGAGAGACTTTTTTTAACCTTTTGAAGTTTTACCACCTGAAGTTTGGGGAAGCATGTTTCTTCTGTATTGTTCTGGTGACTTAATATTTGACTTAATCTACTCTATGGCTAAGATGTGTTGCTTCTGGCTGTGGAATATAATGTAATGTGTTTTCAGCTTGTATGAAAGGTAAAGTCTATTTACCTTCCCATTACACCAGGTAGTGAAAATTTCAGCCTTCTGTCGTGTGTGCATGTGTATGTATATGCATATCTACACTTAAAAGTATTCTGGGTTTTGTGGACGGGATCGCTTAATTCTTCTGAAATAGTCTGTTTTGTCTTTTAAAACTATAGGAATTCCCCACAACCAATGTTTGCTTTCATTGCAGTGTCTAAAGAAATTCTCAGAAGATTCCTGGTAACATCCCAGACATATGAATTGATGCCATTTTAGCAAGTTGGTAAATTTAACTAGAGTTTAGAGTGTCCGTTAAAGTAAAATACGAACACTATACATTAAGCATACTTGAGGTCTAGAAAATAAAAGCCAAGAAAAGTACCTGAAGCCAGGCAGTGGTTTCCTCTTTGTACAAACGTTTTGCTTCTTCTGCTCCTTTCTAGAATGGAGTCTGCAAGTGGCTCAAGAAAAGGTATTTAAATTCACAATCTCAGTGAGCAGTATTGTTTTAAAATTGAAAGGAATGTCTCTGAGGGCCAAACTCAATATTGTGTGAAGAATTGATCTCTCGGGCAAATATTTCCCATTTTCAGTTTCTTACAGCTCAGTCCTCTCCAAGAAAGTGTCCTAATACTTCCATTTACAATTCGAGTGCTATTTCTGGCAGCATATCTGCCTCCTCGGACCCGCACACTTGTTCCTACCTTCCCGTCCATGGGGTCATAGATAGCAGCATGAGTGGACAAAAAGCTTTCCCTGAATTTTGGACATATTATTATTAACGTGAGTGCAATGTTGAACAAGTAGGAAAAAAACCTACTTCCCACTTACGTATTTAGTGTGCTCCTATCTCGTTAAGTTTTTATCCTTCCTTTGGGTGCTTAGGATTGCTGCATCATGAATTTTATTGCTACGGCTTTTGTGTGTGATCATATTCCCAGGACAATGTGTATTTCAAGAGCTTACACCTAGTAAGACCGTACATTTGTAAAGTTGCATCAAGGTTTACCAAAGCAGTGTCGTGTTCTTCACGGACATTCAGCGCAGGGAATCAGGAAAGGAAGATATTTTTACTTCCATGTTACAACTGATAGTGGTTAGTCTAGGAATTCAAAGGTAATCCTTTTACTCCAAGTCTAAAATGCTTTCTACTACTTAATACTCTCTGTTCTGATAATATATACTTTGCTTGATACAAACCAAAAAGCATTCAATTATAGACTGAAATGCAATTAATTTCATGGCCAAAAGATCTCAATCTGTAAACTCAATTCCTGTTGAGATTACTTTCCTGAGATTCTTACTCTGGGAAAAAGCCAGCAGTATGCTTAAGGCAATATTTACTTCCAGTACCTCTTCAGAAGTGTCTTGCCCATCACTGTAACTAAATATAGTCCCTGAAAGCCAGACCTAACAAAATTCACACAAGACCAAATGATAAGGAATACAGGCAGACCTCAGAGATATTGAGGGTTTGGGTTCAGACCACCGCAATGAAGTGGACATTGTAATAAAACCGAGTCACGTTAATTTTTGATTTCCCAGTGCATATAAAAGTTATGTTTACACTATCCTGTAGTCTAGTAAGTGAGCAATAGCATTATGCCTAAAAAAATGTATATACCTTAATTTTAAAGTATGTTATTGTTAAAATTCTAACCGTCATCTGAGCCTTCAGCAAGTCTTCAATCTTTTTGCTGGCGGAAGATTTAAAAAATCGCGAGAATTACCAAAATGTGACACAGAGACATGAAGTGAGAAAGTGCTGTTGGGAAAATGGCACAGATAGACCTGCTTGATGCAAGGTTGGCACAAACCTTCAATCTGTAAAAAATTTGCAGCATCTGCAAAGTGCAATAGAGAGAAGCACTATAAAATGAGGTCTGCCTGTACCTTCATGCCTATATATTAAAAATCTGTATTCATATACCTATAAATATTAAATCTGTATTGAGAAGTTAGAATACTTATTCACTCATTAAATTTCACTAATGTACTCAATAAACCTTATCTAGTACCTTCCATATTCCCACGTGGAAGTTTCTGGAATACTATCAAATATAAATATACTGTCGGGGTCAAACACTTGCTCCTTCCTGATGTCATAGCAGAGACACAATATTACCTCTGGTTATAAGTAACCAACAAACTCTGGCATAGAAAAGACAGAAATATTGAATTTGTATTCAGTGGTGTTTACTTTCAAAGGTTATATGTAATTATATAGGTTTAAGTTTATGATTTTAAAATTTACCTGAGTTTTTATTTTGAAGCTCATTCTTTTTCTGAATATAGGAAGTATCATTTGCCTTTCCTGTGAACTGATGAAACCAAACGAAGTTAAACTTACTTCTAAGACTCCCAGAGAGCCACAGTATGGCATGTTGTGTACTACCCCAATGACTGACTTTGTAAGTGAAAGAAGAAATATGTGAGAGAGCTTCTTCTAGTTTATGTTGCCAGAAATGAAGCAAAACAGTATATAGTATTATCAGTAGACCAGGCAAAAAATAAATCCACTTTTCCTCCTACTCTTCCTCAAATATCCAAGAAAGCAACATTTATTTTTCAAACCAGAAGAAGTATGTTGATTAAAAATTCTCAGGCAAGAAGCAAAATATGAGTCAAAAAGCCAGTAGCCCATTCTGAAGGAAATATAGAAGATGAAAATCACAAAGGAATTACAGCCTTATAATGATTATGGAATTTTGATTTTTAAATGATAATACAGATTTGTTTATTTTGTTACACCTTACATTATTAAAATACAAAGCAATAAGATAACACGTATAAAAATAAACATCAGTGAACTTTTAAAATAGCAAATATAGGAAAAAAACTATTTGAGAGTTTTTTATGAAACAACAAAATAACTTTTTAAAAAAATTATGTATTTAATTTATTTTTGGCTGCATTGGGTCTCTGTTGCTGCGCGTGGGCTTTCTCTAGTTGCGGCGAGCAGGGGCTACCCTTCATTGCGTGCGCAGGCTTCTCATTGAAGTGGCTTCTCTTGGTGCAGAGCATGGGCTCTAGGCACGCAGGCTTCAGAAGTTGTAGCACGCGGGCTCGGTAGTTGTGGCTTGTGGGCTCTAGAGCACAGGCTCAGTAGTTGTGGCACGTGGGCTTCAGTAGTTGTGGCTCGCAGACTCAGTAGTTGTGGCATACAGCCTTAGTTGCTCCGCATCATGTGGGCTCTTCCCAGACCAGGGCCCAAACCCGTGTCCCCAGCATTGGCAGGCGGATTCTTAACCACTGCACCACCAGGGAAGCCCCCAAATAACTTCTAAGTTTAAGAAATTTAACAGTAAAGAACACCAGTCTATCAAGCAACAATATCTATAAAAGTTCTTTCAAACCTTATCAGGGTGGATAGTAATAAAGAGACAGAATATTTAATATGCCCTGAAGATCCTGAATAGGAGAAGCCTTGGCTGGAATATGTCAGATGGAATGTCGCTGCCAAGGAAGAGTGTGTGGGGTCCCAGCACGTGGAAGTGGCTGATAGACTCCCATGCACCACACCTCCTGCTGTTCACCCCTTGTGTCATCCCCTCCCCTTGAGTGTGGGCAGAATCTGTGACTTGTTTCTAACCCACAGAAGATGGTAAAGGAGATGTGATGCCATTCCCAGGATTACGCTGCATCCTCTTGCTAGCAGGCTCTCGCTACTCTCTGCTCTTGTTGACTTTGAAGACGTAAGCCGCCACGAATAACCCTACAGCTGCAAGGAACTGGCTGCTGGCGACAAGCATACAAGAAGGGAAGCAGATGTCTCCCTAGATGAGCCTCAGATGAGAACCCAGCCCTTTATGATAACCTTGATTACAGCCTTGGAAGATCCAAAGCAGAAGACCCAGCTAAGCTGCGCCTGCACGCCTGATCCACATAAACTGTGAGATAATAAATCTGTGTTGCATTAAGCTGCTTCGTGGCAGTTCATTGCACAGTGATAGATAACTAATATAATGGTATCTAGTCATTATAGGCATTAAAACATCTGTGCGAAAGAATCTACTTAAAATGTGTTATTCCAGGGCTTCCCTGGTGGCGCAGTGGTTGAGAGTCCGCCTGCCGATGCAGGGGACGCGGGTTCGTGCCCCGGTCCGGGAGGATCCCACATGCCGCGAAGCGGCTGGGCCCGTGAGCCGTGGCCGCTGAGCCTGCGCGTCCGGAGCCTGTGCTCCGCAACGGGAGAGGCCACAGCAGTGAGAGGCCCGCATACCGCAAAAAAAAAAAAAAAAAAAAAAAAGGGGGGGTTATTCCAAATAATATTCAAATGCCTCCAGGTCTTACAGTCTTTGGGAGAGAGAGAAGTGACATAAGTATGAGTTCAATGTTTCTTTTTCATTTAGACTTCAGTGAAGTTTGGGCTGTACGAAATTCTAGTTTCCAGGAGACAGAGGAGGACGCAGACTTGGGCTGCAAAATAGCCACATCTTGTCCTTCACGTTGCCCTCCCCCCACCCGCTTGCCCCGTGTCCTCCGGGTGATGGGGCCCGAAGCTGTCCCTCTTGTTCCGAGCTTTTGCCTAGCTCCCTGGGCTCTGGCTCGCATGTTAAGCTCAGCCGCTCCAGACGTCACGGCTCATCAGCAGACTCTTTGGACAGAACGGATACGTGTATGGTGAGGTGTTAGAGAAGAGCAACCAAAATTTTTCAACAGTACCGCCAACCTGCTGACCTCCGGAAGACTTAAGGTTTTTGTTTTTATCTTTAAGCCTCCACATCCTGAATAACCCATTTACAGAACCCTAGCAGTAGCTGGAATGTCTATGGAATTGAATGAAAGACGTCACAGAGATTGATGGTTACATCTTTTCCCGTGTATGGCTTCACTGATTTTAAATCAAGTTGAGTACGGACCAGACTGTGATGTGTGTGTCTGAGTTTAGGGGAAGCAGGATGAGTGGACCAAGGACACAAACGGAGAGAGAATGAATAGAATGAGGTGCTGAGGTGAAATGATGGACAAAGCAGGGTGGATCAGTGCACCAGTGAACTAATCTCAGCTTTTTCCACGACCTGTGCCTGCCTGTGTGATTCGCTCAGAACCCCTGTGATCTTCCCTGAGGCTCGTGACCCCAAGTTTGAAAACCTACTCGGTAATAAAGGCCGGCATGTCCTGAGTGATTACCAGATGCCAATGACTCTACCACACTCTTTACATATATGGTTTAATCCACTTCAACCTTGAAAAATGGTTTAATCCATTTAATCCTCACTACAGATTTTAGCCTAACTTGACATGAGGGAATTGAGACAAAAAGAGGGTTAAGAACAGCCTGAGAGCCACAGCTCCTAAAAGGACGAGCAGAGAAAGAAACCCAGGCAGTTGGACTCCAGGGATTAAGCTCTAGACCACATTCTGTGACAATCTTCAGGTTTCTCTGAAATGAGGGTTCCATTACCCTCAAAGCTGTGCATGCTTCCATTGGTTATTCTATTTTATAAGACTTTCCTAAGACTATTAGGTTTATAATTTTCTTAAGGTATCAGCCTTGAAAATATTTCTGCCGGCGAAATTGTTTCGTGCATGTTGCACTAAAAACAATGTACATTTCCATTTACTTTCGTTATAAGACAGAGCTTAGGATAAACTAAATGTAAGTGTCTTTATACTAAAATGAAATTACATCAAAATAACACAGCTACAGAAGTTGTTCTCATTTCATTTTCAAGAAGCAAAAATTCTCATTATTCTAAAGGACATGGTCCTGAGATTGGGCACAAAAGTAAAGGAGTCCTAAGGCATGTCACCTTTTACTAGATGGAGCTACAGGTAAGTGCCTTTTACTCATACTTATAGCACCATTATTTACCAAAGATTTGATGGCCAGGTAAAAGATCCTGAACAGTGGTGACATGCTTTGCTCATTTACTTATGAACTATCTGCTAATGCCAACAAAAAGATCAGACTCGGTGGAGAGAAAAGTGGTTGGTTAGATGAACACGTCACACCATTGGAAAAGAAGTTGTTGGAAGGAGCCGAGTCTATTTTTAACAGCTTCTGTCTCTAAAACATTGCTTCTCTCATCACTGCTGGACACAGATTTGCCAAAGAAGCTACAATCAGAATTGGTCAAAACTAATGAGTTTTAGTAAATTCATTTGGATTAGAAGAAAAATGGTTTCAGAGACATAAATCTGGGAAAGCATCCCTGGTTTCCAGATATAACTAAGCTGTGCCATGGATTTAATGCAGTCAAAAGTTCTCACCCCAAATTGTCTGTCTAGAGGTGGATACATTATCTGATTGATTCAATTGTCCCAAAAGTCTGGTATTGTGAGACATTTCTTCAACAGTCATTATTACCAGTAATCACTGACAAATTCCTGTGAAATTCCTAGCATTTTAAAATATGTATATAGCATTACAATATACAAACATTTCCAATAGTGCTGTGGACTTTCTCATGACATATATATTTATTTATATACATATAATTCTGTCCAAGGTTGAAATATAACTATGCAATTATCATAAAAATCAGAGAGCTCTTTAAGAAAATTTTCTAATTTTGTAAGTTTCCTTTTAAATCCAATTTGCATTATTATTACGGAAATTAAAATTTTACCAGTGTTTTCCTTTGTTTATGTCATAGTGCATGGTGTACATTTCCCCGTAAAAAATCTATATTCTATTTTCCTCCTTTCAAAGACAAATATATTTTAATACAAAACTAGACTTTAAATAATAACAGTTTTATGCTAGAGAGCTAGTATATAAATATACTAGAAAGAATATTGATCAAAAACGAATGAATACAATTCCCGCAGCAATAAGATGTCAAGAAACTGGTACTGTTGATAAATGCTTATGAGAGGAGCTCTCATTTTTTTCTGCAGCCAATAAAAAGATGCAATTTCTTTAGAGAGAAATACAGTTTTCCCCAAGAACTCAAAGATTGTACTATTTTGTTTCTTATTTGTCAGACAAGAACTGAAGACTTCAGAGTAAGCACAAAGTGAGTGAAAGTTTAAAACTGACAAAAATCACAGGAAAAAGAGACAATAGGACTTAATCAAGTAACCAGGAACCTGGTAATACTCTGGGCCTAATTGTGGTCAACAGGGAGAAACTGGTTATTGAAGAGCTTCCATATTAACCATGAGAAGAAGCCATCACTCTGTGCCGCAGTTTGTGAAAGCAAAGAATGGGACCCGGTCATCTGTGAGACCTACGATTTGGAAATGTTGATCTCAAAAGTTTGCAGAGAAAAGGACCATAAATCTTTGGCAAAAAACTCTTTAATGAAAACCCAGTAAGATTCAAAGGCTCTCAGACATTTTAAACATTAAAATTTATGTTTAATTTTAACCAAAATTGAAAATACTCCTGATGAAGGATGATACAAATGTATCTAAAGTAAGATGCGCTGGCATCAGAGTCTTTGATGGCTTGGATTTTTAATGAATATGGGGAAATTTAAAGGAAAGGGGAACAATAACAAATGACTAGAAAAATGTAAAACATATGGGTGCTTATCTCTGTATGGTGGGGGTAATCTTGTGTGTGGTTTTTAATCCTTTGGTCTTTTCTATCTAAAAAATTTTCTACAGGGACTTACACTGCTTTTAAACTTGGAAATTAACAATAAATGTTATTTTAAAATGGAAATATAACATCATCACCAAATATAGAGGGTGACACAAACATACAAGAATTGTACAAGGAAAGCTGAGATCCAATATGAACTTCTTTAGAGAAGGAAGCAAGAGAAGGAGGGAAGGAGGGAGGAGGATGTTAATCATAGAGATAGCACGAAATAAAATTAATAAGAAAAAAAATTAAAGCCAACTATCCACAGGATTGAGAGACAGATATTTGTTGGTGGGGAAAGAAATAGAAGTCCTCAATACTTACTGTGTCCCTCTTTTTCAGTAAAGGAGATTGATCTTTGTATTAGAACAGGAAGAATAAATATTGAACTGAAGGCCTGGTCTGAGAGAAGAGACTCTTTCAAATGAGGTCAAGTCTTCCATCCCAAGGAAGGTTAATATTGATCAGAAGACAATCTATTGTATTTGAGCAGAAAAATGAATCAGATTTAGTTATAGAAATAGAATCTAAGCATGTAAATGTAGGGGTGCTATTGAAGGAAACAGGTAAGTAGATTGGACTATATTTACAAGAATGAGATTCAATTGGGAGAGTTAATCTGATTGAGTTTATGTTTCTAAGACCCTCTCACAGTTGCCTTGGCAATGAGGCTCTTACTCATGCAGAGAGGAGAAAAACAATGAACAATAATGTGGGCTTCAGCAGTGCACGTTCTAGTTAATTCTATTATCTCAGAATGTCAGAAAAAATATTTGGGAGAGGTTTGTGCTGTGGACACATGATGAGTTCAGGAATAAATTATAATGGATTCTAAATAAAAGAGAGTTTAGGGACTTCCCTGGTGGCGCAGTGGTTAAGAATCTGCCTGCCAGTGCAGGGGACACGGGTTCGAGCCCTGGTCCAGGAAGATCCCACATGTCGCGGAGCAGCTAAGCCCGTGGCGCCACAACAAAGAGTAGCCCCCGCTCGCTGCAAATAGAGAAAGCCCGCAAGCAGCAACGAAGACCCAACGCAGCCCAAAATAAAAAATTAATTAATTAAAATTTAAAAAGAAAGAGTTTACTGAAAAATCTGCCGTCTGAAAAATCTCAAGGGCTCTAAATCTGTTCTGTCAACTGCAGGCGTGGGCAGGGCACTGGTAAACTAGCACTTCACTTGTCTCTCTTGCCTCTGCTGGCCCTCCTGGCTGTGCAGTGTTGTATGGGAAGGAAACTTAAATATGGAAATGGGTAGAGCTCGTTGTGGTTTTTTTTTTTGAAATTAATTTTTATTAGAGTACAGTTGATACAGTGTTGTGTTCCTGCTGTACAGAAAAGTGAATCAGTTATACATATACATTTATCCACTCTTTTTTAGATTCTTTTCCCATATAGGTCGTTAAAGAGTATTGAGTAGAGTTCCCTGTGCTATACAGTAGGTCCTTATTAGTTATCTTTTTTATATATAGTAGTGTGTATATGTCAATCCCAATCTCCCAATTTATCCCTGCCCCCTCCTTTCCCCCCTTGGTAACCATAAATTTGTTTTCTACATCTGTGACTCTATTACTGTTTTGTAAATAAGTTCATTCGTACCATTTTCTTAGATTAAAAAAAATGGGGGCTGGGGGTAGAGCTCGGTTTACTGACAGCTTTGGATAACAAGCTTGAGTTACTCGCCAATGTGGCAACTAGTTACCTTCATTTCTTTTCCTGTCTTCACTGCCACAAAGGAAGTTGAAAACCACCTAGAAGGATTTGGAAAAGGTGTAATCACAGAGCACTTATAAGTGAGATCTCACTGTCAGTTATTTTTGAGAAATCTTGGCAAATAAGAGGCACCTGGAGGCTGCATATTAGCAAATTTTAGTCCAATTTTACAAAATGGGGAGGAAAAATGGATTGCACACCTGAGACTTCACCAATGACAACTGTTCAAAATCTGTAATGGAATATAAAAAGAAAAGTGGATTGGAATAATCTGAAAGAGAAAGTATAGTGATGAGAGAACAGTTTGTGTCATACTCAATTCATTTCTTTGTTTTGATATCTAGCAGATAAAGTACTTTCTGTACTTCAGCAAAATTTTGATAAGGTTTCTCATTATTTTCTTGTACACAAAGCAGATTAATATAGCTTTGTCCGGGACTATTTAGAAACATTAAATAACTACATTCATGGAGTTTTGAGCTTTGGAGTGATGTCAGATTGTATAGAGATTTCTAGATGAGAATCCCAGCTTCCTGTTCTCAGCCTCATATCCTTACATTTGGATTAAGAGATATAGAGTAGGTTCATCAATATAAGAATGGCATAAAGTTAGGAAGGATAGTTAATATATTAGAAGATCAAAATCTGAAAATACCATTAAAATGTTCACTGTTAGGTTAAATCCCATAAGATGAACTTTACACAAGAGAACAAAAAGCACTTGAATCCAAAAAAACCAATCATTACATTAAGTAGATGAACAAGACACCATTTAGCATTAGCACATGTGAGGAAAAACAGAATAATTTTAGTTAAGAGTAAGAATCATATGCATTAACAGGACTATTTTTAACCAGATATAACTTTAGAAACTTGAGAGAACTATAGTATTTAATATACACATCTTTTCACCTGCCTAGAGAAATATGCCTTTTATTTTATTTTGTTTTTTAAATTGAAATATAGTTTCTGTACAATATTATATGTTCCAGGTGTACAGTATGATAGTGATTCACAATTTTTAAAGGTTATGCTACATTGTAGCTTATTTTATACCTACTAGTTTGTATCTCTTCATCCTCTACCCCTGTATTGCCTCTCTCCAGTGGTAACCACTAGTTGGTTTAGACGAACATTCCTGAAAACAGGCAGATAGATGGGACGGTGTCTAGAGGAAAACCACCAAGTGGGATGAAGTTTCAAAAAGCCATGAGAAACAAAAATTTGCTTGAATTTGTTTATTTTGGAGGAGACTAAGTAATACATCCAAGTCATCTCCAAATATGCAAAGAATGATCATACAGAACAAGAGTTAGACTTTTTTGGGGGCTGCTGCACAGCAAGTGGGATCTTAGTTCCCAGACCAGGGATTGAACCCGTGCCTCCTGCATTGGAAGGCAGAGCCTTAACCACTGGACCCCCAGGGATGTCCCCTAGACGTTTTTCTTTTTCTTTTTTTGCCATAAATGATAACTGAGATCTGTAAGTAGAATCAACAATGCAGTAGATTTCATCCAGTATAAGAAAAATCATTGCAACAGAGAGGTCAAAACAGAAAATCATTGCTTGGAGACAGAAAGTTCTGTTCAATCACAGACCAAATAATTTGGCAAAGATGTTACAGAGAGGATTTAATTCTTCAATGGATAATTGTCAAATCTGGCTCATTTATGGAATCATCATGGGGTATATTTTAAATGACAGATTCTCGATTTCTGTCCTCACCTACAGTATCAGAGTTTCCAGGGGTGGGGAAGTTTGTATTTTTTAAAAGCATCCTAGGTGACTCAGATGATCATCCTAGTTTGACAAGCACTAGATCTCTCTAAGGTCTTTCCCAGTCAGAGTTCACGATCAAAGCCATCAAGTTAGTTGGCTGCCATCAAAGTCTGTGCTTAAAAAAAACAAAGTAACCATTAATGAGAATGAAAATGAAGTGCATGAATATTACCTTACATCCTAGTTTTCTTTTTTCTTTCTTTTTAAAAATTAATTAATTTATTATTTTTGGCTGTGTTGGGTCTTAGTTTCCGTGCGAGGGCTTTCTCTAGTTGCGGGGAGCAGGGGCCACTCTTCATCGCGGTGCGTGGGCCTCTCTTGTTGCGGAGCACAAGCTCCAGACGCGCAGGCTCAGTAGTTGTGGCTCACGGACCTATTTGCTCCGCGGCATGTGGGGTCTTCCCGGACCAGGGCCCGAACCCGTGTCCCCTGCATTGGCAGGCAGACTCTCAACCACTGCGCCACCAGGGAAGCCCCCATCCTACTTTTCTTATATAAAGTTTGACAGCACACAATAACGTTTTAAGAAACATTTTTCAAATCTGTTTAGTGACAAAGCTTGTCATGTTTATGTTTCTTCCTAGATGTACATGTACAGCTAAGTAGGTATATGTATTTGTGACAATGATGTGGGTATTTTTTTTTAACCATAAAGACTTGAATAAGTTGTCCAAAGCTTCTATTGACGCTTTAAAATAAACCGCCTTTATAATAGCCTATTTTAAAATGTGGGCTGTGGTCCATATATATTAATGCATTTAAACAAATGTTCATGAAATTTAATGTTCTTCCAAAGGAGTACAATTAATTGGCAGCTGAAATTCTCCATAAGAATTCTATGCAAATTATTATTCAGAATTTTGAAATGGCGATTTCATGTGAAGCTTGTATTTGTATAAGGAGTTTCACAGAACCATATTTTTAAAGAAAGAATTAAAGTACAATATAAAAGGTTAGCCAAGGAGACCTCTTAAACTTACTTTAGAATACAGTTCTTTAAAATATTTTAAAGCACATGATAACATGCATTATTTTCTTTACTTTAAAAATGTTGCAGAATTCCAAAAGCAGCCTAAGTGCTTCCTCTTAATTTGCATCTTCATAAACAAGGCAGATGGGTCAAGAGATGGAAAATGTTTACGGAAGAAAATTGTGATAATTAGAAGAACAATTGAAGGGAAAGAAAATTTTCAAGACTTCAGCAGCAGAAAAGGCACATTTGGGGCCATGCAGCACTGTAGGTAAGGAAGGGCACACCCTGATTTGCTGAGGGAGAAGATACTTCTGATTCACTGGCCAAGCAATAGAATCAGGTTTCCCTTGTGAAAATGAAGTGCACTTAGAATACACCAAGGGCAAAATAAGGATTTCAGGGTGCAGGGCAAAGATGTGAAATTCAGTTTTTAAGGTTTTGTGTTTGCTGCTATCAGATATGTTATGGTGAACATTTTGACGGCAGAACAATTTTTATATTACCAAATCATTGACAGTCAAAGAAAGGGGAGGAGAAAAACGTTGGTAATAGTTGTTACCTACTCTATGGTGAGAACTTTATAAACTATCAATTTAATATCCACAAAAACTCTTAACAATAGGGAATGTTAACCTCATTTTACAAATGCGAAAACTGAGGCCCTGGCAGACCCCAGGATTTAGTTTTCAATTCAATCATAGAATTATGGGATGCCAATCAATTACCCTTTCTCTATCAGTGTGGGATCCCACACAGCTGGTAGCACATTCTCATCCATTCTAGATACTTGATTAATTCAAATCATACATAAATGTGCTGTTATTTTTAATGTTATAAACTGTGGATTTGGACAGCAATTAAACTCTTGTGTGTGAGTTTCCTTATCCTAAAATACGGAGGATGATAAACATACCCATTTATATAAGCCTAATTGATTGTTGCAACCTTACAAAGTGTGCATACTTATTATTCTTATTTTAGGATAAGGAAACTCACATACAGAAGGGAGAACAGCTGCCCAAGTTCACTTGGCTAAGGCGCGGAGCAAGATTCTGATTGTGAAAACCTGACTTGAGAACCTGCACGAGGAGCCACTTTAATGTGTTGCCTCCTTAACACGGGTTCTGCACAGGTGATATCAATAAAAGACGATGAAACAGCAATTTTTTTGTTTTGGGGTTTTTTTTTTGCGGTACGTGGGCCTCTCACCGCTGTGGCCTCTCCCGTTGCGCAGCACAGGCTCCGGACGCGCAGGCGCAGCGGCCACGGCTCACGGGCCCAGCCGCTCCGCGGCACGTGGGACCTTCCCGGACCGGGGCACGAACCCGCGTCCCCTGCATCGGCAGCCGGACTCTCAACCACTGCGCCACCAGGGAAGCCCGAAACAGCATTTTAAAAAAAAATCATCTCTGAAGAGATGAGTAAGTGTAATTCAATATTTTATATCCTATGATGTTACCTACATATATATTGCATACATATATGTACATAAGATTTTAGTGATAAACCAATAATACAATTGTTATCAAAAATGCTAGTTTCTTCAAGTTTATGTCACCTCATTCTCCCAGCCCCTAGCTTTGCATACTTCCCTTTTATTCTCATTCTGCTGCTCTGTGACATTTTTATCTACATAATTAGAAATGACAACCAAAAGGCCCTGTTGGATATGAGGCTTCAAAAGGGATTTTGAAAGGTCATTGGCCCACAGAATTGGAGGATTTGCACCTAAGCCCTATCAGTGCTGATGATCCGAAGGTGCTGCAAAGCCTGAATGGACTGGATGGCCAGCAAGTATAAACTTATTCAAGATTTTAGACAATTGGGTCAAATAAATTATTCTGAGGCTTTATCAATAACAGAAATCACTGTAAATAGGTAGCTATTTAATCTCCCTTCTTTCTCCTCTGCTAATCTTACTAGGCTAGAAGTTTGTAGTCTCATCTAAATGCCAGTCAGCTAGAAAAGCGTTGCCATCTGTGCCATATACTACAGTATATATAGCTCAAAGGCATAAACAAGTTAAACAAAGCATCGTTACGTGCCAAAATTTTGAAGCGCAGATTTACCTGAAGTATGTTTGGTTTCGTGTTTTTCTACTCAGTGCACTGCGGACCCTCATGAGCCAATGAAACATGTTCGCAGCTGAAATCGCTTTACTGGTTCTTTCCTCTGAGTCTAAAGAAGAAAGCATTTTACTGGTATACCACTGCCATCTTAAAGTGTGCCCCTGTCTGCGAGTGGTCTCCAAGGCCAGAAGCAGGACCACACCCCGACCGGGCTATTCACAGGGAGGCTGAGTCCACCCTGGCCCTCGGGTTGCCGCAGAAGCCCTACCTGCAGGGAAGCAGTAGCCTCCGGGTGGCACATCCTGAAGCACTCCTGCCATACCTTCAGCAGAATTTCACCCTTGCTGAACTTCATCAGACATCTTTTTAGTACAGACTCTGTGAGCTCAAGGAGAACTGTTTACTCAGCAGAAGGTATGGCTTGTGAGGATGACTGATCTCTCTTTCAAAATGTCATGGAAAATTTAAAAGGGAGCTGTAATCGCAAAAGAAAATCTAAACAGGAACCGACACAGTGAAAAAGGCACAAGTTTATTTGATCAAATCAATCAAACACTAATTCAGGAGGGAAAAAGAAAACCCCAAATCTAAAAAGCATCTGGCATATAAATTTTTAAAAACACATGTAAACACCCACAAACTAAAGTTGATTGACTCAAATAGGTAACTTTTCATTTATTTTTGCTAGGGACATACAAAGGCAAGCTAATAAGAAAGAAACACAAATTACTCTCCTAGGAAAATAATTAAGAGTCACAATGAAGCACGCAACACTACTTAGAAAGTCTTACCTTCAAAAAACTGAAATTGAATCTGGTCAGGAATCTAGATCCAACTGCCAGTTTATAGGAAATGCAGAGGACAGAGGACCATATCAAATATATCTACCTATAGAGATGAATTAGCAAAATCCAGATTGCGGGACTCTCTTGAACCTAGTTTCTTCATCTTGTAAATTGCAAGGGGAAAGCACGAAGGAGAAACAAAGATTCTTAAAAGCTAAACCAAGCAATTTCAATGTATGAAATTTACTTGACCAACCTGTGGGAAAAAATATCTAAGACGTTGGCATATGGAAATGTTGACTGGGTATTTGATGCTTCTAAGGAATTATTGTTTTAGCATAATAGTTTTCTTGGCTATGTTTATTTTTTTTTTCTCTCTGACACTGCATTTTCTTATTTGTAGCATTTCCATTTGGCTTTAAATATAACTGTATATATATATAGGTTCTTTTTTTTATCTTTGCTGAAACTCCCCAACCATTCACACATGTTGTCCATCCTCTCCATTTACCTTATTTATTATTTAAGAAAGATTTATATATTTATCAGTTTTAACCCTCTCTGATAATTTCAACATCTGGGCAGCCCATCCTAGGCTGGGCTGTAGCTCCATAGATCCTCTCTTGAGGTTGGGTCTCTTTCTATTGCTTCTTCATGGTGTCTCATAATGTTTTATTGTATGCCGGACACTGTATATAAAACAGCAGTAAAAACTGAATTAAAGGCATCCCCTGTCTTGGGTTAAGCTTGCCCGTATGGGTGGAGGGGCTGTAGTCGCACCTGAGTTGATCTCACCTGTGGTTGAAGTGGGCCTGGGCGTTCCTGTTGTCCTGGTTAGATTCAGTTCCTCATTGGCTTCAGACGTTTGGTGGGCAGGGTCAGAACCTTCTCCTAGGCAGAACTTGAAATCTGATTGACCAGGGAGTTTTTCTCGGTCCCTTTGCCTGGCCCTCAGCCTTCAGCAGAGCCAGGATGTAGAGGGAGGGTCCCAGTCAGCTCTGCCTTCCGTCTCCCAGTCACTCGGACGGGTCAGAGGCACCTGGAGGGATTCTCTCATCTCCCTCTCTGCTCCCAGCTTTCCACAGGCCCAGTGTGGTTTAGAGGGCTCCCTCTCAGCACCACTGCTTCTCTTCCCCGCCCCCCATACGGCCCCCCACCTCAGTCCCACGCCCCGCTGTCATGGCGACTCTAGCTCCTGCTTTGGAAGCTGTCTCTCAGTTCACCTGCCCTGCTTCCAGTCTCCTGAATGAGCCCTTGATGAAGAACCATGGGAAAGAGTTGACAGGTGAGTCCTTTTTTTAAAATTTTTATTTTATATTGGAGTATAGTTGATTTATGATGTTGTGTTTCAGGTGTACATCTACATCATTCAGTTATTATACATATATCCATTCTTTTTCAGACTCTTTTTAGGTTATTATAGTATTGAGTAGAGTTCCCTGTGCTATACAGTAGGTCCTTGTTGATTATCTATTTTATATATAGTAGTATGTATATGTTCATCCCAAGCTCCTAATTTACCCCTCCCCCCAACCCATGTTTCCCCTTTGGTAACTGTAAGTTTTTTTTCCCCTGAAGCCTATTTCTCTAATAATTAGTGGTGTTTGACTGGGCTTCTAGGGATTGTAAACCATCAAGCAAGATTACATTCCGCCTTTAATAGTTTAGTTGAGTCATCAGCTGATGTCTTTTTATCCTATCTATGGCGGGTTTTGTTTTTTTCCCTCCCCCTGCTGCTCTGCCAAAAATCAAAGTAACCTTGGATCTCTAGGCTTCTAAAGGGACCATTTTGGATTTTAATACCATTTATCCATTTTCTAGATTTTATTTTATTTAGATTACTTTGCAACCTTAGATATAACTTTTAAAATAGTTTTACAGAGTATGTAGCTTGCTCTTCATTTTAGAAGAAGAGCCACATTGTCTGACAACTTTCTGCGTCTCCGGTACAAGTGGAAGTTCCCTGGTTGAATCTTGATTCTTTAGAGATACAGACTGAAACAAATGTAGAAGAAGGGTCATAATGTCTGGGAATTGTTTTAAAATGGTCCAGTGAGGAGACTTCCCTGGTGGTCCAGTGGTTAAGACTTCACCTTCCAATGCAGCGGGCACAGGTTCAATCCCTGGTTGGAGAGCTAAGATCTCACGTGCCTCACAGCCAAAAAACCAAAACTTAAAACAGAAGCGGTATTGTAACAAATTCAATAAAAACTTTAAGAATGGTCCACATCAAAAAAATCTTAAAAGAAAAAAAATAGCCCAGGGAGGTAGGAGGTGAGTAGGATGCAAGTGAAACAAGCCAGTGTTGGTATCGCGTTGAGGACCTGGGTGTTAGGTAAATGGATGTTCATGAAACTGTTCTCCTTACTTTTGTTTATGTTTGACTATATTGATAGATTCCATAATAAAAAGTTTTCAAACTGGATACTATTAAATTTTAATCCCTTGCCTTGACCTGGGTGTTAGGTAAATGGATGTTCATGAAACTGTTCTCCCGACTTTTGTTTATGTTTGAATATATTGAGAGATTCCATAATAAAAAACTTTTCAAAATGGATACTATTAAATTTTAATGCCTTGCCAGTGATGGGTCACAAAATTATCTCTGAGTTTTCCAGTGGCAGACACATAAAAGAAAATCTAGCCAGTTACAGAATTCCAAGTGTCAATAAAGAAATGTGGGGGGAGAGAACATTTTCAAACGTTATTCTTTGTTTTAAGGCTACACAGAAATCTTTACTGAGGGTTCTCATAAAGAGAACACTGGGAAATGTAATAACAAAAAAATGTTCATAACAACGTCCTCTCAACACAAACAGTAATGAATTTCTTAGATCGTTTATTATAGCATCTTTCAATAAGGGTAGATGACATCACACAAAAGTATAAGTCAGCAAAGATAATTTAACAGATGGCTCATAAAGTTGCTGCACTTGCCCAGATTATCTGGGAAAACACACGAAGTTTCTTTCCTTCAAGTGGTCCTCCCTATATATTGGTTTCTTCCCTAGATTGAGCTCCCAACTAAAGGTGCTTAACTATTCTTCTAACCGTCTCTTCCATCTCACCCCAGGACAGCCTCTGGGTTCCTAGGGGAAATTTATGTAACATCATTAGGAAGGAAACAGAACATGTGGGCCTCCTGCTCTCCTCTGGCTGCCATGGTGATGTCTCATTCCTCTGTCTTCCACTCCTAATGTAGCCCTTTATCCTTTCTCAGGCAGTTAGGATGATTGCTTTCAAACAACTCAGCCCTTTTGTCTCTTGCTGGTTCTGTGACCTTATACCTCAGAAGTATCCTGTAGACTTAGGCATTCAGTGGTCTACTCCTTTGACTGTGTCCCAGGTCCTCTAGCCCCAGGCTGACATCATCATCATCTGGGGCAAAAACGTTGAGTCAGTTCTCAACGGCTGTCTCACCTTCATTCAAAGAGCATCTCTTACTGCATCTCTTTCCCCCTGAACCTAGCAAGTCCCCAGTTGGAGAAGAGAGATTTATCCCATGGCTTGTCTCTGTGGGAGCTCTGCGGACACCGCTCTTGCTCATTTGAAGTGATGCCATGGATTTAGAGTACCATGGAAATGACCAGAGAAGTGAAGCAAAGTTCTTTTTATCCCCTTATCTGCCAACATCGTACTTCTATTACCTTTGCCTCCTCCATCTTCTAATTCAGCTCTGCTAGGAGGCAGGAACAAAATCCTTTCAGAGTAATTCTCTGCATGTATCTCCTCTCCCTTAAAGCCTTTCCCATCCCCAGGCAGGATTTTCATTGCAACCATAGACTTAATTCTTATTCTGAAATCTTTTCTACTCTATGATTAATTTTTTAAATGCTGTGCTCTAGTTCTCTAAGCCAAAGCCCAGTCATTCAGGACCAAGTTTAAATGTCCTGAATTTGATACATTAGACAAACATATTAAATGGTGGAATTCTAAAATATTTCCTTTTAGATTGGGAGTGAAACAAGGATGGTCATTATAATCAGTTTTTTCAACATTATACTGGCAGCCCTAATCAGTAAGGTAAGGAAAGAAAAGATAATAAAAAACATAAAGATTAGAAAAAAAGGAATGAAACTATTTGGAGATGATATGAGTGTATATACTGCATATGCAGAGAATCTATTTTTTAGAGAAACTATAAGAGTTTATTATAGAGTTTAATATGATTGCTGGATGTGTGGTTGATATACAAAAATTAATTGCATTTTAAGCACTAGAAACTAATAGAAAATAAAAATGTGTTAAAGTAGTATCAAATTTATAAAATAACTATCAATAAATCTAAAGAAATATGTGCCAGACCTCTTTGCAAAACACTATAAAACATTGAAAGGAATTGAAGAAGAAGAAAATAAATGGAGAGATAGTCCATGCTCAGGCATTAGAAGCCATATTGAAAGATATCAGTTCTCCTCCAAATATATTTATTGCAATCCCAAATTCCCAACAGGAATTTTGCAAAAAACTGACAAACTAACTCTAAAAATTATATGAAAAAGTGTGTGGTCAAAAAAGCTGAGACACTCTTTAAATAGAATAGCAGTGTGTGAAGATTTTTTCCACTGGATATTAAAATACAATAAAGTTACAGGAATGAATATTGCATTGCACTGATGGAAGGATAGACAATTAGACCAATTTAGTAGTGATCAGAAACAAACTCAAATGTGTATTAACAACTTATTTATGAGAAAGGTGGCACTGCAGAGTAGTGGGATAGGGAGGACTTTAAAATAAATGATCCTGGAATAATTGGACATTCATAAGTGGGAAATTTTGAAAATCAATGCCTATCACATACCAAACACTAAAATCAATTCCAGGTGGATTTTTTAACCTCATAAGAAAGACAAATCATAAAGAATATCTTCATAAAATAAGCATGCTCCTTAAAAGAACATTAAAAAAATCAATAAACAGAATGGAACAAATTGTTAGCTTTGCCATATTAAAATTAAGACTTTGTATTCATCAAAACACAAACTAACAGATTTAAAGGGCAAGCCACATATAACTGACAAGTGACCTCTGTCCAGAGAAGACAAACAACCAAATAGAATGAACAAGAGACTCAGTCACTTAACAACAGTGGGTATCCAAAGTCAATAAACATATGAACAGGTGCTCAATTTCACTAGTCACCCAAGAAAGGCATATTAAAATTCCATGAGATACCATTACACACCCAGAATTAGTAAAAATGAAAAGAATGACAGCAAAAAATGTTGACAAGGATCTGGAACAAAAGGAATTTCCTACACTGTTGGTAAGATTGTATAAATTGATACGACTATCTTGCAAAGTCGTTTGGCAGTATCTACAAAAGCAGAACATATGAGTAGTTTATAATCCAACAACTCTGTTCCTAGGTAGGTATCCAGCAAATTGCTTGTGCCTGAAGGAGAATGATAAAAATTTTCGTAATGGTATTATTTGTAAGCTAAAGCCAGAAAACATCCAAGATGTCCCTGAGCAGTAGAATGGATAAATATATGGTGTTATTTTGATCAGTAGAATATTATAGAAGAAAATTACGTATGAATGAACTACAATTACACTCAACAAAATGAATGGCTCTCACAGTCATAATGCTGAGAGCAAAATAAGCCTGCTACAAAAGATCAAGATCACATACTATATGACTCCATTTAACTATAGTATTTAGGGATACATGTTTGGGAGATAAAACTGTAAAGAAAAGCTAACGTTGTGGTTGCTTTTGTTGGAGAAGAAGGTAGGTAGTGATTGCAAAGTGGCATGAAGGGAGTTTGTCTGATGCTGGTAATATTCGCTTTTTTCATCTATCGTAACGCAAGTGTTTGCTTTGTGGTCACCTACTGAGTTATGCGTTTTTGTTTTGTAAATTATTCCATGTGTGAGCTATATTAAACACACACACACACACACACACACGTGATTAACAGGTAAACTATATACTTGAATGAGTCTTTGTATTTTGATGAAGAATTTAGCAGTGGGAAATTGAGTGGGAATAATGAAGTAGATATAATACAACCATTTGTAGTAAAGTGTATAATCAATTAGCCAAAAGTTCAATGAAAACAAACAAATCTTTTTACCATAGTCAACTATAATTGAGACTTGTTCAAGTATGAGTAAAGCAAATATTACAGTTTATCCTGATGTTTTATAAATATATAAATATATGTTATATATTCAATAAATTAATGTTATAATGAAAGCGGGCATTCAAAAAAAAGGAACAGTTAGCATTTTAACTTGGAGAATAGATTCCATGAAGGCTTCTTGCAATGAAGGCAAATCCTTTAAGTAAATGCCAACTGAGTTAAAAAAAAAAAAAAAAAAAAAGTTCCTGAATGCAAATGAAAATAACCATGAAAATGTGAAGTATAAGCTCGTTTCATTTGGGGGAAAGGAAAGGAAGGAGAATATCGCAGTCATTGAACGTTCAAAAGAAATAGAAATGTTAAAAGTGATGGAGGCTGAAGACATTTTGGGGCACATCCAGAGGAGAGCATAACTTGTGTGCACAATGAAAGGAAGATGGGAGAACATAGCAATAATATATTATGTTGAAAAGAAATTTATAAGGCAAATCCAGAAAAACTTGTCGAGAACAACATGTATCAATTAATAAATTAAATATTTATTAAGTACCTGCTCTCTACAAAGCACTATGCTAAATGCTAATGGATACAGAGATACATGTGTGTATGAGAGAGAGAGGAGAGAGTGTGTGAACCACCACAGAAGCCAGGATAAAATTATTCTGTTGTGAATATAAAGGAAATATGCTTTACTAGGACTTATCTGAGGTAAGCAGAGAGAATTAGTGGAGAAAGTGAGATTTTTACTGGGCCTTTAAGAGAAACAGTAGAAGAGGGGCAAAAGCATGAAGGCAGAAAAGAACAAAAAAGAACAAAATGGAGAGAGAGAAGATTGGAATGGTAAATTAGGAACATATATAAAAGGAATTTGTCAGACAAGCAATGTAACTTCTTTCTATGGGAAGCCATTGAAGTTTTTGAATGAAACAGTGTTATAAAATTCTTTTTGTTTTCATCTAATTATTTTTATATCACTAGATCTATTCCAAGACTAAGTTATTTAGCAATGTTTTTTGATTTATATATTTTGATGCTAATAAACAGTTTGGGGTACATAAATATTTGTGACTGTTTTTATTGTGGATAGCACATTTTACCAACTTCATCATATCTCTTTTATAATGCTTGGCCACAAATTCGATTTTATCTCTTACTATTATTGCCAACCCAGCTTAGTTTACTGTATATTTTTCTATTTTATATTTGTAGATACCTTTATTTTTAGCCTTTGTTTCAGGAGTATTTCTTTAAACTATACAGTTTCACTTGTTCAAGTACATTTGAGTCCTTGTGGTTTAACATTTAATAAACATGCCTAGTCATGTGAATAGTTCAGTTCAGTTTCTTAGCTGTATTTCAGCATTTCTGGCTTCTTGTAAAAGACTCTGCCAATTCCTTTACCCCCCACTGTTTTTCGCTATACTGATCAAGTTGGTTTTCTTTTAGGGATTTCCTATAGGGATTTAAACTTTTTACATTGACTAAACAGAAATTTGGATGGATGGATGAATGGAAATATTTCATATCATAAATATTTTTGACATTCCTCATGTTAATTTAGAATACAATCTTAGTATAAATCTCTATGAGATAATTTTTGGTGGGATGGACCTTGATATTTTTTAGAAAGAAATTTCCCCTGAAAAAAAGTAAACATAATAGTATAGAAAAGAAAATGTTGAAACAGAAGAAAAGTGCTTTACTATTTATAATATTAAATGTATTATGCCTAAGCAATTGGAACCAAAAAAATTAAATTATCTATCTTTAAATATAATTCCCAGGCAACCACTAATCTACTTTCCGTCTCTATGGATTTATCTATTTTTGACATTTCATACAAATGGAATCATACATTATGTGACTTTCTGTGTTTGCCTTCTCAGCAAAATGTTTTCAAGGTTTGTTCTCACTGTAGCAAGTATCAGCACTTCATTCCTTTTCATTGCTGAATAATATTGCGTTGTATTGATTACTACATTTATTTATCCATTTACCAGTTGATGGACATTTGATTCATTTCCAATTTTGGCTATTATGAATACTGCTATAAACATTCATTTACTACATTCATGTGCTATAAACATTCATGTATTTTATGTAGACAAATATGTTCAATTTCCAAGGAAATTGGGATATACCTAGAAGTAGAATTACTGGGTCATATAGCAACACTACATTTAACATTTTGACAAACTTCCAAACTGTTTTCCAAAATAGGTACATCATGTTGGAATCCCAACAGCAATATAAGAGGGTTACAATTTCTCCAAATCCTCACCAACACTTGTTATTGTATATCTTTTTTATTCTGATCATCAGAGTAGGTACGAGGTGATATCTCATTGTGGTTTTGGTATGCATTTCCCTAATAATTATTGACGTTGATCATCTTTCTATGTGTTTTTATCTATTTGCATATCTTTTTTAGAGGAATGTGTATTCAAATATTTTGCCTGTTTTTAGACTGGGTTATTTGTGTTTTTATTGTTGAGTTGTAAGAGATCTTTATATATTCTGAATATAGATTCCTTATCAAATACATGATTTATAATTACTTTCTCTCATTACATGCGTTATCTTTTCACTTACTTGGTAATATCATTGAAGCACAATTTTTAAAAAATTTTGATGAAGTTCATTTATCTATGTTTTCTTTTGTTATGTGTTTGACATCATATCTAAAAAAAAAGTGCCTATTCCAAGGTCATTGTCCTTTTCTTTAGGCTTAAGTACTCCCTTTATATTTCTTATAGGGCATTTAATGTGGGTAACAGATTATTTAAGTCTTTGTTCACCTGGGAATCTTAATTTCTTCCTTCATTTTTAAAGGATAATTTTGCTGAATATAGGATACTTAGTTGACAGTCTTTTTCTTTCAGCATTTTGATTATGTCATCTCATTGTTTCTGGCCCTCCACAGTTTCTGATGAAAGGTCAGTTATTAAGGATGCCTTTTACATGCTGAGTCTTTTTTTTTTTTTTTTTTTTTTTTACTAATTTTATGATTATCTGTGTCTTTTGACACTTTGACTTTTTGCCTAGTTGTTATCTTTGAGTTTATCCTACTTAGAATTTATTGATCTTCTTGGATGTGTAAATTTAGGTTTTTCATCCAATTTGGAAAGTTTTGGGCCATTATTTCTCCAAATATTCTCTCTGTCCCTTTTTGGTCTCTCTTTCTTGTATTTCATTATGTGTATGTTGGTATGCTTGATGGTAACCCACAGGTCTCTAAGTCTCTGTTCATTTTTCTTGGATAATTTCAATTAATTAAAGTTCAGGTTTGCCAGTTCTTTCTTCTGCCTGCTCAAATCTGCCGTTGTTTCCTGTATTAGTTTGCTAGGGTTGCCATTTCAAAGCACCATAAACTGAATGACTTAGACCACAGAAATGTATTGTCCACAAATCTGGGGACTAGAGATCTGTGATCAAGATGTTAGTAGGACTGGTTCCTTCTGAGGTCTGTTAGAAGAATCTTTCCCATGCCTCTCTTCCCATCTGGTAGCTTGCCAGAAAGCTTTGATCTTCCTTGACTTGTAGACACTTCACCCCATCTCTACCTTGATGTTCACACAGGTTCTATAATTATGTCTGTCTGTCTCCAAATTTCCCCTTTCTATGAGGAAACCAGTCATATTGGATAAGGGCTCACCCTAAGTCTCTTATTTCAACTTGATTACCTCTGTAAAGACCTTATTTCCCATTAAGGTTTCATTCTCAGGTACTAAGAGTGAGAACTAAAACATATGAATTTGGGGTGGGAGCATGAGAGGATATAATTTAATCCATACCAAGACCTTCTAGTGATTATTTTTTCATTTCATTATTGTTCTTTTCCACTACAGAATTTTCTTTTTTATATATAATTTTTATCTTTTTATAGAAAATTTTCTTAGTGAGACATTATTCTTATTTTTTTTATGTCTTTAGATATGGTTTAGTTTAGTTCTTTGAACTTATTATAGTAACTGATTTAAAGCTTTTGTCTGGTAAATTATTAGTCAGTTTCTATTGAGTGTTTTTGTTTTTTTTTTTCCTCACTGTGTATGGGCCATAATTTCCTGTTTCCTGTGTGCTTCATAATTCTTTTGTTGAGAACTAGACATTTAAAATAACACAATGTGTGGACTCTGTAGCAGACTCCTCCGCCGCCCCCACCAGATGTTGTTGCTGTTGGGTCTGTTTGTTTAGTGACTTTCCTGGATTAATTCTGTAAAATCTGCATTCTTCATCATGTGCATCCACCAAAGTCTCTGCTCAATTAGCTTATGGTTATCTGATGATTGGACAGAGATTTATGTAAATGCCTTGAACCAGTAAGCCTCCCAGGCTTTACCAAGGGGCTCTGCATGTGTGTGTGTGCATGTGCACACGTTCATGTGTGTGTGTGTGTGTGTGTGTGTGTGTGTGTGTTGGGGCATGCCTTCCATGCTTCTGCAGGCAGTTTACAACTCTGTCTTAGCCTTCGCATCCAACCTGTGCAGAGTCTTATGGTCAAAAAGAGCTGAGATTTTAATGCCTTATGAAGTCTTCCCTTGGCATTCACATAGCCCTACATATGTGCATGGCCTTCAATATATCCAGGAATATGATGAAGCTTTTCAAAGCCCCCTATCAACATTTCATTTCCCAGTCTTTCTTCTTAGGATTTTTTGGGTCAGTCTTCTGTTAATCCCAGTTGGTATTGCTCCCTCAGGCAACTGTGATATTAAGCAATTGCCACCGATATTTTTCAACAAATGCTCTAAGGATAGGGCTGTTCTCACAGAGTGAGTCCTGAGTCAGATCAAATAAAGACTCTGGGCTTTTCCAGAGAGCCACCAGACAGGGAAAATAGTAACAAATTTGTGCATATGGGCTTTTTGGAAAACTCCAGACCTATTCTGTTCCATCCTGTGGCTGCTAGACTGCTGGTTTTCATACCTACCATGGTTGTAGGACTATTAATTTTATTTTTTTAAATTTTTTAAGCTTAATTATACTTTATTCTCCATTTATTTAAAAAAATTTTTAATTGAAGTGTATGTAATGTACAACGTTATGTTAATTTCTGCTGTACAGCAAAGCAATTCAGTTATATATATGTACATTCTTTTTTTAAGTATTCTTTTCCATTATAGATTATCATAGGATATTGAATATAGTTCTCTGTGCTATACAGTAGGACCTTGTTGTTTTTCCATTCTACATATAAAAGCTTACATCTGCTAACCTCAACCTCTCACTCCAGCCCTTCCCCAACCCCATTCCCCTTGGCAACCACCAATCTGTTCTCTATGTCTGTGATTCTATTTCTGTTTCATAGATAGGTTTATTTGTGTCATATTTTGGATTCCACATATAAGTGCTATCCCATGGTATTTGTCTTTCTCTTTCTGACTTACTTCACATCATATGATCATCTCTAGTTATGTCCATGTTGCTGTAAATGGCATTATTTCATTCATTTTATGGCTGAGTAGTATTCCATTGTATATATGTACCACATCTTCATCTGTCCACCTGTTGATGGACATTTAGATTGTTTCCATGTCTTGGCTATTGTAAATAGTACTGCTATAAACATAGGGGTGCATGTATCTTTTTGAATTATAGTTTTATCTGGATATATGCCCAGGAGTGGGATTGCTGGATCATATGGTAATTCCATTTTTTAGTTTTCTGAGGAACCTCCATACTGTTTTCCATAGTGGCTGTACAAATTTACATTCCCACCAACAGTGTAGGAGGGTTCCCTTTCTTCCACATCCTCTCCAGCATTTGTCATTTGTAGAATTTTTAATGATGGTCATTCTGACTGCTCTGAGGTGCTACCTCATTGCAGTTTTGATTTTGCATTTCTTTAATAATCAGTGATGTTGAGCATCTTTTCATGTGCCTATTGGCCATACATATGTCTTCTTTGGATAAATGTCTATTTAGGTCTCCTGCACTTTTTTGTATAGGTTTTTTTGTTGTTGTTGGGTTGTATGAGCTGTTTATATATTTTGGAAATTAAGCCCTTGTCGGTTGCATCATTTGCAAATATTTTCTCCCATTCTGTATGTTTTCTTTACATTTTGTTTACAGTTTCCTTTGCTGTACAAAAGCCTGTAAGTTTTATTAGGTCCCATTTGTTTATTTATTTTTTAATTTCTATTGCCTTGGGAGACTGACCTAAGAGGACATTTGTACAATTTATGTCAGAGAATGTTTTGCCTATGTTCTCTTCTAGGAGTTTTATCATGTTATGTCTTATGTTTAAGTTTTTAAGCCATTTTAAGTTTATTTTTACGAGGGGGGTGTTCTAACTTCATTGATTTACATGCAGCTGTCCAACTTTCCCAACACCACTTGCTGAAGAGACTGTAGTTTTCCTATTGTATCTACTTGCCTCCTTTGTCAAAGATTAATTGACTGTAGTTGTGTGGCTTTATTTCTGGGTTCTCTATTCTGTACCATTGATCTATATGTTTGTTTTTGTGCCAGTACCATGCTATTTTGACTATTGTAGCTTTGTAGTATTGTCTGAAGTCTGGGAGGGTTATGCCTCCTGCTTTGATCTTTTTCTTCAGGATTGCTTTGGTGATTCTGGGTCTTTTATGTTTCCATATGAATTTTAGGATTATTTGTTCTAGTTCTGTGAAAAATGTCATGGGTAATTTGATAGGTATTGCATTAAATCTGTAGATTGCTTTGGGTAGTATGGCCATTTTAACAATATTAATTCTTCCAATCCAAGAGCATGGGATATCTTTCCATTTCTTTGAATCATCTTCAATTTCCTTTATTAATGTTTTATAGTTCTCAGCATATAGTTTACCTTTGCTTCCAGTCAGTTCTAGGACTCCCTAATCTTAGCTAGCTTCTCAAACAAAGTCACCAAAACAAAGATAAAAATGTCAAGATGCAATTATCATGTCAAAGCACCAATTATCCTATTTGGAATTTTGAGGTGGCTGTTTGCATATGCATTCTACATCCAGTAAATCCCTGTTTATTTCCCTGCTCCCATATTCTATCCCTTATATTATACGTGCATGTCTCTTTGCTTCTAAATCCTAAACATCTTTGATAGTAAGTAATATATTCCTAATAACTAGTTTAAACTTGGCCATCTAAGAACTTCCTCTAAATACAGATATGTGCACACACTTAATTCTTTTGAGTGTGAAGGAATGGAAAGCTATATTAGCTGGAGTTCTCAGTAGAGGCTTGATAGTGTCATTGAGGCAGTAACATACAGCTGGGCCTTGAACAATTAGATAAAAATATCAGTGATCGGGGCTTCCCTGGTGGCGCAGTGGTTGAGAATCCGCCTGACGATGCAGGGGATACGGGATCGTGCCCCGGTCCGGGAAGATCCCACGTGCCGCGGAGCGGCTGGGCCCGTGAGCCATGGCCGCTGAGCCTGCGCGTCCGGAGCCTGTGCCCCGCAGCGGGAGAGGCCACAACAGTGAGAGGCCCGCGTACCACAAAAAAAAAAAAAAAAAAAATCAGTGATCAATTTTAAAAGAGGGAATTCTAGTACAATGAAAAAAATTCAGTGTCAGAAAAATGGTTAAGAAAACAGTACTCAGGAAGTAAAAAGAATTTTCACTTGTCCAGAGTCTGATTTTGCTATTCAGAATCCTCTTAAAAGTAATTTTCACTTTTTCATTTTCTATTCATGGCTCTAAGATATTTGGTCAATCATAGGTTGTCATCAGAAATGATTTATTTACATATAAATAAGACTTATCCATGAAAATTTTCAGGTTTACTTGTATAGAATCTCTAGATACTTGGAGTTACTTAAAAATACATTGATAGGGACTTCCCTGGTGATGCAGTGGTTAAGAATCTGCCTGCCAGTGAAGAGGGCACATGTTTGAGCCCTGGTCTGGGAAGATCCCACATGCCGCGGAGCAACTAAGCCCGTGCGCCACAACTACTGCAGCTCACACGCCTAGAGCCCGTTCTCCGTTACAAGAGAAGCCACTGCAACGAGAAGCCCGTGCACCACAACGAAGAGTAGCCCCCTCTTGCTGCAACTAGAGAAAGCCCACGCGCAGCAACAAAGACCCAACACAGCCAAAAATAAATAAATAAATTTATTTTTAAAAATACATTGATAAACAAGTGTTAGAGATGATTAATAGGTAAATAAGCTTTGACTTTTCGTCAAGCTTTGTTTTCTATGTATTCTATACATAGTAAGGAAATGAAACATAAACACAGGAGTCAGTAAGAGCTGGAATCATATCTCAAATCCACCGTGACTTACCAGCAGTAGGACTTTGAAAGAATTAATAACATTTTCCTCAGTTTTGTAATTTGTAGAAGCTAATATCTCAGTTGTTTATAGCATTAATAAAATAATATATGCATATAATACATAATTCATATCTAATTAATGCTAGTTTTTTCCAAATGGTATTTAATCATTTAATGCCCAGTATTATCTCTCATAAGGCAAATTTGCTTTATTTTTTCTCTAACTATACAAAAATATTAACTTTAAAACATATTATGGCTATTATAATCTTCAAGTTTGAAATATGTTTTTTAGATAGTTACATAACTTTGTTCAATTGACTACTCCTCTTCAAGTCTCAGTTCATTAATCTGAAAAACATGGAAGGATTACTTAAGAGTATTTCAAACTGCTTGCAAGCTGAGAATCTTTTTCATGGTTCTCTTGGTTGCCTGTAACAGAAAACCACATAAATCTAGCTTAAACAAAAATATATTTTATTGAAAGTATACTCTGGTGTATCACAAAACAAATGGAATGTTGAAAAACAGGACTAAGGAAGGGTGGGAACCAGGGGGTTCTAGAATCTCAGGAGAAGAAAACTGTAAATCTTTATTATTCTGCAATTAACATGACTCCTTGTTGTGAATCTCTGTACCTCTCAATTCAAACTTTCTTAAGAAAGAATCTAGTTTTCTCATCTTGTGTCTACCTCAGTTTCATAGAGTATTGGCTAAGAGATTAGTATTAAGATAGCACAAATATAATTATTGATATCTACTCCTATGGGAGGTGGGGGATGATTTTCAGAGAAGAGTAGTGAGCTGAATAGATAGTCCTAATAAATTATCTTCTACAATTCACTTCTTGGTTATCCAAAACAGGTAGGCTCTTCTTTCTACACATGTGATTCTAAAAATGCACTCACTCACCATGATTCACCTCTCCAAAGTACAAACAGAAATGCACATGTCTCCTCCCCAAGAAAATACAATGAAAGGTCATTAATATTTTGCATCCCGAAGAGACCATCCACGAATATCTAAAACTCAGTGTCATCTTGAGTGTCTGATGCCAATGCACCTTTGTAGTCTTATGAAGAATAATGTATTGCTTAACTCTTTTAGGTGATTTAGATAAGGTTTGGTAAGATTAAGCACTTTGTTCAAGATTACAGAGCCACTAACTGACAGATCCCACAAGCTGTTCGATTCCAAAGTCTATATTCTTTCCACTGTATTACATTCCCTCATTCACTACAGGAAAAACTCTACAAATCAGTATTTAAACCAGTTATCACAAATAGCACAACTGCTAACAGCAAATAAATTTGTATGCAGTTTTGAGTAATCCTTTAATTTTCCTTCTTTAATAATGGTTTGTAGTTTATACATGAAGGGAAAGTTTGTTTTATTTTGTTTTAATTGCCAGTCTGGGTAGGGGCCACAGTTGCAAAGCTCGTAGAGCATGTTTGAAAGATCAAAATCTGGGACTCAGAGAGGTAGGTGAAAGGAAACTTGTGAACCATGACTCAGCTTATTCACATCCAAGGACATTTGGTAGGAATGGTTGTTGCTTATGTTTACTGATGAAGTAGTCTGTCAAGAAAAAGAATGTGAGCTTCTCTAGCACCTGGCTGTTCTCTGGAGTTGAGCCTGCTTGGAAGCTCTCTTCAAATTGGAGGAGGGAAATAAATCTTGCACAGAAATCTATTTGTGGACCCTGCCAAATAATTTTTGCCTTTGGGTTCTCCTATAGCATTAAAAACCCTGAAGCAGTTCAATAACTTCATTCCTTTTCATATAATTTATATTTTAAGATGATTCAGAGGATTTCCTTGAGCCAGTTTAATTCAGCAGGGCTCAAGAACCAAAGATGAGAGTATCAGGGACATCTTTTCTCATGGAGCAAAGCTGATGGGGCAGGTAGGGATTTCTGAATCCCAAATTCACCCTGCCACCCCATGAAGGCAGTCAATATAAAGTTGAAGTAAATTTCAAATTATTTTTTCTTCTGATCTGTCTAAAAATGCCACAGAAATTTGCATTAGCCTGTGTAAAACAAAGAAGTAGGGTAGTGCTCAAGCTGTTCATATATTTCAGTTTAAAGCTATCTCATTTGTTTTAAGGTGATGTTTTCTGCAATCCCTTTCTTATTATAATGATGTGATTACTTTAAATGAAGACCATGTACAGCACTAAGTGGAAAAAATGAATACATATACTATTATTTTGTCCTTTTTGTTCATTGGGGAAATTTGTACTGGATTTGTCGGTGTCCATTTCTCTTTATAAAGGTAACATTTACATATCTATTGCTATATTAGCAAGTGACATTTTGTTTGAGAGAACTACATTATATATCTTTTCTTTTGGTTAGGCAAATTCCTACAAAAGTAATTCGATGTTTTCTAATTCTCACCATTATATTTATTAAAAATAATAATTTTGTTCAGCAGTGAATATGTATGAATAAAATTATTTTTCCCTATCTGAAAAATAGAGGTGGCTGCATGACTGTTTGTTTCAAGGTCCTTTACTGGATTTATTTTTATTTTCTTACTAAAACATCTGTTGTTAGATGACAATTCAGTTGCTTGTTAACTACTTGAGAAAAAGGCTATAAAATATTTTAAATGGATTTATAGTTTTATATCCTAAAATGAAGAGGTGAACAATTATAACTGTGCTGAGGAGAAGGCTGTGCCTCACTTGCTCCTCTTTCCTTCTCCTGCCAACTCTGGCATCTTGGACTTGGTGGTGATGCCAAAAACTTGGCCTCTGTGCACCAGTGTCGAATCGAACCTCGGAGACAGAGGTTTACGTAAAGTAGAATAGAATAGCTTTATTGCTTCGCCAAGGAAAGGGGGACACAGAGGGCTCCTGCCTCTCAAAAAGTGTGTGTCCCAACCCAGGGGAGTTTGATGAGGAGTTTTATGGCAATGGTTGAAGGGTGGGGTTGCTGATAAATTTAGGGTATGTGTAGGGCCTGCACTCCTTTAATCTGGTCTCAGGTAATCTATTGATGAGCTTCTCTGGTTCCTTTAATCTGGTCTCAGGTTGTCTTCTCTGAAATGAGGAAGCTGACATCTTCCATTTGTTGGGTTTTAGATCTGTAAAGAGCTCAAAGATATTATTATGTGTATCCCTTGAGGCGAACCAGGACCCTGCCCCAAGGCTGCACTACTGTTTCTTGGCTGCTCCTCCCTTGTCTCTGCGTCCCTTCCCTCCCCTGATTAGCAACTGTTCGAATCTGCCCTTTGGAACTCAAGGAAAGTAATGGAGAATGGAATCTGTTCCCTACAAACAAGGAACAGGGGACACAGAAAGGCTTCTGGCCCAGGAGCCCCACAGGGTCCTGCTCGATTTCACTGGCACTAAATGAAAGGGGGCTGAACTGCATTGACATGAGTGTTTCCTGTGCATCAGCTTGAAAGCAAATTCAGAGTCTCACATACGTGTCTATCTTTCTTCTGTGAGTGTGAGGACAGGCTCTGACTTGACCCCCTAATAACCTATGGCATCTGTTTGTCAAATGGTGGCCAGGTGAGAGGGTGGAGGGAAGTCAGCTCAAGCATGGGGGAGACATCTCTCCATCACACCCAATAAGCACCAGCATGGGTTACTGAAGGTCTGTGGTGTTTAAAGTTGTTTAATGGGAGAGAAGAAATGTTTGCTGACTTTATTTTTCATGAACTTGTTTGGACCCCAAAGGGCATTTTCTGTAGATGTCTTGTGACCTAACAAAAATATTTGGCCCATGAATTGCCTGAAATAAATTTCTAGACAAAAAGTACTAGAAACTCAACCAATCACAGATAAAACATGGAGTGAGGTTTTTTTGTTTGTTTGTTTTTAACAGAAGTGGAACTCTGTCCCCCCAGGCAGAATGGTGACTCCCATGGCCTGAGCTGAGGACTCTGATGGGGAGAGGGTATGGGATGGATCCCTCAGAGGATCAGAGAGTGAGAAGTTGTCGAAACACCTGGGAACATTGCTTGTCCTAGACAGTCCTTTTCTCATAATGTTGTAGGGATGGACTTGTCTTCCTCCCTTTTTCCTGGTGGTTGTAGCCTGGAGAGCCATAGCCCAGAGGACCAGGGTACTGGCTTTGGGCCAGATTGTCTGAGGTTTTATCCTGTTGCTTAATATGTATTTAATATGAGGCAAGTTTCTTAACCCCTCTGTGCCTCAGTTTCTGTATCTATGAAAAAGGAATAATAATAACACCTACTTCAGCAGGTTATTGGGATGATGGAGTTAATACCTATAAATGCTTAGAACATTGTCATATTGTTAGCACTCAATAAGTGTTACCACCTTCCCATCTTGCCACCTCAATCAATACCAGAAACAAATGTTTATTTCTCTTTGCTTTTTAAAACAGTAGATAAAATCAAGGTCATACGTGGATATTTAAAAACAATTTCACTGTCCTCTTAGCTATGTCTGTATGCCCTTCACCCACAGGGCAAGAAGATGAGACTTGAGCTAGAGTACTGGCAGGTTTGGTGCAGTGAATCCGATTTGAGTCAAGCCCGGGATCAGGAGAAGGAGGGAGAGTAGATAGGATGGGGCTAGGGATCACGACAGGAAGTAGAGAAGCAGTGACAGAGTTGCAGGGTAAGGAAGAAGCTCACGAGGGCTTCAAGTTTTCCTTCCCTTCTTCCTCATCGCCACCGGAACCACCAAGCACAGCTTCCTCGGACCAGCGCTGGGGTGAGATGAGAAGTAGGAAAATCAGGTGGTGGGATCCAAGACAAAGTAAGGCAGGGAGCAAGGGGAGGCATAAAGTGTCACATATTTTTTTTTTTTTTAATGAAAGTATAGCGATAAGAAGAGAGTAACTATTCAGAGGCCAAGAAACTTGAAGAGTGTGGTAAAGGGCGAAGAGGACGATGCTATCGGTATCCACTATTCAGGTCGGCCTTTTCTTCAGGAACATCATAGCTAAGTCTGGCTTATAAAATTTTGGAACTTATTGCTCCTAAAATGATATCTTACAAATAAGTCACAATGTAAAATGAATTATGTACTAAACGTTGAGCTGAGAGAGACTGTAAAGGTCAAAGTGAACCAAGATGGTTAAAGTGTTTATGGAACATGGGTGCTTAAACTAGGTTTTAAACAAAAGAATTCTATATGTGTGAACCAGACTCAAGAGCGAGGATTTTCATGTTGTATTTGGGAGAACTGAGAATGGTAAATATTGAGTGGAAATTCCGAATATGGTGAAGATTAGATAGGAAAAATAGACGCAGATGACATTGAAAAGAACTTTGAACCGCAAGGTGAAAGTTTCAAAAGACAATCTGTACACATGGAAAGCTGCTGAAATCTGAAGAAATCATAATCATAAATTAGCAACTGTTCGAATTAGCACTGCCGTAGCATATTACTCTCAACGCAATGGGGAGGTTAGATCAGAGGCAGAAGATGCTAGAAATACATGTATTGAGGGAGCAATCAGGAAGCTAATATTGAAATGCTAACTGTAAAAATGGAGAGCAAGGGTCAACCCAAGGTGTCAGAGAAACATAGAAATGAAGAAGTCAGTTAACCTTGAACTGAGAGGTGGTGAAGAACTATATTTATAGCTCCGGGGTTTGAGGTTAGAGTGATCAAGGTTCAGTCCTTGGTCAGGCTGCTCACCTGTCCTGTGTCCGTAGAAAATTACTTAAACTTCTCTGAGCGCAGTTTCTTTATCTGTAAAATGAGTCTAACAAATGCACCTCACAGTTGTTTGTGCGCGTGTGTTTGTGTATTAAAGTACTATGTAGAAGTAATTCACTATGATCCCTGATTACAGTAAATTGCTCAACAAATATTTATCATCACGTCACTGTAATGTCCATAAAATAATGACCTGCTGTATATTGTCTTTTTTCTCTAGAATGTAAGATCCACAAGTTCAGGGATTTTTGTCATCAATGCACAAAACACCCAGCACCTAGAATAGTGTCAAGCACAAAGCAGATACTAAATAAATCATGAGTTGAATGAATTATCTTTATGATTTGATGTTGGGAATTGGAAAAATAACAGGACTTTGGTCAAAATAGAGAAGTCGAAAGAGGAAATTACTTTGGAGGTCAGATGATGAAACATATTTTTAGATAATTAATTTTGAGCTGTCGTGAAAACATTACCTTCCAGTAAGCACCATCCATTGCCTTATACATGTTACATCTGTTTACCAGGAACAATCAGTGAACCTTCCAGTGTCACTAGGATGTGGGAAAGAATGTGCTTGCCAGCTCTCAGTCCTCAGAAAGGACAGAGCTTCCTCAGTGTATGCAGGATTTGATAACAGAACACAGAGAACAGGAATCCGAGGGTTTCGATTCACAGAAGCTAGTTTCATAGAAATGAAGCTGACCTCCTTCTGAAGAGTCTCTGCCCCTTTCTGTCTCTTAAAATTTTTTGTTGTTTCAATATCATCTCAAGATTTTTGTTTAAAATTTTTTTTACCGTAACCTTTTCGAATTAGTTGGTTATCACTCTCTCATTTCTTCCTGAATTGCTTCATTCCATTCTTTTAATTAAGGTTGGTTGACAATTCAGGTCAGACTAATGGAATTTTTGTAAAGCCAATAATAATTCGTGGCTATTTAATTGAAATAGTGGGAAAGATTTGATAAGCCTGAACATTCTCATATCGTGATAAGGCTGAAAACAATATATGAGAAATGAGCAAATCAAAATAATATTTAAGCAATGAGTATGCTAATAGAAAAATATAACTAGTGAGTGAAATAAGTAGGAAATAATTACATAAATATCAGCAAGTAACATGTGTTACACATTGAATAATATAACTAAACTGAAACAGCCATTTATATAATCAACTGCGGGAGAACAAACCCAAAATGGAGAGATTTACTCAGAACAAATATTCACTTTGAGGTTAAAGGCACTGCCTCAACATTTCTGAGTGAAATAATATATTTTGTATAGATACTAACATTACATAAAATAATTGATTTATTATTTAATTTCATAGTTTCAGAGCACCATAAACCTTATTGAAAGAGGCAGGTTAATTTGGACATTTCAAAGATGTAATGTTTGAAAAACAAGCTATGGCCAAGGATAAACAAGATCTAACAGCTTGATAAATCACTGTCACCGCTCCAATAGGACAAAGACAGCAGATGTAGAAATAGAGGCCCCAAGGAGACAGAGGACATTGAAGATGAATGGTATCAAATGTTACCTTTAATGGAAAACAGCTTGGATGGAATGCTTTAAGCACTCTGGTTGCCTTATTGCAACTTCCTTGAAACCCTTGTCTTGCTTTCCTTCACCACTTTCAGACCGATGCACCAGTCTGTACTCCGCTCTGGAGCTCAACACGGAGGTGAGCCGCACAAAGTCTAACTTCCAAGATGTTTTGCTTTCTGTTTGAAGGCTTCGACCAAGAGAAGGCTATGGAATCAGAACAGTTCACTGTTTCAAGGCAGAGGGCCGAGTCACTCAGCTGATACCACACTGGGCTCTGCAAAGCCCCGTTCAGTACAACCCTCTTTGTCCTCGTGCTCCGGGCTCTCCAACAGCGTTTGCAAGTGTGAGAAGGAGACTCGAAGATGCCGAAGACCCTAGTCAAGGATGCCCAGTTGTAATCACACTTTGTTGCAGGGGAGATTGTACCTCCTCATGGATTTCTGAGGCGTTATATTTTTTATTTTATTGTACTTTATCTCCTACAAACTCAACACAGTTCCTTTTCCTAGAGCCAAGCACATTGAATTATCATGTTCACCATGCAGAAACTTTCTTGTTTGGAAACTAACAGACCTTTCAAAGAAAGGTACATGTCTTTCATAAAATGAATTCCAAGGTGATAAAGTTTATGTTTGTACAAGTCCCCTCTGCGAAATAAATGTTATTCTCAATGTATGATTTTAGAGATAAAATGATATATGCAATATAATAAACCGCAAATATTTTGTTAGAAGTAGAATAAGTTATATTACAGTTTCTAAAATGTCCCAAGCTGAATGTTTGATTCTTGACCAAATGGAATATCTTTGATTTTTAAGCCCTGGAGGCTGTTACACAAATCTGAAATAGTCTGTATTCCTATTGCTAACTAAAGAATAAAGATTTGACCTGTTACTTCATTAAAGAGTGTTCTGGACATGGGAGGGATATAGAAATACCTGTCATCATCTCTGCTTATAAAAAGCTTTCCATTTAGGTAAAGAAGTAAGACTTGATATAAAAGAAAATACTGTGTGGTACTCTGTGAGGTTAAATGCTAGGTAAGTTCTAGAATTTAAAACAGGAAGTACCTTAGAGATCAAATAATTCAACCTCCTTGTTTTATGGAATATAAATTTCATCCCAGAGAAATCATCTCCGCATGGACATGGAAACCTATTCAAACCGATCTGTCCTAACTCCAGGTTGAGAGATCCTGACCCCAGCCTTGCTCAATATGTTGGCAAACTCTGGTTGACCAGAGACAGAGAACTTGCACTTACTTCACTTGTCGGGTAGCTGAGGATGACTTTACAACAGGGCAGGGTCGGCAAGGGAAGTAAGAGGTGTGCTTCCAGCCCCCGCCTGCATTGCATCCTAGAAAGGGAAAGGAAGGAAAAAGCAAGTTTGCAAGTATTATCTGTCCTCTGTGTCCCACCGTACTCATCCATGGTTTATACTGCAGCCATTGATATTTGCTGAATGAAAGAATCAATGATCTCGTTGATTTCTCACAACAGTCCTGCAAAGTGTGGTTATTCCTAGCTTCAGTAAGGGCGTTGAGGCTATTTGCTCAGTCAGCAACGTTTGCTTGTCGTCTCCTGAGTACCAGAGCTTGTGTTAAACACAGTGGTACAGAGAGACCGAACCACAACCTCAATCCCTACTCGATGAGAAAGCAGACATATTGGAGAGTGAACTTCAAGAGTTGTGTGTGCGCTCTGCCTCGGAGCTTTATTCCGACAAACTCAGAGAAGTTATGTAACATTTTCAAGGTCACACAGCTTAAAAGTGGAAGTTAGGGGCTTCCCTGGTGGCGCAGTGGTTGGGAGTCCGCCTGCCGATGCAGGGGACGCGGGTTCGTGCCCCGGTCCGGGAAGATCCCACGTGCCGCGGAGCGGCTGGGCCCGTGAGCCGTGGCCGCTGAGCCTGCGCGTCCGGAGCCTGTGCTCCGCAACGGGAGGGGCCACAACAGTGAGAGGCCCGTGTACCGCAAAAAAAAAAAAAAAAAAGTGGAAGTTAGCTTTCCGAATCAGAGCTTTTACAAAATACTTAAAAATTCCTGCTCTTTCTGTTATTACTCAGAGCATGCCCTGTGAAAGGGCAGCAGATAGAATCAGTTTGTGTTAGAAAATGCAGTTGAGAAGAACAGAGGTCAGTGCGGACAGGAGCACAGAGGACAGAGGAAGAAGTAGCCTGTATACATACTGTGTCCAGGACAAGGCCATAGGGACAGCTGTTTAAAAGGACTCAGACCTGAGCACCTGGAGTGAGACGTCTGTACCCAAAGAGAGAAGGTTAGGAAATGAGAGAAGCGGCTGGGAGAGGAATGGATACTATTTCTAGCAGCCCCAAAATAAGAGAAGCGAATCAAGCATACCCAAGACAACTTTTTCTTTGCTGCAAAATTGATATAAAAACACACTCTCTTCTCCCCTGTCTCATATATGCCCCACATACATGCCAGAACCCAGCGATTCACAATTCTTCCTGTTTCTCCGTCCTACCTTCAATTCCTGGCAATGCATGCAAACCCGTCTAGAAATCTCTTTGAAATGCATGGGATAGAATGAGGTATGAGGATATACTGACTTTCAAAAATCATGGGCCTTATTCTGGGGCTCACACTGGGGTACCCCAGCAGGGGTCAGGGCCTTCTTAGGGGTCAGGGCCTTCTCCTGTGAGTCTGAGAATTAAGCAGGTCTGTGGAGTGTGGAGGAAAAAGCACATGTTACATCATTTCCCCCGCGCCCCTCTGGCTTAAATTTGTGAGTGCATAGGCTGTCTGCTGATGTTCCTTATGCTTAGGTGAGGCACTCTTAAAAAAAACCGAGGCTTGTGAACTTGTGTCAGATGTCAATGCAAGGGTTTCAATTGTTGTGTCCATAAGAACCACCATGAAGGGCTTCCCTGGTGGCGCAGTGGTTGAGAATCCGCCTGCCGATGCAGGGGACACGGGTTCGTGCCCTGGTCCGGGAAGATCCCACATGCTGCGGAGCAATTAAGCCCATGAGCCATGGCCGCTGGGCCTGTGCGTCCGGAGCCTGTGCTCCGCAACGGGAGAGGCCACAACAGTGAGAGGCCCGCATACCGAAAAAAAAAAAAAAAAAAAAAAAAAAAAAGAACCACCATGAAAAAGGAGTCTTGTCCTGAAGGCGGCTGTGTAACTCTCTCAGATGAGAACTGAAACACTGGCCTATAGTGTTCAAATATATACATTCGTGTAGAGAAAGAAGGAAAATGGAGAAGAGTAGAGGGCTCGTGGCTATTGTGTCCACTTTTCCAGACTCCTAGAGCAGAACAAAATACTGCTCCCCACTAAAAAATGACAAGTCAAGACTTCAAATGGATCAGTTATTTCAAGGGATCCAATTTACTCCCAACACGTCCTGTGCCCTGAGAAAATGTGACTAAAATATGAAACTGTAAAAATCACAGAAGCTTCAAGTAGTTTAGACAGAAAGGCAGATTTAGAGATCGTCTGCTGCAGTGGTTATTAACCTTTCAGGGGAGGAAGAGAATCTGATAACAATTTGAGGACTCACTCCCTGAGGAAAACACCCCCACAAATGCACATTAATTCAGTTTGCATGCAATTTCAGGGAGCTCGGGGATTTCTTTAGCCCTTGTTACCAGAGGCAGAATTCCTGAGCTAGTGGAACCCTCAGTTAAATTAGAACCCCTCTCTTTTCAGAGCTGAAGTGCCTTTCCCAGGGTAACCAGGTAACTGGCGCTGCAGCAGGACAAAGGCAGAGTAACCTAATGCTTAGTGCACATCTAATTAGAGCTACCACGCAGATGACCGGAAGGCAGTATCTGAGGAACGTACAATTGTCTCATAAATTAACCATCAGACTTTTTCTTCTTCTTGTAATTCAAGAGGATGCCCTACTGGCACCATTTTAACCTTCTAGACGAGTTCAAATTACAAGAGAGTTTTAATTAATTGCACTAATTTCCATTTCCTAAGTTAGATATTCTGATCTGCTGTTTCCCTTGTTTTTTTTTTTTTTTTTTTTTCCGGTACTCGGGCCTCTCACTGCTGTGGCCTCTCCCGTTGCGGAGCACAGGCTCCGGACGCGCAGGCTCAGCGGCCACGGCTCACGGGCCCAGCCTCTCCGCGGCACGTGGGATCTTCCCGGACCGGGGCACGAACCCGTGTCCCCTGCATCGGCAGGCGGACTCGCAACCACTGCGCCACCAGGGAAGCCCTCCCTTGTATTTTTTTATTTTATTTTATTTTTGGTTATTTTGAAATGTCAAGATAATATATCTCTTTAAGGTAATATATCTCTTCAAGACCACTCATGATCACTCCAGGGATAGTTCTCGGGGGTTTAGGTATTCATACTGCTCTGTTATTGCTTTAAAGTAAAATGAGATTCTAGAATAAATAGGCTTTAAAATATCTGAGCTGATGTGACTTCTATTGAAATTCATAGGATGCTAATCTAAAGTTGATGTTGTCAGGCTTTCTGATGAGGGAGGTGTGCTTATCTTAACAGAGACAGATTTAAGGAATGACTTTCCTAGGACCAGTAGACACCTGAAGGTTATAAAGTTAGGAATCATTTAAATAATGGAGGTTATCAGTATAATAATATGTAACCATAATCTCTGCTAGTTTAGCAGCATCAATGAGCAGGAAAAAGAGACAGAGTTCTGAGTTATGGGCTTGTGGTGTGCCTTCCTCCAACTTCATTCCTCTCTCATGCTCTTTGTCGGACAACAGCTGGGTTCATCTCTCCTTCCCTGTTTTATCCCGATCATGGAGGATTCTGCTAAGTTGGGAAAAAGAAAAAAAAAAAGAGAGAGAGAGAGTATTGGTCCTTTAGAAATAGAACACATTGGGAAGATGAAACATTTACAGTTTCCTTGAAATTGATTAGGACATTTGAGAAGCTAGACTAGAAATTAGATGTCCCTTCTATCCCCCAATAAAACAAAGATTTATTTACTAAACACAAACGCCAGAAGTAGTGCTTAAGAGAGGATTATCCTGAGACTTTATGCAGTGTTTATGGAAGATTTGAGTAACGGTTTAAGACAGATCTTATGAGTACCTCAGATATTCAAGGGTAAAGCTGTCTCTCATAAGACATTTTGGTATCCTCAATGTTCAGTGTGAAGTCTGGCACCTAACAGGTGAGATATATATATATATATACATATGTATGTATATATGGTGTTGAGTTGGTGTTTACCTATGTCAGGTGATTTTGGAGGGGTGCTGAGAAGGCCCTATCTCTTCTATCCAACTGCCCCTCAGAATCTGAGACTCCACTGCTACTTGTTCATGCTTAGAAGTTTTGCTTCTTGCACTCCTAATGTTTTTTTAATAATTAGTTAAAAAATAATCCTGAAAAATTTAGCACGTGTAGCATGGTTTTGTCTCGTGACTGTCTAAGAGTGAAGATATGTGTCATAGCTTTCTCCAGGTTTATTTGACCCAGAATCATTTTGCCAGAAACTTATTTCTTTGACTAGTTTGTGCAGAATACCCCTTGGTAATGGATACTATGAACTAATTCTCTCTAATGTTTTATGGTTTTATGTCTATCTATAACAAGGTTGGGGCAGGAGAGTGCCTAGTATGTAGAGACACCACATAACGATGTACTTGAAATAGGGAAAGGACAGGAAAGGAGAGAAAAATATCAGGAGGATAAATGCCATCATTTTGCAGAGGATGGATCATTTCTCCTAAGCCCTCTCTCCTGGGACATATACCAATGTCCCTAGGCTGCAGTGACTGCTAATAATGTTAACAACAGTAACCATTAGAGCTTATGAACAGCGTCAAAAACCAGTATGAATCTTTTCTTGTTTCTGCTTGCTCAGGGCCTCTGATCACATGTTGCTGGCATCCTGGCTGAAGGGACAAGTAAATGACAAAAGCCCTGAAAAGTCAAGACAGTCAAGTCCCCTAAGGAGACGTACAGGTTTATCTCTCTTGGAGCCATTTGTTTACATTCCAAAGGGTTGTAATCTCTTAAGGACTTTCCCTCTTTTCTTCCTAGAGGGGGTTCTGTTTACCTTCTAGAGCAAAGGTTTTCTCCATCTCATAGAAGGACAACTATCTAGTTCCTACCTAAATTCTGAGATTGATCATTTCGGGGCCTCTCTCCCGTGTGCAAATCCTGCTTTGGCGCACGCTATATCTGCCCTCATCCTGTTGACCTGTGGAAGACTGGAGCACAGGAAACCAATGCTAGGATCACCAGTAAGTAAGTAATCAGCCTGCCTCTGATCCAGAAAGCTTGTGGTTACTGTCAAGATAAAATAAGTAAATATAGATAATAAAAGGTATCAAGCCTTTATTATGTCACAGTACTGGGCTAAGTGCTCTATGTACAATATTGTATGTAAACTTCACAGTAACCATATGAGGTAAGTATTAGGACTGATTTACAGCTGAAAAGAGTGAGGATCAGAACCAATAAGTAATCAGCCTCAGGTCACTCTGTTCTTAATTAATTAATTGGGATGAGCTTCAGTCACACTGACTCTTAATCACTCTGTTGGGATGTAGCCTCCTGAGAGCAGGGATTTTATCTGTTTTGTTCATACATGTATTGCAAATGCCTAGAAGAGCGCTAGGCACTCAGTACACAAGAAACATTGGCTGAACGATTGTTCCATTGCTGTCAGGAGTTAGGAATGTGGGTAACGTTCTTGAAAAGTGAAATTTCAGGTGGCAATTCGCTTACAGCCATCCTACGGGATAAGGATTTAATTTAACTATGCACACTTTTACAGTTTTCTAAGAACAGATTAGGAAAATGTTTAAGACCTTCAAATAAGCCACAGGTAGAAAACACTTAGATTGGGTGTACCTGGCTTATGTGTAAACTGAATTCATTCCAAATGGAGTAAAGGAAAAGCATTTGCAGTTACACACCAAAGAACAATGTTGTCTCATGGCAGAGTAAAGATTAATTTCTTTTCATCATAATCAGTGTAACAGTTTTCTGAAAGTAATAAAATTTAGTTCAGTTTGGCTGATTAGATTAGAATAAAACTTACATGAACAAAATTTACATACAAATAGAATTAAAGGGAGGATTTGGACCTTGGGTAGTAAATTTATTTACTGCATATTTCCATGTAGATCCATTAATTACTACAATGAATTGTGTTAAAATGTGTAATCCAACCCCCAGTTTAGTCAACCTATAGAATCCTGAGTTTGGAACCATATCTCCGGACATAAAGAAAGTGAAACAAGTGGATTTAAAAATTTTTTGAATAATAAGGTATAGCTCCATGCAGTTTCAAGATTTGCAGCAGCTGAAGAGCAGATGAACAATAAATTTGGATACTGCCTACATGGGCTGTGGTAATTAAACTAGGGAACAACTGCAGCTAATGAAAAATATAAACAGAGGTTTTAATTGTACTAAAGGGACTCCTAGCGCTGTTAGTAATGGATCTGGAAACGCACAAAATAAATGTCTTCTAGCAACCACTTTCAATAAGACAGTAGACCAAAAAGAATTTTTTGCTTCAAGCTAATCCATATATGCCCACTGTATATGCATGCAATTAGTAAACTTACTTCTTGTTAATTATATCCTTAACCAAGCTCAGGGACCTACATACATTTTTAATGATCACTTTAGCATTGGCATCCAGTTGGATGTATGATTAATTTAGAAAGACAGAGCCATTATTGCTTCTTTCAAATAGTGAAAATCATGGGCATGATGGGATTTTCTCTGGATAAACATTCTAGAATTATTATCACATTTATTCGGATTCTATTTGAGCTGGATCTATTTCTTAATTCCATATTGTAATTCAATCCAGATTGTAAAGCTATTGAGTGTTAACTAAAAATAACCTTATGAGACTTTAAAAATTAGAAACCTCTTCTACCTTTATCCTCTTCTGTGCCTTGTTACAATCTTCTGCTTTCATTGTAATTACATTTTTAAATAATTTTGTCTATCAAATTTCTATGCTCTTTACTCCTGAACTTCCAGCTTATCTCTTACCAACTCTCTAAGATTTTTCATTCTTTGCTTCTGCTCTCCTGAATTTTGTTTTTAAGTAAAGGTTCCCATTGAATGACATGTCAACTTCCTGAAGCTGTAAATGGATCAAAATTTGGGTCTGAATGTGGAGGTGACTTTATCACTCAGAAATCTGAAGAGAGGTGATAGAAGGAAGTTGTTCATGGTCATTATATACAGCTGAGTCTGGAAACTGAACTATCTTGGCATTATAATTGTGGCTTTGATTAACATAGAAATCATCTAAAATTCTGAACCACGAAATATCTGAGATGGCTTCTAGGTACTGATAATCTAAATGGGGTTATATGATCAAAGAGAGGACACACTGGTTGTATGTACCTACAAATGCATGAAAGTGTATAAGTCTTAGAGATAAGTAATGCACTCTGAGGTGCTAAACCAAATTCTTTGTTTATAATAATAGACAAGAGTGCAAAGGCCAATAAGATATTTTCAGAGCACAAACAATGGTTCTTTTTAGACAATCCACATTTGCAGGAGGTAGTCTGTTGGTGAAGCAAGAGGCAGAGATAGAGACTTTACATCATGAACAACTATAGAATTGACTAAATCTATCCACTGGCAAAGAAGTAACACATAAAAGAATAGCAGGTCATTATTAAAATTCCCACTAGTCTGGAACACAACCCTAGACTCTTCTTTTATACAAACTTCTGATAAAGATTTGGCTAAAGTAACACTGATTTTATTCAAAGATGAACAATAAAACGAACCCCAAATAAGATATCAACCAAGATACTACAGAAAAAGAAGAGGGTTGAAAAAGCAAAAACAAACAGCAGGCAAAGAACACTCACCAAAAAATGGTCTTTACTGAGCAGATAAAAATTGCAATAAAATGTTTCTCATGAATTTAAAAACAATATCTCTGATGCAAGAGTACCAAGTAAAAACAGTAATTCAAGTAAGTGATAACAGGACACCAGAAAAAGATTAAATGTAGGCTGGGCTGGCAGATCTCAGAAAAGAAGTAGAAAAGGGAAAAAAAAGTCACAGAACTAAGGGAGAAATTGGAAGCAACCAAAGGATAATTGACACTGCTGAACACAGTAAGGAGCGTGAAGGAAAAAAGGAGAGAATCAGCAAAATTAACTAGAATTTAATAAAGAATTTAAGAGGGTAAAAGAAAATGATAGATTTGGAAGACAAGCAAATGAAATCCAAATCTGATAAAAAGAAATAAGGACAATAATAAAGAATATATATTTAAATATATAGTACAATAAAACTCTCCAAAAAAAAAAAAAAGGCGGCTTAAATTTACAGTTTGGAGAAGCCTATTGTGCCATAAGGAAAAAGTGAATGAGAAAAATGACTTCAATAAATATCTTAATAAGTTACGTAATTTAGAAAAGATATAATCCTTTTTCAAATCTCAGTTAAAATCAAAGTCACTAACAATAAAAAAATGTATTGCCATCCTCAGACTTATCCATCACAGCATTCAATGCTAGAGGGCAAGAGAACAATAGCTCCTAAGTATTTCTCAAGAAAATTCCTCATAGACTCAGAGAAACAATGATAAATGAATGAAAAAAATAAGCCCTAAGTTATTGAACACACGAAAAAAGTTGGGTCTGTGTACCCTTCTTTCTTCCAGAATCAAGAAATGAATGGAGAAACTATGACAAAAGCTAATTGTTAATATTAAATAAATTCAGTTCTAAGATTCAAATAAATGTAGATTACAGTTGCATAACAGAATGCATATCTTATAAACTTTTCATGTAGAAGTGGTGTAGATAAAAAATGGGGTGGGGAAGAGAGAGAAAGTGAAAGTCAATATAATGTACAAATTTATTAATCTTTTATAACTGGAATAAAACTAGATTATTTAAAGTTAGTAAATCAAGTAAGAAAGGTGGAAGTAAATGTGACAATAAAAATGTAAATACTTGGGACAATAAAATGAAATAAAATGTGATTATTTAAATGGTGGAAGGAGAATATAAGTAAATATATTAATATATGCCATAAGAAGTCAACTAAAAGAGTTTTAAAACCTTAAAACTTTAATATGCCCTGAAAAGTCAAGCAAAGGAGTCTTCAAAGTTTTCAAGAAGAAATCTGGATTAGAGGTAGTGGGAAGGAGTGGAACAGGACAAGACAATAAGTGACAAATGAGTGGGCCAAGCTTTCTGTCTCTGGTATCACAGGTGAACTGAAAAGTCAGATATCAGATAGTATCTTATACTTTGTTTTCCTAAATGTTTCTAAGGAAAATAGTTCTTGTTTGCTAACATCGTATTCTGTTTTTTGATCCCAAAGCAATGGTAAATGCATGCCTGTGTAATTTAGTTTCTCTAGGAAATAAGTAAAAAAAAAATACAGTTCTCATTTGTTCACTATTTAATAAAATGAAAGCTTGGTAGCATACTTCAGCAATTGGAAAAGTTGCAAGAGCAGCATTTGCGGGGTGGCGGGAAATCTAGTCAGCAGCTCAGAGTCAAATAGCATTCTGTCAAATGGTAAAGGAAACCAGGACATTAACTAAAAGGTTTAAGAGTCTATGGGCACCTACTGATTTTGAATTGTAGATTCAAATATGGTATCAAAATCTGTATTAGCTTCCAGGAAGGCTACGGTAACAAAGGATCACAAACTAGGTGGTTTAGGACAACAGAACTTCCGGGGACCGGAAGTCAAACGGACAGCCGGGCCCTGCTCCCTCCGAGGCACCAGGGAAGGATCTGCTCCAGGCTTCTTGGCTGATTTCTAGTAGCCTCGGGTGCTCCTTAACTTGTAGGTGGCCGTCTTCTCCCTGTGTCTCTTCACATCATCCTTCCTGGAGTGCCTGTCTGCCTCTGTGTCCAAATTTCCTCCTTTTCTGTAAGGACAACAGTCACATTGGATTAGAGCCTACCCTAAAGACCTCATTGAAAGTTGATTAATTCTCGAAAGACCCGGTTTCCAAATAAAGTCTCATTCTGAGGTACTGGGTTCTAGGACTTATATTTTGGGGAATACAATTCAATCTCTAATAGTCTACCCCCCCCAAAAAAAAATTCGTGTCCTTCCCATGTGCAAAATACATTTACCCCACTCCAACATCCTGAAAAGTCTCCATCGTTCCAGCACCAACTCATATCTAAACTTTATCAACATCATCAACTCAAAGTCCCAAATTTCATCATCTACATTAGCCAAATCAGGTATGGGTGAGAATCAGGGTATGACTGGTCCTGATAAATGGTAAATGATTAAGTTTACTGATAAAACTTATGAAGGCCAGTCTGGCTTAGAGAAGAACTAAGTACAAATTAGCAAAATCTGGGGGTAAAAAAAAATATGTTTTAAGTGCTACAGTGGGGAAACCATAGCAACAATTTCAAGCCTAAACTCTTTTCATCAAGATGAAACCTATCATGTTCTAGTTTTCAGAGGCCGTTTTTTAACTCATATTAACCTAGAAACAAGGTTTTATCTGTATACTAATCAATGGGACCAATGAGAAAAATGTCATCTATCTTAGTATCACACAACAAAACCCACCTTCAACTCTTAGCAATAATCACTGAGCCCCTTTCAATCTACCCCATCCAGGCTGTTTCAAACTTGCACTCAGTGGTCTTCAAGCTTTCTTGCAGAGGAAATTCCCTTCTCCTTTTAAAAAATCGAATATCTGTGAAATCAGGTATCGCCTTAGAGTTTGGTGGAATCTAATTTGATAAATATTTTTCTAATCTATCTTAAGTAAACATTGTTCTTCCATAAACAGTATTTTTTTAGTCTTACGTGAGAATTAAAGAATTCAGTATAACACCCAAGATCTCAAGCTCATTTTACAAATGTTCACCCTAAAGCCCAGTGGTATTCCATCAGTTATGATCGTACAGAGGGGTGTATTCAGGGTGCCTCATTTGCCTTTGTAGCAGGAAGAAACAAGAGACAGTAGCACGCTAGTGTCAGAAGGGTGGGGAGAAATTCAAAGGGAGAGACTGAATAGACAAATGGACGACGGCCAGACCAGGCCATAATTACAACAGAACTCGGACCACAAGCCCTGCAGTTGTCAGCCCAGAATGGTCAGGACCTGATCAAAGACTTGGACCTTCCTACTTTTCACCGCTACTTCCTACTCAGGACCAACTAGAGAAAGCCAAGTCGTTCCTCAACCAATCACATGAGATGTGCCCTTTCTAGTTAGCCCGTGTCCAACTTCCCCGGGCCAACAGCTTTCAGCCACAGGGTACCCGAAGCCTTCCCTCTTTTTACCACAAAGCTTTCTCACTGCTCTGCCTGCCTTTGAATCTCTGCCAAATGCAAGTGGTTGACTTCTGTGCTATAGCAATCTCTGAATACGTAGCCCCTGCCTGTTTTCATTTGAGTGGTCTTCACTGATTTCCACAGAACACTTCACCTTATAAGCAGGGGCAAATGGCTCAGATAAAAATCCAGACCTGGGATCATTTACTGCTGAGAGCAGCAGGGGACACCTCCCCCCACTCTACACACACACACGAGCAGCGTTCTCCAAGCAGCGCCATTATATTTATGTCTCGTGCACAATTACAAAGCTAGAAGATTCTTATTTTTTTGTTTGCTTTTTCGGTATGTTCTTCCCTGAAAGAGCAATGAGAATATTTTAGAAGTATTCACTTGTCACGTATTTACTATTTGGAAGATGAAGAATGACTGTGGGTGAAGTGTGACAGGTCAAATCCTGTTTGTGCTAAAAAAAAAAAATCCCAGTGATCCAGAGTGACTCCATAAATTCCAAATGCCCAGTGCTGCCAAAAATGTAATCTTACAGAACTACATTCTTAAGTGATCCCTAAAACTTTTCAAAAAGATACATGATCTCTGTTTAAATTAATCAGAGTCATGCATCATGTTTATGCACTGTAGACCCTGAGCTCCGTTCACAAGCCGACGTACCTGGACCTAGAAATACACTGTGGGAAAACATCACACTGATGACATTTTCTTAGCAGCTAAAACTGGGTCACATTTTCATTTTAATGTGTTCAAGTTTGTAAGTGAATTTTCCCAGGCAAAGAATTCTTTAAATGTGTTCAATCTTTTCGGAATAGTTAAAAAAAAACTATTAAATGATTGAGTAATTGATCACTATGAATCATTTCATCAGAAACATTATACATTAAAGACAGTGAGCTTAAGGTAAAATAGGGTTTTACCAATAAAACAGTTAGGCAAACGATATATAAGAGGTTTCTTTCTGCCTTGTAAACTTGATGTGTGTGTATCTCACAGAATCGGTAATACTTCAAGGCTCAGATCTGTATGCATGTCTTCCTTCTCCTGGTGGACCTTAATTTCCTTAAGAATAAAGACCGTGTCTTATGAGTGCTTGAGTATCCCAGCACTTGGCTGCCAGACTAAACATAGTAGGTAGTAGGTTATTAATAAATGTGGAATGAAAGAGTGAGTGAATGAATGAATGAAATTGTCACTGTCTTTACTCCCCTCCCTTGGTACTGACTATAATTTCTGGCAGTAGATATAAGGGGTGCCTGAGAGAACATAATAGCATAGCTATTTGTTTGGTAAAAGCTGAGTTCCCAGTCCAGTGAATATTAGCCTTGAAACTTTAAGTGAATAAACCGCGAAGAGGTTGAGTTGTGTTTCAAGTTTTTAGTTCATATAGTGAGCGTCAAACTTGTAGTTGAGCACAGCAGAAATGGCATTCTAAGTGCATTTCGCCAACAGGTAGTAAAATTTTTCATTTCAGTTCAAGAGAGGCAGGAAATGCTACACCTTGGGAGAATTAAGAGATTGGCTTAAAGTTGTGTTGGAAATTTTATGATAATTACATAGGAAAGATATAAATAAATAAATAAAATCAGTGAACATCTCCATATATCTTTTAAGTGCCCCAGAGCAAAGATTATACATATGAAGCCTATTAGTTTATCCACATGCCTTGTTGACGGATTTACCTTCTTTAGGAAAGCATTGCTGGGAGTTATGTTCACTTGCACTCACTGTATGAACAGACGTATGGAAAGTACCTTCCTTGGGAGACTGTGGGGTGATTCATGTAACAGATAATAGTTGAACACTAATAATAACCAGATATCATTTGCTCCTGTGATTTATTTAGTTCTACGAGACAACAGATCAATTCTCAATTTGGCTCTGCCATGAGTTAGGGCTACCACGTACTATTGAACCTGCTCCTCCTCCTCCTAAAACACAGGGTAACACTAGCTGATTGCAAAAACCTTTTCTTGCTCTATAATTTTAAATTCTTTGAGAACCACAACTTTATAACTTTAGAAAACATTGCTTCTTACATCTACTTTTTCTTAATCCTGAGTCAGTATGAGAAGGGCATCATATTCCGTTCTAGATTATACTCTCCCTTAATGGAAACCACGATAATACATAACACTGTACAGAAAAGATTTGTAATAGAAAGATTCTGGTTATTTATTGCTCATATACCAATAACATGGGGTGGTTTATTCTCTAATGAGCTGAACTTTCCAGGCTCGGTTTGATTTGGCTGTAGGATTAGAAACCTGATTTCTGCACTGTTATTTCAGAACTGATTGTTAATTCTCTCTAAATAATAGAAGTGTTTACATAGAAGTTATTATTCTCTCTAAATAATAGAAGCGTTCCAAACAGTTTACATTGGAAAAGTCTTACTTTGTCAAAGACTTCTTTTGTACTCTAGATATGTGCCTAAGAATTTTGTAAATTCAGATTTTTATACAGCATATACTTCACACACATAATGGTATCTTTTATTTGGAAGGATCTACAATAATAAGTAAGACTTACCCAAAATTCTGACCACAGTACATACAGTGTATGACTCTGCTCATTTTATGTGTTTGCTAAATGTATCATATTGTTATCTTTGGGTGTGTACATTTCAAGACTTGGTTTCTTTGTTCTCTGGTTGTGTGGAAACCAGTGCTAATGCCGTGGAGAAAGTAGGCGAGCCAGTCACCCAATACCGTGAACAACCTAAATCCTGTTCAATGTTTTCACAGTCGTGCTTATTCCACGACCTCATGCTTCCAAATAACAAACAGAGAAAAGCCCGACTGAGTTTTTAAAAGAGATAGTCTGCAGCGACTGAGGGTCCCTTTCAGTTAATAACAAGATTATAGGGGAATTATAGATGGACTTAATATGTTTCTTATAACAGAGTTCCAAATGACTAATTAGTAACTTCAGTTTCTGGCTTTCACCTCTTAGATTTTATTCTCCAGCAAAATAAATGAGAAGAACATTTTGGAGCAATAAAAACAGAAATAAAAAATTTATTTTTTTCCTTTTCATGTATAACATCAGAGAGCTGGTGCTGCCAGGTGCTGTAAATCTCCAGTTCTGCTGGAAGCACAGACTTAGTCTAAACTACGGTTATAAGTTCCTTATATATCATTTGAAGGGCACGGAATTACACACTGAGCGTCAAAACATGCAGCTACTCTGTGAGGGCTTTTAGTTAGTGGGAATTGCAAGTGTGTGAATAAGTATGTCATTTTCCAGGCATGAGAGGTTAAAATGCAGATAAAATCCTTCACGGAAAAGAGTTGTACGAGTGAACTGTTTGTTTGGGGAAAATCACCCTTGGGATAGAAGAGTCAGCCCTTTCAGTGCTCATTGCCGGTAGCTACCTATGCCGGGGTGCTCCCCAGATCTATCTTGTCTTATCATATCTCCCTTCTGAATTTATTATCTGAATATTCACTGTGAGAATTATAAGTTATCAGATGACAGAAATTGAGGATTTGTTCTCAGGAGAATAGTTCAAATAAAATGTGATGCTATCTTTTCCATGATATTCTCATTCTTCAAGTATGCCCAGCCTGTCCTTGAGTGATGGTTGGCCCATATCAAGGAATGAAACTTTCCATTATGCCTCTTAAAACTCATCTTCAATCCTCTCCATGATCTAAATCTGTTGAGATAATTTTGGAATCTGACTCATGAACTAGACAAGTTTATAGAAGCTGTCAGAGACCTCCCTCCGGGTCATATTTTTCCAAAGATGGCGGCTAACTGGGGACATGCAGTCATTCATCCTAACTGCCGTACATGCTGTAAGCTCACCAGATACACTGGGTGAATTGCCTCACTGAAATTTGCATTCAGCATATCTAGTCCCTCTTTCTCTTTATTGTGACAACTTTGCCAGAAGAGGCAATGAGGTTTGTCCCGTGACTTGATATTTAGGGGCCAGTGTTGGCACTTCAAGAGCACTTCTTGCCCATTAAGCACTCTAGGAGACCATTTATTCTGGAGTTTTCCCTGAAAACAATGCCAAGGTTGCTATTCTATAATTTGTAGTGCTCACCTTTAAAAAACATTTAGTGATACTGTCTGCAAGTTCTTTAATAAGGGGCTGAGATGCAATTTATCTGAATCAAGGGATTTGAACTGGTGTTTAAAGGACAGGGAAAAGAAAGGCAGAAGGCCCAAAGAAGTGGGATTCACTGGACATTAGAAAGATAACTAAGGTTTGCTTCGGGGATAGTTACAGGTTAACCTGCAGAGATTGCTGACAGATACTGGTTCTACTTGCTCTTCCTATGGCTTTCCTTTTCCCTGCTTGAATTTCTCCTATATTTTGCTATTAGCTTAAACTTCAAACACAAGTTTTTTATACTATTGTTCCATTCAAAAGTTTATCACAGTCCCTAATGGTCTACTGTACTCAGGGAAAGCACACCTACCTCTTTTAAGGCTCTCTGGAATCTGACTCAATCTTTCATATTAAATATTATTTCTTATTATTCCCTCCAGAAACTCCATTTGATTCAGGATACTGACTTTTTACTGTCCCTTCCCCCCTCGCCTCCAGGAACCTTCCATGATTCTGTCTCTGGATTTGCTCCTGCTCTTTCCCCTACGAGAATCCTCTCTACTGTCTCTCGAGTTATCAATATTCTATCCATCCTTCAGATCCACCTCCTGCGTAATCTCTTGCTTGAAGTTTCACGATCACTTTCCTCCTGAGATTTTTAGATAGAAAGCATTTATTGACAGTTTATTATTCAATGAACACTTTTTTAATATACCACGTTATCTCATTATTTATAGCCATAGTTCTTTAATTATAGCAGCATTTAGTTTGTGTTTTTATATACCATTTGTTTCATGATGTACTTTTTTATCAACCAAATGATAAACAATTTGTGGGTAACCAATATGTCTTATATTTCTCTCCTACTCAGCAATCCTTAGCACAGAGCTAACTTTACTGTTATCATTACGTTTATAGTAAATATGCAATATATATTCAAATGCTGGGCTATTGGGTTTTCAGCACATCTCTAGGTATTCATGAATATTTTTGTACAATCACTTCTCTGACAAAATTTCCCATTCTTTATATTAAACACTGTTGAAATTCTAAGTCCAAAGGTCATCTAGAATTGTGGGTTTGCTCAAGAGAAAAACTGGCTAAGGCAACTCTTCAGATAACTGAAACGAACTAACAGAAAAGACAAGTTATGTGGATGCTCATGTGTAAAATTTTCATTCAGCTTCTGGGCAAATGGATATTTGTGGACTTGAATAAATTCAATCACTTCAAGTCCATCAGCATCAAAATCCCCTGAAAATCCGACTAACTTTTGCCTTAAAAAGTATATTTATTAATGATGCATGGCATGGGGGTGGTTAAAAATGAGGCATTAGTATTAACATCTCAGTTGATTGAAAACTGCATCTTATCACTTCTCCAATTTGCTACTCATGTGCAAATGTGAATTTGTTCCTGCAGAGGGTCAGGTAACACAAAAACATTTATTTTCATGGACTTGTGTCTAAAAGAAAGATGCTTTTATCATGAAACTTTAAAATACCACACACGTAATCTGTCACAGAAAAACTAAACATAACCACAAGTCAGTCAAAAAGTAAATTGAGTTCTTAATCTCAATTCTGGCAAGAGAAACCAACTAATGCTATATTAAACTAAATAAAATTGAAGAGTAAATTCTTTAAAAGAAGTACCAAAGGTACAGATACTATGCACATAGTTTTCTAATATAGGACTAAAATAAAACAAAGGCATCTCTGTCCAGGCACTGTTCTAAGTACTTTACGGAAATGATAGCAGTCACAAATCTACCTATTGCTATCTCTGAGTCTATTTCTTTAACAAAAATGGATATATTAGAATAAAAAATTATTTTATAAAATTGTGCCACTAGTAGTTACATCAATGTGTACATTCCCATTTCTTTCAGATTTTGCTTTCTATAGAAATCGTAAAGCAGACATAAAAAAGTCTTCTGAATGTTGCTGCTTTCTACAACACCCTCTAAGTGTTTTTGCTGTTTGTGACTCCTTGGAAACTTTTCTTCTACAATCCTCTCGCTGAAGGAACTCAGATAATTTACACTGAGTACTTATTTGTTTATAAGATTTATATCCATGACAGCAAACACATTTCAACTTAAGATGCACTTTAATGCCTGCTGACAATACAATTAAAAGTTCTCATCTAAGTTGGATGTCCCCAAAACCTTGACAAGAAAACCAATAAAAGTAGTCTTGTATCTTATGTCCTATTTCTTTGGAGAATAACAGGAATCCAAATTAAGTTAATGAGAAACCATGGGCAAAATATTTTAATGAATCATCATCAAAGAGAACATAAAATTCTCTGTTCTTCAAATACCTATTGCTGGTTTTTTTCTTTTCTTTTTCTTTTTAATCTTGCTGAAATCAGTAACTGGAGAACAGGTTTGGCCATTTTATGAAGGCTTTTGCTAGACATATGTGACATCCCTCAATGAAACTTGAAAACATAATTTACCCCAGATAGTTCTTTTAACAACCTTTACAACATCATTGAAGAACTATATGCTTAAAAAAAGAAAAAGTTCATTGAGCTGTGTGTTCACTTCCTCCACCCCCCACCTTGTCACTCGCTTTCTTTTCATACTTAAATTCAGAGGTCAATAATGATATTCACCTGGTGGCTCACACCCTCTACTTCCTTGCCTCACTTACTTTCCTGTGCTTCTCTGCAAACCCCAAGTATTGGTTAAATCCAGCTCTTTGCACGTTCTTCACAACATGCAGCTGAACGAATGTATCTGGAGAGAAACACACAACTATGCTGTCTGGTATCACTCTAAATCCATGTCTACAGCCAACACTTTATGTTCACCAGATCACAGTTTCCTTTTCTTTTTCTCCCGGGCAGATAGCTTGACCACATCTCCTAAGCTCCTTTGCAGCTAGCAGAAGATTTGGGGCTGATTTCTAGCTGGTGGAAGGTGAGCACATGTTATGTAAACCACTTACAGGTCTGACTCCTAAAAACCCAGGAAATTGCCCAAGTCCTCTTTCGTTTCTCCTCTGCCAGATACATGAAGAAATTTTAGTGAAGGACTTTGAAGTTGGAAGTGGGTTGGGGAAGGTTGAAGGTTGAAGACACAAGCTAGAAAGATCCATAAAACAAAGCACCTCTTTCCTCCACCCCACCCCCTGCCCTTTGACCTCTCTAGAATGTGATAAGATGGAGGAAAACAAAAAGCCTTTATTTAGTTCTTAGAAGCTGTTTGTTAGAGCCCTCTGCTTACCCTTAATACCATTACCACATACAACAGGTCCTTCATGGCTCAAGACAACCAAGCTACTTTTCCCAGACAGCCTACATTTCCAGTCTTCGAAATGATTCTTTTATACCTTTTCCTCTTTCCTCAAATCTCCAGCACGCCTCTCCCTTCATTCTCTGCTGATGATCTTGCTTCCCATTTCTCTGAGAAAGTAGGAGCAATCAAAGGAGAACTAGGCTCACCCTATCACACTGACCTGCTTACCAGCATCTGTATTCAGGTGCTTTCCCTAGAGTCAGTGCTCACATTTGAGATCTCCCTTCAGTGTGCACTGACCCCAGTGCCCTTTCACCTGCCCAAGGAGGTGAGAGTCTCTCATCTCTCTTGCAAAATCAGTTTCTTTCTATTAATTTTTTCTTAACCATATAACATGCTATTCTTTCTCTCATATTGACAGGAAAACTCCTAAATGTAGGTACTTATGCTTTCAACGTCCAATTCTTCTTCCAGATTTTCTCAAAGTTTCTTCAGTCGTTGTTTTTTTCCCCTCTGCTTCACTGAAGCTGCTCTTCTCTGATCCCCTCGTTCTAACCTATGGCCAGTTCTCTCAGCTTAGCGGGAGAAGGAGCAGCACGTGACATGGTTGGTTGGTTCCTCCTCTTGGCTTCCAGGCCCCTGCAATTTCATGGTTTTCTCTCTACCTTACTGCCTTCCTTCCTAGATCTGCCTCATCACTCTGATTTCTTATGGTGGGTCACTCGGGGGCACAGTCTTTGATCCTTATCTCTGTCTACACTCACACGCTTGGAAGTCCAATACAACCGTAAGTTTACTGACACATCCCAAGTTTACATGCCATCTAGACTTCTATCCTGAACTCTCTTTATCCAACTCCCTACTTGACATGTTTACCTGAATGCTTTGTAAACATCTTAAACTGAGTATGTCCAAACTGAACTTCGTATCTTCCATACCATTAACCTCCTCCACACGCAGTCTTTCTCCTCAGTTGATGACACTTCCATCTTTTCCACTCATTCAAGCCAAATTTTTGTAGTCATTCTTGATGCCTCTCTTTTTCTCTTACCTCATGTTCAGTCTCTCAGGAAATCCTGTTGGCTCTACTTTCCCTGAATGTGTTCTGCCTCTCACCCTCCACCTATAACCCTCTGATACCAGTAAGAATCCCATCTGCCTGGATTATTTTAATACCCTTAGAGCATGTCTCCCTACTTTCATCCTTACCTCCCGACCATCAATTCCCCAAATAAGAGCCAGAGTGACCATTTTAATATATAAATAAAATTACCAAATTCTCTTCATTGAACCCTTCATTGTAGGGTTCAAAACTCTATGATGCTCTCCATCTCTCTCAGAGTGAGAGGTTGAATACATAAGAGGACAATAGACAGACCACGTATGATGATAGAACTCTGACCTAAAAACTCTGTAGCAACTGCCCAGGGAGCCCAAACCACAGGTTCTGCAGTAACCCATCCAGGAAGCCATACCACAGCCTCTGTAGCAATTGGATCAGAATAGTCAGGGCTTGGTCAAGGACGGAGAAGTTCCCTATTTTTCACCCACCTGCTTCTAACTCAGGACCAACCATATATATGCCATTATATACATAAATTATGTAATAGATATTCCATTGTAATTTATGTATTTTATGTCTACCCCCTCTACAATATGATGGCCATGAAGCATTTTTGTCTTTTGGTTACTATCGTACCCTAGTGGATGGAAAAACGCTTCTCGTGTTCTCTGAATACTCCATTGCTTAGGTACCTTACACAGTTGACTTGAAAAACACAGGTTTGAACTGCGTGGGTCCACTTACATATGGATTTTTTTCAATAGTAATTACTACAGTGCTATGCAATCTGCACCAGATTGAATCCAAGGATGCAAAACCACAGATACAGAGGGCTGACTGTAAGTCATATGCAGATTTTCGACCGTGCAGAGGGTTGGTGCCTCTAATCCCCGCGTTGTTCAAGGGTCAACTGTACAACCTGTTTGTGTTGAATGAGATATTCCAGAACATAATGATCTGTTTTCATGACATTGGAGCATAGATAAATATTCATGTATCAATTCTCCATAGACAAAATGAAGATTGCAGATTGCTTTTTCATAAATTTATTTATTTGTTTTTATTTTTGCCTTGTTGGGTCTTTGTTGCTGTGCACAGGCTTTCTCTAGTTGTGGCGAGCAGGGGCTACCCTTCATTGCGGAGCACGGGCTTCTCATTGTCGTGGCTTCTCTTGCTGGGGAGCACGAGCTCTAGGCACGTGGGCTTCAGTAGTTGTGGCATGTGGGCTCAGTAGTTGTGGCGCACAGGCTTAGTTGCTCCGCGGCATGTGGGATCCTCCCGGATCAGGGATGGAACCCGTGTCCCCTGCACTGGCAGGCGGATTCTTAACCACTGTGCCACCAGGGAAGCCCTGCAGATTACTTTCATCTATTCCACATTGTAGCTTAGTGGTTGAATATGAGGTGTATTTTGGTTTCATGCTCTGCAAAGTAAGTTTTTGCCATGATATTCAACATCTTGTATATAATGACTTGGTATGGGAGAAATATTTCAAAAGATAATACTGTAACCCAGAGGCCCTCAAACCATAGCGTGCCTCAGAATCATCTGGAGAACCTATTAAAACACAGGTTTCTGGGCCCCCTTCCTGGAATTTCTGATTCAGTAGGCCTGAGACCTGACCTGACAATCTGCATTTCTAACAAGTTCGCAGGTGATGCCACCACCGCAGGTCCGGGGATCACACCTTGAGAATACTGTTCTAAGGCTCACTACTAAAAATGTGATCCACGGACCAGAAGCATAGGCATCACCTGAGAGCACGTTGAAAATTCAGAAGCCCAGCCTGTATCCCAGTACTATTTAATAAGGATTTGCATTTTAACTAGATGACTTAACAAGGTGCGTTCTCCAGATGATCCTTATTCATAATAGAGTTTGGAAAAACATTAAAGTTCTAAAAAACAGGAGGGGTATAGGGTTGAATGTTTTCCCAAAGGCTGGGCAAAGTCTAGCACTGCCAGTTGTAAAGAAACCTGAATGGTGCAAATCCCTAAGTTTTATACACACACACACACACACACACACACACACACACACACATATTTTTTTGTAGTCTACAGAAACATCCTTTAGAAAGACAATATGTTGCAGGTAGGGAGGAGCTTCAGATTCCATGAAAGCACAATCAGCAACCCCTGCGACTGGCATATCAGAAACAAGGAGGAGATTCTAGGGGCAGTAGCCAGCCAACGCCAATACCCACATGCCTAGAAGTTGTTGCAAATGAGAAGCTCTGGCAAACTTCCATCTCCCATCTCTGGCGTTTTATCTCTTGGGGGATTTAAAAGACTTCTGCATGGACTGCTTCTGTTTTCCATGTTCTTAGTTGCATGAAAGAAGTAATAATGGCAGGTGTGAAAATGATAAAGAATATTTCTCAACAATCTGAACTCAGGCTGGGGACAGAAATGACCAAGGAATGGTATATATAGAAAGATGTTTTCTATCCCTTTGATTTTTCTTTGTCTAATGTCAAAAACTCTTATTTATAGGAATAAACCATAAAAGACTATCAAGAAAGGGTTAAATATCTGAGTAAATGTATCCATTTTATCCCCTGCTGCTCGATACAGCATTTTTTCAAAATGATTATGTTCTTTTTATGATTAATATTTTAAGAGAAAATTCAGTATTAAAATGATAATGGGACCAAATTTGTGACAAGAAGCCTGTGCAAAGCTATAAAGTTCCTTAGGGGACATGGTTTACTAGGTAGAGGAAGTTTACACAAAGATAGTAGATAATTATGTGCTCACTTCTTTTCTAATGCACGTCAGAAAATAAAGCATCCCTAATCTCTACAATAAAATATGGGCTAGTTCTGTAATAGTATGTGGGTAAGCTAGTATATGTAGGAGGCTTTAAAATGATACTACTCTAAATATTTTTAAAACTTATCTATTTTTTTATGCTACTGAAATTTCCTGCCAATTTTTATTTCTGTTTTTATTATTTGCTTATATTTAAGTTGCTGGTTTAATTTTTTTTTTAGCATTTGGAAAAAAAAATGTACAGTAGCTTGAACGCTCAGTCTTTGCCAAACTCCACTGAGATCAACGATTTCATTATAAATAAAGGAAAATATATTGTATTGTCATATTAACTTCTTCAGTTCTCATTGCTGAATGTGACCTTTAATTAGAAATGTTTCACTTGACTTCAGAAGTTACAATGTATGTTGAAAGAAGTTACAGATTTTTACAGTCGTATATAGGTTTATAAAGTTATTTAATAGCCTAGTAACAATAACAGATTTCATAGTGTTTTAAACTGCCTTGTATATGCCTATAAATTAGGATACTAATATTCAATTTACTAAGACGTAAATCGTTTCAATGAAATATTTCTTATTAGGCTTTATACTTCTCTTTCCTGGAAAAGAATGATTAAAAATAGCCACAAAAAGTGCATAGCCTGAAAGAGAAATCTTATTTTCAAAAACAGAGCACTTTTTGAACAATTTGAAAATGACTAGAGTCCCTCATTATTCACGTGCTGCCATGTTTATGAGGGTAAATTTGGGAAGAAAGGAGTGAACATCGACATTGACCTTGATCTTTTATTTAATTTTTCTCTGTCTTTTCCCAGCCAATATTTCCATGAGTTGTTTGTAAGGATCACATATTCACCGAAAGATAAAGTGAATATTGTTTTTAATCCAGCAATTACTTACAGGTGACATAGTACACACATAATACTTGCTTATGCTTATTAATTTTTTAAAAAATTGATAATGCTGAATGACTACTGAGCATGGCTGTGATTAGCAATTTTCTGCAACGTTTAGCCAAATCCTGGTTATGTGGTTATACAAATAGCTTTTCTTTGGAGAAGCTATGCTTCATTTGAGTTACTTAAGAAGTATATCTGCTATCTGATTAGTGTTTCTCAGACTGACAACAGGGTGGATTATCTGACCAGTGGAGATATATTTCTGGATCCAAAAAAAAAAAAAAAAAAAAAGAGTGATTAACCCTGTGTTTATTCAATAGATGCAATCATAGCTATGCTTCAAATGAGGAAAAATAGGATTTTCCACATAGGCCTCCAAATAGAGGGAACACCATTTACAAGAACGTCCTATCACTCTCTTCTCATCCAGGGAACCACATGGACTTTAATCTACATGGTGCAGGGAAACCAGCATGTTTCCTGCTGCAGGGTCATGATCTTCCCTTCTTCCCCTCCTCAGCATCTCTAGATGTCCAACTCAGCTCGGGGCTTCTGCTCCATAAAAGTTCACTATTACTTTAAACAATCCTACTCAAGGAGAGGCCATGTGAGGACACAGTAAGAAGGTGGCTGTCTACAAGCGAGGACGAGAGCTCTCACCATACCCCGTGCATGCTGGCTCCCTGGTCTCAGCCTTGCAGCCTCCAGAACAGTGAGAAGAAAAAAATGTCTCTTGTTTAAGGCCCCCTTTCTCTGGTATTTTGTAATGGCAGCCCAAGCGGACTAAGACACCATCCAATCCCAGCTCTCTTAACAAATTTGAAGTTCAGTGAAGATTCCCAATCCTAAACACTTTCTTTTAACCTCACTCACAGCATGAGGGATTAGTTCCTCTCTATGGTCTAAAGGGATAGTAAGAATTCAATAAACAAGTATAATTTCTGGGGAAGGAAAATGTTTTATAGGAATTTCACATTATTCGTTTTGTTTTCCATATTACAATATGTATAATTCATCTATGAGAAGGGGCACCTGAATCTTAGTGGAATTGGCTTGAGAACCACAGACAAGAAAGAAGAAACGTGTTCAATGCCTGGTGACTTCTGGGGCTCTTCATGAGTAGAGTGTGGGATTTTACCCAGTGTCTCCCGTAATTGCCTGCCTCTTTCTATTGCAGATTTAAATACGTTTAGTGAATGTTGTGCTTAAAATTAAGCTGAGGTCACAGGCATTCCTCATTCTATTCCTGTGTGATGTGTCTTCAGAAAAATATGTGGATGGGTGAGAATCACATTTCATAGCACTGTAGTTTTCAGGCTCTAATACCTTCTCATGCAGACATTATTCAAGATTTTTCCCTAGGGAGAACGTTTGATCAGAGCTGAAGGCTGAGGGGACAGATGGGAATTGCTAAGAGACTAAAAGCAGATGTAACTTCAGTTGGCCATGTCTTTCCAGGCTCCTCCTGGAGCCACCCCACTTTTCACCTGGAGGTTCTCTTGTAGCTCTTGAACCCTGTGAGGCAGGAAGAGGATTTGCCCTGCACGGACCACTGCACCCAGCCTTCCACAACTCTCTCAGGGCCCTCCTTGTTGTTTTAAGTACTTGACTTTCTCTGGGTCTGTGACCAAATGGCCTGCCTCCAGTTTACCCTGCCATCTACACATCCCGAGCTGTCGTATTTACTAAAAGCTACAAGATCCCAAAATGGACAGGTCATTTTGTTTGATCTCCTGATGAAAGCGAGTTAAAAGGACTTAACAAGAAACCATAGCAGAGCTCAACAATTCCTACAATAAAATTTGTGAAGCTGTTTCATCACACAAATATTATTTCTTCAGTCAATACGCTTTCGGCAACCACATGCTTTGTGGCATTTTTCTTTAAACTGTCCCTCTCACTCCCCCAAACTCCCTACCACCAGGATTTAGGGCACTAAACAACGTAGTAAGTGTGTATCCCTGAAAAGTTAAGAAACACCACAGGTCTCAGACTCACTGAAGGGTTTAATGGACAGATTGACTTGCTATCTTCACTAAATGCCTCTCTCTGCAGCGATGTGGGAGTCTACAACAGCTTTGTGAACCATCAGGAATAATCGTAACTACAATTTTACTAGTAGCTGGGGGTTAGAGCTCTGTTTCCCCCTACCTTCATTTTCAGCCAACTTTGCTGTGGACTTTTCTGCATCTTAATCTAGGAAACGAGCTCAGGGCACACACCTGCCATCCTGCACTAATGGTACACACTAGTCTGTTCGGCTTTATTTACAGGAAATGCTTGATTCTTGTTCTGTGCTTTCAGGATCTTACCAGCCAGAACTAACAGACCGTTTTTAGCCATACCCTTCCATGCAAATATTTACATTTATTTAAGTTGTTTATTCTCTTCATACAGGAAACATAACTTGAAAAGACAGAAACATTCTTACCTAGAACGCTCTCAAAGCTGTGCATTTCAAATTTGTGAATTTGGCAAGTGTGTCTTTGTTGCCGTTAACTTCTTCCGTCTTCCTCCTTCATCCTGGGACCCCCCGGGTTAGATGGTGAACACGGGAATGACATACCTTAAACATTTCTCAAGCACTGGGATTTTTAAATCCCGGAGTGGGGGGGGGGGAGTACTAAGGACACAACTGAATGTGCAGGTGACAAACTGGATTGATGCCACGTGCCTCATGGGGGAACGGAAGTAAATTTGTTTTGTGGGAATGGTGTCTCCTGGCAGAACGGAAGCAAACTGTGTCTCTTCTGTGACACGTAAATGCAAAACCCCATCTGTATTATCGGGACAACCTGACTGAATCAGCAGTGAAATCAAACTAGCTGTATACCATTAGGAGGACGAGATATGCCAGACTTAGAGGCTTCTAAAAATAAGCTGTGGCTTAAGTCGAACTTGTTATTGACATTAGTATCTTGGAAGGACTCAAAATTGTTAAAAACAAGATAACAGGCCCCAAATGGAGTCTGCTAAGCCCCATGTCACCAAACGGAGACTTAATTACAGTTTCCTATCTCCGGGAAATGGAATCTTATACCAATCAGGACTGATCTATGCTGATTACCTGCTCGGCTCCAGTGAGGCCACCTGCCGTCGAGACCCCTGACATCTCCTGGAAGGAAAGTAACCTTGCAATAACCGACCTGCTTTTTTGCCTGCTGCTGTCTGCCTATAAAATCTCTTGCCTTGTATAGCTCTTCGGAGCTCCTTTCTCTCTGCTAGATTGAAGGCTGCCCAATTCATGAAACATTGAACAAAGCCAGTACAATCTTTAAAACTTACTCCAGTTGAATTTTTAAAGAAGTGTAGTGTTTCAAGCCATAGATTTTGCAAGAGAGAGAGCGCTGGTTAAACAGCTACGACACGGGGTGAGTGGTTTCCCCTTTGCTCCGTGGGTCCTTTTGGTTGCTGTTTATCTGTTAAAGGGAAATGGCAGTACACATGTCTACCTCTCAGGCTTTTGTGGAAATTGAGTTGATGAGGAACGCAGAGGGCGTAGCACAGGCTCACACTGGCGATGGTTTCCCCGGACCCGGGAAAAGGCAGCAGCTTGAGTGCTCCCTTCAAGAGAGGCTGAATGCAGTCTGAGGAGGTCATTAGCATTACTGAGGGGGTGATGGAGCGGGAATTATTTATTCCCTAGCGAGGAAGAAACTAAATATTAATGCATTGAAACCTGCAGTGTATGGCTTGTTTTCTTTCTCATCCTAGCCCGAGGTCCTGCTGGACTGCTCCGTTAGGCTTTCCCTTCCCTCCCAACATTCTAGATTCCATGGTCCTTTAAAAACATACCCTGAAATACACCAACTCAAGCCCCCCAATTAGAAATTCTTTGCTTATTCTACTGCACCCTCGCAGCTGGAGTTGGCTGAGCAGACATACACGAGGCCATTCTGAATGCCACCAATACACTTTGTCACCTGCACACTCAGTTGTGCCCTTAGTGCTTTCTCGAAACCACAGCATATTTGCCTAATCCCATGATCCACCCCCCAGATGACTATTTCACGTCTTCTCTTTTCACCTCTAACCTTAAGCCTTCTCATTCTGTCCTATCTTACTTCCTACCTCATGAAGGAAGTCATATCAATCAGAAGAGAAGCCCCCCACCAGCTCCCACCACTACACATTGTCCCATGTTCACCGCCTTTCCTCATGGGAGGACTGTTCCTCTCTGCTCCTGCCCCAGACCGACCACTCCACTCCATCCTACGCTCTCACTTACTCAGGACATTGTCCCACAATTCTACCTCTCCTGCCGCATCAGTGCCTGACATATCTCTTGTATCATTTTTTTTTTTAATTAACTAAACTACAGACTTTATTCCAATTTCACCGTGTTCTCCATTAATGTCCTTTCTCTCTTGTATCATTTTTAACATCCACCAAAAATATAATATAGCACATGCTCTTCCAGGCACCACCTGTTTCTTTGTACAGAAAAAAAAAATGCTCAAGAGTTGAACAGAAAAAAATGCTCAAGAGTTGTCCAATATCACAAGTTTCCAAATACTCTTGCATTGTCTCTGGAACTGATTTCAGTCAAGGTTTCATCCAAGCCACTTGACTGAACTTGCTCTTGTCCACGTGATCAAGAACCCTCACCTTGGCATATCCAGTGAGAAGCTCTGAGTCCTTGTCTTCTTGACAAGAGCAGCCTTTGATGCAGCTTATGACTCTCTCCTTGTTGAAACTTTTCTGCCATGTGGCTCGCAGGACACCAGCTCTTTGGTTCTCCTCCTTCATCACCCAGCCCCATTCTCAGTCTGCATGGCTGACGGATGATTCCTCGTCCCCTGAAGACTCAGGGTTGAATGCCCTTGGGAGTCTCTGCGAACATCTACACAACTTTACTAGGTGATCTCTTACACTTTCATGGCTTTTGATACATACGTAAACTGACAGCTCCCAGATTTACATCTCTAGCAGATGTTACCACCCTGAAGTATGCCATTTGGGCATATTGATTAGTTTGAATTAAAGGTGCTTGAGAAACAGCTGGTGCAAGAAGGACGTTCTGACTCACCCTTTTCTCCGTGAAAGCAGGAGATAAATCTCCCATGTGAAGGTACTCTCCTTGTACCGGGAGGGTAGAAGGCATCCTTATCTCCAGAGACAGGGAATCTGGGGCTGGGAAAGCCATATAAACATACCCTCTTACTTCGTCACCATTTTTTTCTCCTATGAATATGTCTTATGCCAGTTTAATTATTAGTCAAAGAACCTAGAAGGGAACAAGTAAAGAGTTTTCTGGCCCAATAATATCTCCTCTGATCTCCAGATTCACACACTCACTGCCTAATGGATGTCCCACTTGAATACCAACTAGGAATCTTAAAATCAGCGTGCCTAAAACCAAGGTCCTGATTCCTCACCCACCCCATCGCACCTCCTCCCAGTTCTGGCAGACACCCCCAGCTCAGGATATGAAAACTCTTCCCATGCAGTTTATCAGGGGTAAAAAAAACCCTCTGCAGTTACCCATGATATCCTCTTCCTCTCTTATCCAAGCCTCAGCAAACCCTCTACCTCTGCACGTCCAGGGCCTCCTTCCGTTCAAGCCACCATCACCTCTCCCCTAGTTCCATGAAATGCTCTTCACTGGATTCCCTGCTTCTATTCCTCTTCTTTCTCCCTTCACCTGCTTAGTCTGTCGTTTAAAATATGCCCGATCATGTCAGGATCAACACCCTCTGTTGACTTTCCTTTTCTCTGCAGATAAAATGCAAAGGCCTTGACAATGGCTTTCAGGACCGGCCTCTCTGCTCCCCTGCTCCCTCCAGACTCTGCACTTACTACCGCTCGTTCCGCTTCTCATTGCACTCCAGCCAAACTCATCCATCTATTGTGGCTCAAAAACACCAAGCAAGGGGCTTCCCTGGTGGCGCAGTGGTTGAGAATCCGCCTGCCGATGCAGGGGACGTGGGTTCGTGCCCCGGTCCGGGAAGATCCCACGTGCCACGGAGCGGCTGGGCCCGTGAGCCATGGCCGCTGAGCCTGCGCGTCCGGAGCCTGTGCTCCGCAACGGGAGAGGCCACAGCAGTGAGAGGCCCGCGTACCGCCAAAAAAAAAAGAAAAAAAAAAACAAAAACACCAAGCAAGCTCGGGTCCTGAGGACCTTCACTCCTTGCTTCCTCTGCCTGGATCGCTCTGGGTTACTTTCGGTCTGCACTCAAGCATCACCTCACCCTCGACAGCCTTCCTGACCATCACCTGAAATAGCACCACCACTCCAAGTCAGCACTGCCTGTTTCCCTTATCTTGTCTTACTTTGGGGGGTTAGTCCTATGCTTACTTGTTTATTTGTTTATTTCAACCTTTCCCCTCCATAGAATATACACTGCATGAGGGTAAAAATTTTGCTGGTTTTCAGTTTTAACCTTAATGCCTAGACCAGTGCTAGGCATCTAGTAGGAGCTCAATAAACGTTATCTGGATGACTGAATGACAGGGACAGTCCCTGGCCAGATTGTTTGCGGCTTTTTTTTTTTTTTTTTTTTTTTTTTTTTTGTGGTACGCGGGCCTCTCACTGTTGTGGCCTCTCCCGTTGTGGAGCACAGGCTCCGGATGCACAGGCTCAGCGGCTATGGCTCACGGGCCCAGCTGCTCCGCGGTATGTGGGATCTTCCCGGACCGGGGCACGAACCCGTGTCCCCTGCATCGGCAGGCGGATTCTCAACCACTGCGCCACCAGGGAAGCCCTGTTTGCAGGCTTTAGACCAGGCATGCAGGAACCCTTGGGTGTGCAGAGAGACCAATGGCAGCTAAGGAAAACCGTATCAAATTAAGAACAAGATTTTGCATGTTTCTCGTGTTTGAAAAGAACGGTATTAGTACTGTGCGTGAATGTCTGAGTGCCCGTGAATTACCGAGAAGGCACCTTTCAAATTTCTACATTCTCTAGCGCAGGCTGGCAAGGGAGCAGGTAGCACAGGCTGGGGATAAGTAGTAATAAAAGCAGCATCGCTCTGAAGTAGCGTCATCCCCAGGAGAAAGCATTTGTTATGCAGTTTCCAAGTGCCGTTGTCAGGGAAAAGCTACAAAGCTACAAAGAGCTAATGTGCCATGACTTGCATTTCTGTAAGTCTTGTGAGCAAGGCGCGGATTGTTCTGTACCATCTATTCAAGGAACAGCCTTAGAGATAGAGGTAGGGTCTCTCTGCAGCAAAGGACGTTTGCTTACAACCTTGGCAGATAGTGGAGTCTGTCCCTTGGAGCCAAGGGCAGACATGCTTACTGCCCGTTATACAAAATTGGGGTTCGGGGGTTCCTCTCCTGTAGTACAACCCACAGCACTTGGAGGTGTCATCTGGCCCTCTTTGTGTTGCCCTGTGGGAACTGGAAGGGAACTGGCATGAAAATGCAGAGTCTGGCTACAGCTGTTGCTTTACACGATACATTGTCTTTCATCTCCGGCTGAGAGTTTCAGGGCATCCACCGACATCTACGACACTGTGGCCGCCTAAGTTGTTAACTTGCGAGTCGGGTAACGTTTCAGACCCTTCACAGTCCTCGACAGTTCTGGTGATGAGGGTTGGATGCTGAGAAATAGGTGCCTTTCTAGCAGATAAAAGAGTGAGGACCTCACGGGCTGATTAACAAGATTCAACGGGGGTCCGTGGGAATCGCTAGTGAGATTGTTGACCAAATCATATGAGTAACTGGACAATAAATGGCCCTTCCCCCATTGTTCATGAATGAGGAGAGGTGTGGTCACAGGATGAGTTCCAGGAAGCAGGTTTAAAAACCGCTGCCCGAGTGCTCTGTCGTTTTGTAGTTAACTTCCCTGCAGGCAGAGGAACATCTTTGAGAACGTGGTGGTCGGCTCAGGTGCACTGCATTGTAACGAGGGCAGGTAGGCGTCTTCCTGGCAGGCAAAGTTTCCTGACCCTTTCCGAAAATCGTGACTATGCCGCGTGTGAAAGGAGAGATCTAAGACTACCCCGAGGAGAGACGGCTAAGTGCTAAAACCTGAGCTGCTCCCCGAGGACCCTGACGGGGCGGAGCTCGTTCAGGCAGCAGCTGGGCCTCCTAAAGCTCAATCACCTCTGAAGCCCTTCCGGGCAACTGCAGGTCCGCTGGAGCGCAGCGGTGCGAGGACGCAGAGGTTTGCTTTTTGTCTTTCTGCCGTGGATTTTCGCTGCGATGAGGAAACGTTAGCCCTCCCGGGCAGATTTCTCTGAGACAATGAAACTCTTGGGGAAGCCATACAAGCGACGCTGACTAGGATCCTGGATCTTACTGCCCTGGATTGGCTTTCTGATACTGAGCAAAGAGCCCCGCTGGAGAATGAGAAACTGACCCCAAGAAGTTTAGGTAAATTTTTGCGGTCAGCTCACCACCAGGGAAAACTTGCCCTTACTTTTTTTTGTTTGTTTGTTTTTTTGCGGTACGCGGGCCTGTCACTGTTGTGGCCTCTCCCGTTGCGGAGCACAGGCTCCGGACGCGCAGGCTCAGCGGCCACGGCTCACGGGCCCAGCCGCTCCGCGGCACGTGGGATCTTCCCGGACCGGGGCATGAACCCGTGTCCCCTGCATCGGCAGGCGGACTCTCAACCAATGCGCCACCAGGGAAGCACCTCCCCCCGCCCCCCCCCCTTTTTTTTCCTTTACGTTGAAATGAGGCAAGAGGCCGAGAAGTTCTCGCGGCAGCGGGGCCACAGGTGCTCCGTGTTAAACCGGGCGCCCTTAAAGGCAGCGGCGGTAGGAAGCAAGCGGTGGTCGGCCGCCCGCGCGCGCGGCGGTCCCGGCTGGAAGGCGGGCTGCCGGCCAGGCTGCGTCCCGGGGTGTCGCCCCCCCAATACAGGGCACCGGGCCGGCCGAAAACTACCCGAGGTTCACGAGGTTCACGTTATCGAACCAGAGAGGCGGCTGCACTGCTGGGAGCTGAAGGTAAGTACAAGGCCTCGAGTAATGGCCCGGGGCCTCTCTTTCTCTGCCCGCCGTTCCTTCCTCCTTCCGCCATGACCTCAGCTACTTTAAGCAGAGAGAAGGTTAGACTTAGACTTGTGGCCTCCCTGCCCCCAAGGGGGAAGCAAAAACTCTTATCTGCCCACCTGAGTATGCTTGGGGGTGTTGAAAGGGGAGGAATTCAAACTTTTATGAGTTTTTGGATAAAGGTGCCTCAGGTACTGTTCTACCCAGACCCATGGAAGGAAAAGGTGCTTAGAATCAGCTCATCAGGTTCGGAAAGAGTGCAGGGTGGGAAAGAGAAGCTAATGTGAATTGCCAGCCTGTTGTGTTCTGTTGATGGTTCTGCGTCTGAATGTCTAGTCACTGATGGGTGAGCATTGGACTTCCTGGCCCGCAGGGCTGGGGGCAAAGCGCTTGGCTGGCAGCAGTCACCAGAAGAGGACTGAAAGTGCAACATAAAAACTGGCCCCAGCCTTCGTCCTTGTCCTCCCCGGCTCTAGAAGAAGTAGGATGGCATTTCAGAAAGGAAAATCGTAGGCCTGACCAAGGACTTAAAAGCAAAGAAGGGTAGAGAGAGATGCAACAGCGCCATACTAGAGCCTTACACTGTCTGCAGAAAGCGACCCGGGGCTGGAGGTTTACGGCCAGTTATCACCAATGGAATTCAGCTGTTCCTCCCCTAGGCTGGGCAGTTGCTGGCTTTGGGAGAGTAGTTGAATCCTTTACACAGATTGGTAGCTCCTGGTGCGTCTTGTCCACTAAATGTCTAGCCCTGGTTTCCTGATGGTTTCGCCGAGCTGAAACCCACTCGTATAACTAGGCTGCTGCGGTAATCTCAGAGACAATTATGCAGAGAGTGGGTGTGGCCACTGTGGTCAGTGGGCGTAACTTAAGGCCGGTCTTAGAGCTCTGGCTGCTCTAATACTTGGTGAACTTCGTTACATGTTTACTGACTCTTAGGCTGTTGCCAATGACAGCCGTTTGGTGTGCCACTTGGAAAACTATAGACTGGCAGATTAAAGATAGCCCTTTTGAGCTCAAGAGCTGAGGAAATAATTCATAGCTGCTAATCAGACCTTCTGGGTCACTCATACAGAAACACAGTACAGCTTGTTCTCTAATGAGACCAAGAGCAATCAAGCACCAGATGGTCACCCTTGCTTCCTAGATCCGTTATGATATCAGGCATGGTAACACAGCCACCAGTGTAGACTGGGTACCGGGGAAAGAACACTTTTCTGATGCAGAGGCAAATAATAGGAGCCAGACTCATTACTTCCAGAACTTAAATAGTTTGTCTCGAGGGAGGTCACATTTTTGGTGTGTTGCTCGAATCCTCTCCTGAAAGACTGACTACACTGAACTCTGGACCTCTTGGGACTATGGGTGGTGCTTCGGTACTGCTGATGCATTTTCAGGTTGCACTGTTGCTGTTCCAGTCTGTACTTCTGACCCTGTAGGGTAGACAAGCGCCACTCAGTTGGTGGTATAAACCTAAGGGACAGGTTTTTTAACTGAAAAAAAAAAAAAAAAGCACATCCTAAAAGGTGAGAATTATGTTTTATTTGGTGGACGAAACTGAGGACTTAAGCCGGGGACACAGCCTTTCAGATGGCTCTGAGGGACTGATCTGAAGAGGTGGAGGAGGTGCAGGATCTATAAGAGTTTCGGCAACAAAGATCAGGTAGTCAGAACTTCAGAGATTACTGTTGAAGAAAACCCGACATCAAGTTAATGAATTTAGTGCTTTTCTACGTATGGGAACATGCAAAAGTCTGGGCTCATTGAAATCATTCCTTTGATAGGCACCTCAGCCATCTGGGGCCTGTATCGTGCGTTTTCTCATCCTGAGTGTCCCCAGGACACACACAACGTGTGTGTGAGGGGGGGAAGGGGATGCCTGCAGTGGCTGATGGCTTGGTGGCCATCCTGTTTCTATCCTGAGTTCCATCAGGCCTCACAGTTAGGGTGGCTGTAATGTGATGGCTTGATGGCTGCAACATCCTTTGTTTACTGATATGGCAGGCAACACTTTTTTCACTCACAGGTTGAACTCACTGGTAAACCCAAGTTCATGTGTCTGATGCATAGTGAGGCCCAACCCACCAATACGTCAGACTTTGGAGTAGAGGAAGGTTTATTAATTGAGAGGGCATCGGACCGGGAAGATGAGAGACGTAGGTTTATCTCAGATCCGTCTTACAGGCTGGCCGGGGCGTAAGGTTTGTAAAGGCCAAAGGGGTACAAGGGAGGCGGGGCTTGGGGGTGATGATCAGCTTGTGCACGGTTCTGATTGATGCATGTTTTGGGGGTCACCATCATCAACCTGGTTCCAGCCAGACTGGGATCTAGTGCTTGTGGTCAGCATATAGTCACCGTCCTCCATTTGGGTCAAGGTCTTAGTTCCTGCAGAATTCAAAGACCGCCATGTGTATCCCTTGAAGAGGAGCTAGGACTGTGTTTTACAGCCAAACTATTGTTTCTTGACTGCTTTTCCTTTCTTCCCGTGATCCCTCACTTCCCTCATTAGTAACTGCTTAAATCTGCCCTCTGGCACTCAGAGAAGGTCTAGAAGACTAAAGGCTTTTTCTACAAACTAGAAATGGAGGACACAGAAAGGCTTTTGTACCCGGGAGGGCCTCGCAGGGTCCTGCTTGGTTTCATGACCTCAAGCAGTCCCTCCAAAACAAGGATTGTTTGGAAACCCTAGTGTCCACCAGCCAGCTGGGAGGCCCCATTGCGGATCCTGGTAACCTTTGCCCCCAAACTGGAGTAGGTACCACTCAGCAACATTCTGAGTGATGTAAACACACTTTCCTTCTAGAGGTACCATGTCCTCCCAGGTCTGTGCTTCTTGGGTGAAGACAAGAATTTCTTACCTCCTTCCTGAAGACACACCTTAGAGATGGACTCACACCTTAAAAGTGGACATGAGACCGCTCACATGACCTCAGGTCTTGTCAAAATTAGGCTGCTCTTGGTTAATCAGAGGAGCTTCCTGGGGGGGTAACTGACACACTATTTATATGCAACCTGCAGGGAGTTAATTGTACATTGGGCATCTTCCATTTAGAAATAGGGGAATTTGTCTCTGATTTTAGCCGAAGTGAACAGTTTTGCAAACTTGAGCCTGGAAGACCATACTTCAGTTTCAGCTCACTGGCCTGGGTTGTTACAAAAGACCAAATTGCGCCGTACTTTTCTGTTCATAGATCAAGGCAGAGTTTGTGCCAATTCTAATGCAACCCACTGTACTTGGCTTAATGTCTTGGGCCCAGTGGAAAGGTCAATACAGAAACTTAGAAAGCTATCTGATGTTCTAATGTAAATTCTGATGGCCTGTGGGATTTGTTCAGATGGTTGGGTCTGGGATTCTGGGGGCCATGGTCAAGGTCATTACTGTCACTTAGAGTCCTGTTTCTAATAGTCTCAGTTAAATGCTGCCTAAGACACATGAAACGGGTTGTCCCAGACTGTCAGTCACATAGCAGAGTGGCATATGGAAAATTCATCAGAAGCCAGGATGGTATAGAAATGAGGGTCAGGTACTGTTGGGAGAGAACTCCTCATGAGTCTCTCTCATTTCTGCACTGACTTCCCTTCATTCTGGATTCATTTTTTTTTTTTTTTTTTTGTGTTACGCGGTCCTCTCACTGCTGTGGCCTCTCCCGTTGCGGAGCACAGGCTCCAGACGCGCAGGCTCAGCGGCCATGGCTCACGGGCCCAGCCGCTCCGCGGCACGTGGGATCTTCCCAGATTGGGGCACGAACCCGCGTCCCCTGCATCGGCAGGCAGACTCTCAACCACTGCGCCACCAGGGAAGCCCCTCTGGATTCTTTTAAAGGATGTTTGTACAGAAAGCAGCTACGGAAGATACAGTTTGTCTCTCTGGAGCAAAGGGCAGGCATATTAACTGACCAGTATAATAATAAAGGTGATGATCCCATTTGGAGCAAAAGGCAAACATGCTTACAGCTCTTTTTTATTTTTAAACTGGGTTCCAGAGTTTAGAGTTCTTCTCCCGTAATTTAACCCACTACATGTACAGGCATCATCTGGCCATCTTTGTGTTGCTTTCTGGGAATTGAAGCTCAGGAAACCAGCAGCAAAATCCAGAAATTCTGCCTACTGCTATTGCTTTGATTAATAAATTATCCTTTATCTATGATGAAGCATCTGATATTTTTTTCTACATCCATGACACTGTGGCAGCCTAACTTGTTAGCTTGCAGGCAGGATAAAATTCCAAATCCTTCACGATTCTTTTTTTTTTAAACATCTTTATTGGAGTATAATTGCTTTACAATGATGTGTTAGTTTCTGCTTTATAACAAAGTGAATCAGCTATACATATATCCCCATATCTTCACAATTCTTAACAGTACATTCCAGTGAACTCAAATTATGTGTTAGACCTATTCCTTTATTTGAGAGGAACCATCAATCTTATATAATAAAAATGTAATCTGATCTTCCCGTTAGAGAGGAAAAATGGAAGACCCAATGGTTACCTCTCTAGAACTCTAGAGTTTGTTAGAAGAAAAACAACTTTTATACTGGCTGTGTTGTTAAATAGAAAAAATTTACTCTCAACAAAAAGGCTGGGTCCTCAGAAAAATGTGATGGGCCAAGATAGGGGGAAAAAGACCAGGACAAAGGAGAGTGTGATTGTAAAGGACAAGCCAGCGTTGAGGTCCCACACAGATTCTGTAAGAGCCTTTATGCAGCAGAATGAAGAGTGTTCCAGAAGAGCTGCAGTGGAAACACACCGTTGGTTGAGTGTCTAGCAGAGGGAGAGAAGCATCCGGATATGGCGGGCATCACTCAGGGGCTGGGAAAGACCATTGTCCCTTCTCTGACCCTTACTTCCTCAGGAGGAAGTATCCTGGACCATCCTCCCCCTTGGCTCTAGCCACACTGGTCTCTGGTTTCCTCTAACACACCAAGCTTTTTTTTCTTTAGAGGGGCCTGTGTACGACCTATTCGTTCTACCTGGAATATTCCTTCCCATGACCTTTGTAAAACTCGTTCCTTCCGGCCTGCATTCCGTTCATTAAGCCAACATTTAGTGACACTCTGTATGTGCCCGTTTTTTCCCTCCATGGTGACGATAAAGCAACAGTGAAGCAAAACCAAACAGGAAACAGGGAACTGTTTAAAAAAGTTCTGTCCTTGTAGAAGTTGTGTTCTAGTGGGGTGTTGTGTAAGGGCAGACTATATACTATGTAAATAAACGAAATAGCTGGTGTTTCAAATGACCGATTTGAAATGAGAAGAATGAAAGTTGCAAGGGAGGTGGTGGGTGACAGACTTATAAATCGGGTGTAGGGAACATCTCACAAGAAACATTGGGACAGAGAACTCAGGAAGTGAGAGAGTGAGTCACATAGAGATCCGGAGAAAGCTGGGTCAAGGCAGAAAAAAAAAAAAAAAAAACAGAAGTGCAAACGCCTGGAGGTGGAAGTGTGCTGTGCCGGGTTCAAAGAAGGGCAAAGAGGCCCTTGTGGCTGGAGCAGCTCGCGAGGGCGATGGAGGAGAAAGGAAGTCAGAAAAGTACCAAGGCCAGATCTTGGTGGGCTTTCCAGTCAGCGTAAGGCCACGGCTGTTCCTCTGTATGGTGGGAAGCGGCGTTTCCACATGCGGCACATTCGGATGATGACTGAACAGGGAGAGAAGGAAATGTGGCAGGCGGAGGAGAGTCGGGGGGTGGGGGGTGATGAAGCCTCGTCTTAGGGTAAAGTCGAGGGCAACTGATCTCCTGCAGGGGGGGAGGAGTAGCCTTACGTAGGAGCCCAGAAGGTTCATCTAGAGCAACGGGAGAAAAGACAGCCTGAGTGGGTGGACACGGAAGCCGGGGACCTAGGGAATATCTCTTGTGAAGCTTCTAGTTCCTCAGTGAGATAAACAGCAGGGGCCTCCGCAGAGAGTAAGAGAAGGATGTATTGGGGGTTTGAAGACACAGTAGGTATGAAATGGAATAGGGAAAGGTCACCCGATTGGAGTACTGTCAAGGGCCCCATCGAGGGCTGTGATCATGAACTTCAAATGACATGCCTACACGTGGTCATGTCTCGCTCCAGGCTAAATTCAGCTGTAGGTACAGATGTGAAGTAATCTAGTCATCGTTCTTACCTCAACTTCAGTGTCATTTCCTCGGGGAAGTCTCTCTTCCCCACTCGATATTGTCCACGCAGTGACGTCAGCCTATTTGAATTGTCTGCATAGCATGTGCCGCTGTGTCTTTTTCTTGTTGATCTAGTTGCCTGGACGTTACCTGTTTCTCATAGGAAAATGTGAAAGCAGACATATTTTCTTCCTCATTCACTGCCAAGTATTAAACATTACTTGGTATGTATTCTGTTCGATAAATATTGAGTAAACGGCCACTTGCTTTAAAGGTGTGCATGTGTGTGTGGTAGAGGTTGGCTAATAGCAGATCCACTTGTTTCCTGAATCATAAGTCCAAGCTGGAACGTAGACATCTAGTCCCCGAACCACAGCTCTCCTCGTCCAAACAGGATTGATAACACAAATGGAAAACCTCGATAGCTTTCAAGAAAGGAAAGCCTTGGACAGCACAATTCAGTATTTAATAGTGTCATTCAGTAGGTGAGTTTTCATCCTAGAAAGCACGAGGTTTTGAAGGTGGGCCACATAGGTGATGCCATAGAACCAGATTTGTTGTTGATAGAGTGGTAGAGCAGCGTGGATGGATCTTACCGTGAAGGCAAGAAAAAAACATAGCTAAAGAAGACCCATGAGGGCTTCCCTGGTGGCGCAGTGGTTGAGAGTCCGCCTGCCGATGCAGGGGATACGGGTTCGTGCCCCGGTCCGGGAAGATCCCACGTGCCGTGGAGCGGCTGGGCCCGTGAGCCATGGCCGCTGCGCCTGCGCGTCCGGAGCCTGTGCTCCGCGACGGGAGAGGCCACAACAGTGAGAGGCCCGCGTACCATGAAAAAAAAAAAAAAAAGAAGACCCATGACTTTATCAAGAGGTCAAAGTAGTAAATTTTTTAGACTGAATGGTGGGGCTTCAATGAGCTTCCTTGATTTATTACCTTTTTTTTTTTTTTTTTTTCTTATGTGTAGGACAAGAGGAAAGGGAATGGTGGTATATTTTAGCATTAGCAATGCTGTGAAAGTTATTGGGAGAAAATTAGGCCGAATGTAGAGGGGAAAAATTTTCTAACAGAGCTGGTCAACAACGGAACGGTATTTCTCAAAATACTGGGCTTCCCGGTCCTGTCATCCTACACGAACCAGACGAGGTGATCCTGTCCAGGTTTACAGTTAAATCCTTGCCAGGTATTCAGGTGGGCAGATCTGTGTATATATATTAATGTAAAAACAACTCAAAAGGTGTGTTCTACTACTTTATGCATAAATGATAGGATTACCACTACTCACCATTACATATAATCATACACTTAAAGGCAAATTTGTGTGTGTGGATGTACATGTGTGTAACAAAGAAAGGGCTAGTTACCCAGTTTGCATGTTTTTATCATTAAATTAGCATCTATACTAGCAAATGGACAAAGAAAAGGACAGATGGATTTGGTGAAGGTCGTTTTTTTTTTTTTTTTTTTTTTGCGGTACGCGGGCCTCTCACTGCTGTGGCCTCTCCCGTTGCGGAGCACAGGCTCCGGACGCGCAGGCTCAGCGGCCACGGCTCACGGGCCCAGCCGCTCCGCGGCACGTGGGATCCTCCCGGACCGGGGCACGAACCCGTGTCCCCTGCATCGGCAGGCGGAATCTCAACCACTGCGCCACCAGGGAAGCCCTCTTTTTTGTTTGTTTTTTTGTGAAGGTAGATCTGCTGGTGATTGTCATAAAGTACTGGGTTGGGGGAAGGTCGTGGATCTTTTTTCTAAGATGAAAGCACTGTTCTTTGCATCCCCGCTTCCATCACCTTGATTTTAGTTCATATTTTTGCCTTGAGTATTGTAGCTTCCTCCATGCCTGCCCCAACCTGATCGATTCTCCACATGGCAGTTAAAGAGCTGTTTCTAAAATAGACATGTAACCGTGCTACTCCCCTGCTTAAGAACCTCCAGTGACGCGCCAGCAGACTCGGTATCAAGTCCTTCCGAAAGGCTTTCAGACTCCCTCATGATATGAACGCTACCGATGTCTCCGCTCACAACCCTCGTCCCTCCCCTTCTCACCCGGGAGATCTCCTCTATGTTCAGCTAATTTCATAAACGCAAGTGTACCTTGCTTCTCCTCAGGTTTGGGTTTCTTCCAGGAGTTCTCATGTATGTGCTTTGCCTGGAAAACTCCCACTAGCCTTCAGGAATCTCGAGGCCTTTCACCAGCACCTCTGCCCTTCTACCTGTCGGGTGTCCCTCTCGTGTACTCACGTAGGCCTGTAGTTTTCTTTTTCATTGCCATCTGCTTTTCCTTCTCCTTGTCATTTTTAAGCTCATCAAGAGCAGGGACTGTATTTGTCACGTTCCTTATTGTAGCCTCAGTGTCTGTCACAGCATAGGCTCGTGGTAAATGTGCAGTGTACCTTTGTTGAATGAATGCATTTTTGCTCATTGTAATAGGTTTGAAATTGAGTATGTTTTAATTATATATCTGCATATCTAATAGGATACTGTCACAGGTGATCTTTGTTTTGTTAGGATGATTTGCATTTTCAGAATGTTCTTAATTCATAAAATTTTATGGCTTCGTTATGTTAATAGCCTTAATTAGGCATCTGCATGAGATTCTCTATCAGCAGACTTGTGAGCTGTCTCTTAAGACTGGCTGCTACATCAAATGAGTCTACCATTAAAAGGCAAACATAACGTTACCAAGTGGATAGCTTTAGACAATAGGAAAAACACTGTGCGTGGAAGTGGTATTTTCTGTTACTTCCTTGTGCAGAGACATAAGGCTTGTCTGTTCTTGGTCATGTGATCGTATAGGGTACCAGGTCCATTTTACAGTGTGCTAGATACTGCAGACAACCACTGAGACACAGGTACTTTCCTCCTCTGAGCCAGTGACGCGAGGCACCTCAGTAGAATCCGTGGTGGCAGGTATGAGTGACACAGAAAACACAAAGAGGTTTTCGCCGAAGTCTCTGGGAAGATGGAGGTGATGCTATTCATAGTTCCGGGAGCGCTTGGATGACACCCATCCTGTTTCCTTGAAATGGCAGGAGCTTTATTAGACAAGCATATGTGAAGCTAAGCCTGAGGGTAGGAATTCCTGGCAGCTGAGGAAAAGAGGAGGCTTGGTTTGCCAATGCCATCTACTTAATTTTCCTAATAATCTAACACCTGCCAGTGAGACTCATCTCGTCTCCCCAGATAGCTGAAAATTGTAGAAACACCCAACAATAGCTTCTTTCAGGCCTCTCACTCTCTTGTAGGAGACTGACTTTCCAACTTAGCTATTTGCTTTAAAATGAGGATGCCTATCTCTCAGCGTTTCCCGGGTGCCTACAGCATTCTCGGCACACTCTGAAATCAATTTAATTAAACAACAGGCGTCTGAGAGAAATAAACCTTTGACCTGGTAGAAACATCAGTGACGATTACTGTCCTTTTCCAGATAGGCGGCCTGGGTAAGAGCTGATTTGCTTTTAACCAGCTTTGACATTTAACTCCTAGGTAAGCATTTGCCTCCCCACAGGAGTGGAAGAGGCCTGCTGTAAAGTCATCATGATTTAGGTTAGTGTCTGGTTTATTTGGGTTGAGTGGAGTTAGTTTAGACTAAGTTCTTTCCAATCAGAATTTTCTCCCACGTATTCTCGGCTGGGTTTCAAAGGTCCCTGCAGCCATGGTCTGTTCAAGTCCTGATCATCCTGTGAAGGCAGGTACTGGGTAGGGCAGGAGGGGACAGGTCAGACGGTTCAGGGGAGTTTGGAAGCGTTCTCCTGGAAGGTACGTACCCTTCCTGAGTTACGCTTTGTAAAAGAGAGAAAAGGAACGTTCAAGGAGCAGTGATTTGCCTGTTGTGACTATATAACTCCATTCATCTCTCTGAATGGTAAATGGTGACCTTCCTTAACAAATGCCAGGGTTTATGAGTATAAAATTCAACCTAGCAAGCATTAATTCTTGGAAGAACGAGAAGGAATTATATGAACTGTATTTTTAGTATGAAACCTGGTAAGTGGGTTCTATTTTCAGACACTCAGTCTGGGATAAAGGGGAATGTAGTGAGCGACATTGTTCGGTCAGATTGATTTTTGTTGTGTGTTAAGATCCAATCCAGGAAGCAGCTCTTACGAGGTGAAAGCATCAAATTCTGATATTTTGGAAATACATATTACAAGAGAAAGAAGTGATCGGTTATAGTGAGAAAAATACACAGCAGTCACAGATACTGGTCTCATTATTCTAAGAAAGGTTCTCATTGGCAGTATAAAATCCTTTAATGTATTTTCTCGACAGTTTTTACAAGACTTTGACCCAAATACAACAGGAAATGTAATCAATGATAAATATATAATCTGGCAGGATTTCACAGAGACCAAATCGCCATCTACTTTGTCCATTGCCTTTCATATTTCTTGCCTAGCTTCATTGTCAAGGGTTGGTTCTAATTCATTATTAACCAGTGCATTGATGTTTCATTATTCTATAATTAGTGTGTATGATGCTGATAATAAAAACAACTTGCTCATCTTACTTTTAAAACCATGTTGACAAAATATCTCAGAATTTAACATTACCCGAATTAAAACAATAATTTCTAAGGTAATTTATTTTTCTGAGACATAACTGATAGCCTAATTTTACCTCAGGAAAATAATAAATTAAGCCACAGAAGGATGAAATTAAAATTACATTAAATCTGAAATATCTGGAGAATGCCAAAGTTCTAAAACTTGAGATGCGGTGGGGTGGGGTAGCCGGATAAAAAGACAAGCAAAACATAAGAATGCAGCAAATAACAAGAGACCAAAATCCATTAAGCTTCATGACTCCCGTTCCACCTTCTCTGAATTCCGTACCATATCATTCTACCCTAGTCTAATCTCTAACTGGTTTCTAGTATATTTTGAGTGTATTTATATGTGTCTGTGTGTGTGTGAAGACTAGTCTATTCATGATATATAGAGAAATATACCATGCTTTTTTCTCTATTTATAAATCAACAAAAGAAAGAAGAAATTGTTACCCTTTCTTGGAAATCCTTGTGATGAAACAGGAATCACCTATTTTCTTATCATCCTTTTGAATATCTTCCATCCATTTTTAACTTCTACGTTCTATTATCTTTCATCTTAAAGACATTAAAATGTTTTTCCCTAAAAGTGGTCCGCACAGGGACATAGTATGCCTTTAAGATAAATGTTTCCAATTCATAAACATTTTGGGGGTAACATTTAGTAACTTACTCTTTCATTAAGATAGTGTCGTAAGGTCTGAGTAAGTTTTGTTTCCAAAGGTAGTTCACTTTTATCAGGGCCTAAATTGGCTCTTGATAAAACCTGGATCAAAAATATGATATGCATGAAGAAACATTTCAGACATGGTATGAAGACAGATGTTTTCAATTTAGGATATAAATGAGACATTATAAATAGTATGAGAATAACTTGAAGTACCAGATAAATGTGCTGGGTAAATACCAGTCAGGAGTTTTAAAATAGAACAGTATCATTTTTCTGAAAAAGTTTCAGGAGTCCAGCAGAGCTAGACTGTGTGCTGTCTTCTCATCCCATTTAATAATGCATTAAAAATTTTTGGAAGCTTATTCTGAATCATACGAGTAAGCAAGTTTAGAGCTAGAAGGGACCTTCACTATTACCCAATGAAATGTTTCCTTTTACAGATTAGATCAATGGCTTCTCAAATGTCTTATCTGATTTTTTTGCAAGGTCACATGTGTCTGGTTAAGGTAGAAATATGATTGAAGTTTTTTTAACCTCTAGTCTAGAGTTGAATTGGTGGTGGTGGATTTTCTTATTATTACTATTCTAAAGACACTGTCCAGTAAAACACACTTAGCATTTTGGAATTATCTTTATAGGTTCTCTTTGCATAGATGCTTTGTTATTTCTGTTTACTTGGTTGTAATAATTATGCACATATAATTTTTTACTTTAATCCTTTCTCATCTAGCAGAGTTATTGAACATATTTCACATCTTTGTATCTTTATGAGGTTTTCTCTTTTTTTAATGAAAAGCTATTTCTATAAGCATTGTAAAAGTCATATGAATGTGCATTGAAAAAAATCAGGCAGGATACCCACCAAACTATCAACAAGGGCTACCTAGTGAAGGGGAGTAGTAAGTGGGAGAGGATTTCACTCCTTGCTACAAGTTGCTCTGCACTGACGGGACTCTACATAAGAATTTAGTACATTTGCAAATAGAAAGATAGCTAGATAAACACATAAAAATTATTCTCCTTGTAACAATTTCAGCCAATTCAAAAATGGACGCAACTAACCATTATCAACTACCTGGTACGTACACACCTTCCCAAACCTCTGAAAAATATATTTAGGTGTAATATTTCAGTTATTACTTTAGAGTAGCAAAAGAATTTGGCAAAAAAACATTCAGACAGGGCTTCCCTGGTGGCGCAGCGGTTGAGAATCCGCCTGCCGATGCAGGAGACACGGGTTCGTGCCCTGGTCCGGGAAGATCCCACATGCCGCGGAGCAACTAAGCCCGTGAGCCATGGCCGCTAGGCCTGCGCGTCCGGAGCCTGTGCTCTGCAACGGGAGAGGCCACAACAGTGAGAGGCCCGCATACCGCAAAACAAAACAAAACAAAAAACAAACAAACAAAAAAAACATTCAGACAATGAATAGTATTAAAAAATGTAAAATTTCTCCTACTCCCCTTCCCCTGTCAACCTTCACCCTGTGTCCCAAGTATCATTCCCATTAAAATCCTTTAATCATTGCCTGTTGAATATTGTTTTTTCCTGATTACGACCATGTTTCTAAACGAGTTTATTTTCTCGTTATTGATTGGTCATCTTGAGGTGGTATCATGAGAAACGTTCCCCCACTTCTGAACGGTCTCTGCTCTTGTTAATCTAATAAGATCCTGACAACTTTCTGTCTTACTGAAATCAGTTTTTAAATATTTCTCTGTTGTTGGTGACATCATTTCTGGTTATCAAGCCTGTTTCAGATTTATTTTTTTCTGCATGTAATGAAGTTTCAGGGGTCTTTTGAGAGGTGTGAAAGACATGTACTTAGTCCACCATCATAAACTGGAGTACAATATTAATTTTTTAAACTATAACCTTTTTTTTTTTTTTTTTTTTTTTGCGGTACGCGGGCCTCTCACTGTTGGGGCCTCTCCCGTTGCGGAGCACAGGCTCCGGACGCGCAGGCTCAGCGGCCACGGCTCACGGGCCCAGCCGCTCCGCGGCACGTGGGATCCTCCCGGACCGGGGCACGAACCCGCGTCCCCTGCATCGGCAGGCGGACTCCCAACCACTGCGCCACCAGGGAAGACCCAAGTGTTCTTTTAAATTTTAATTTGGCATGGATAAATTTCTTTTATTGAAGTATGGTTGATGTACCATATTATGTAAGTTACAGGTATACAATTTAGTGATTCACAATTTTTAAAGTTTATACTCCATTTATAGGTATTATAAAATATTGGCTATTTACTCTGTATTGTAGAGTATATCCTTGTAGCTTATTTTTTTTGAATTATTGAATTTTATTTTATTTTTTTATACAGCAGGTTCTTATTAGTCATCAATTTTTTATTTATTTATTTATTTTTTTTGCGGTACGCGGGCCTCTCACTGTTGTGGCCTCTCCCGTTGCGGAGCACAGGCTCCGGACGCACAGGCTCAGTAGTTGTGGCTCACGGGCCCAGCCGCTCCGCGGCACGTGGGATCCTCCCGGACCGGGGCACGAACCCGTGTTCCCTGCATTGGCAGGCGGACTCTCAACCACTGTGCCACCAGGGAAGCCCGAGATTATACTTCTTAATGGATGGTTTTTCCTTGTAAATTTGATGTAATAGTTCTTTCTATGTAACAGAAACTATTCATAGGCTCCATATTATTAAATATTATTAAATTTCTACTGATTTAATAATAAAATCAAGGTTCTTTATTGGCAGTACATTTTCTAATTACAGGGTTTTGCTAGGATTGCTACCCTGTTCTTCTCCGTCCTTTTCACCCTCCAAGGATATAGCCTTTATCCAAGGTCCTGGTTTCTCACGCTGGAGATATATGGGTTTTTTCCTTGATCCCATGGATCGTGGTATTTCTTTATGGAAAATCTCAAATAGTATATACCATTACTCTTTTTCTACAAGTATTATGGAAAAAAGATAATGCTAAGGGTGGACTACTCCTAGTAACTTCCCAGGATGCATATGAGCATAACTGAAACAGAATATCCCAACCCCAGCCCTAATCCTGAAACATTATTAAAGTTAGCTTTTTGGAGAGGTAATATTCTAGAGTCCTGGGGGTTTAATATTCAAATAGAAGTAAACTCAGAAAAACAAAACTTTTAAATGCCTCATTCTGTATTCATTGTTGGATATCTAACAACCCAAAGCAGAATAACGTGCATAAAAAGTTTCTTGCTATGACTTGCATTCCCAGATAATCACCTTTTTGAGGCCACTTATAGTCCCCTGTCTATAAGGTGAAGGTATATTTTGGGAAAAGTAGTTTTGGAAATTCACACGTCTCTTAAAATCTAGGTAAATACTGATTTTTTAGGTGAATGGCATAAGGTACCGTTTATACTGTGCTCAGTGTGGTAACGATAAATGTTGGTAGCAGAATAAAAGAGAAAAGATGGTTGAATTTATAAAATCTTTGTTCATAGTTTTCTTCTTTGAGTCAGACCTGAGTTTAGTCCCCTGGTGTAGCAGATAATTAGTAACATCTAATACAGTATTAGAGCCCAAAGATTTCTGCCTTATCTATTTGTCTGTTATTCCCAGAACCCTAAAAAGACACCATTACCGAGGAAGATGGTTTGTTACCGGCAACCCTTTCTCACTTGATTGTTACCTTAGTGCTAATTAAAGTTTCCAGAATGAATACAGTAAACCGACGTTTTATGGAAATCAGTAGCTTTGGTACCTGAGCAGTGGCTCTTAATTGGGTGGGAGCAAGAGTTTTGTCAGCCAAAGTTTTTTGCCTGATCGTATTGGGCTCTGAATCTCCGAAGTGAGGACACGTTGGGATTGGTGGGTGAAGGAGAAGGAAATGGTGTTCTTCAAATGCTCTTTTTGTTTGAGATTTAAGCACAGACTCCTTGTTGATCATTCTAATCTGGTCCGTCTACACTGAAGTTAGGTGAATTCCTTCAAGAAACTGACAAAACTGTACATCAGTAGCTTTACTTTTTCAGAACGTTCATGAATTTATACTTCCTGTGTCCTTATATATGTGTATGTGATACTTTAAAAGGGAATTTCAGAGAGAAGAAGAGGATGAATTGGGAACAGTTAGCCAGTAGGCATCACAGCCCATCAATCTTGGAGCATTTATTTTCCTTTGTGCTGTAGGCAACTATCAATACAAAATCTGTAGTTATACTTGCCTTATCAACTATAAGAAGCTGTAAGCCCCAAATAAGATAATATATGTGCAGAAATTTCAAAGAGTTAGAGGTGCCATATAAAAAGTTAGCATTATTTATTATAAATTTATTTATTTATTTATTTTTGGCTGTGTTGGGTCTTCATTGCTGCACACGGGCTTTCTCTAGTTGCGGTGAGTGGGGGCTACTCTTCATTGTGGTGCGTGGGCTTCTCATTGCGGTGGCTTCTTCTGTTGCAGAGCACAGGCTCTAGGTGCGCCGGCTTCAGTAGTTGCAGCATGTGGGCTCAGTAGTTGTGGCCCACGGCCTTAGTTGCTCCAAGGCACGTGGGATCTTCCCGGACCAGGGCTCGAACCCATGTCCCCTGCATTGACAGGCAGATTCTTGGTCACCATGCCACCAGGGAAGTCCTGAAAGTTAGTATTATTTATATGCTTTGAATCTGCTCGAGTTGTGGGACTCTGTGTTTCTTCCTTGACCCACTAACATCTAGCACAGCACAAGACTGAATTTAGATATTCAAGGTTATATTTAAGCAGCATATGTAGAGATGTAAGATCTCCTACCCATTGATTTTTGTGCCCTGTCACCAACATAGGATAAAATTAAATCTCCCTTCATAAGTAATGAGGATTGAAGTAAAGGGAATAGGGACTATGGGAGAGCCATAGAGGCAAGTTATGCCTTTTTTCATGTTGGGGACAGCTTGGTAACACCTCTCACCCCCCAATAAGGGTGTGATGGTAATCCTGTTACCTTGATTTTTTTCACATAATAAAGGCTTAATCGCACAGAGAGTTATAGAATTCTTTTGGAAGACATCACTTTAAATGATTATAATATCCAAAGAAGGCCTTAGAATAACGTATTTTGCAATAGTAGAGTGTAAGACCATTAAGAAGAAATATTTAAATGATAGTATAGCTCACTGCCAATTAGACACAATAGGAATGTGGCAAAAAATACTACTAAAAGGCCCCCAAAGACTGTTAAAAATGGATTTGAATATCTAGCACAGTGACACTAAACGTTAAAATTTCTTAAACACCAAATAATGATAATACAGAGAAGGTTAAAAAGCTGCATTGAACCTTGCAAATATGAATACATGGGCAAATAACAAATCTAAATCCATGCGTTTTGAGATAGGACTGAAATTTGAAAACAGCATATTGACACATCAAGTATTGCAAAGATGCTTCAGAAATAGTATTCCCTAAGTATCAAGCAACAGCCTTCTCTCCCAGAGGAATGGCAAGCCACGTGCTCACACTTTCAGGAATTCGTCCTTTCATAACGGAATCTAAAAACATGTGCCAAATATAGAAGTGCCTTCTTCCTTAGGGGTCATAGAAAAAAGTGTAGCTACATGATCATAGGTGAAAATGAGGCACCAGAAATTAAAAAGCTTTATGAAAACTTTCAAAAGCTTCTCTTTATGGGAATGAATTTCTTTCATAATCAGCTGAAAAGATGCTGATATAAAAGCAATCACCAATGAAGATATTCTTCAAGGCTACTGTCCCTTGCATAGTGATACACTAAATGTGTTGTACAGTATGGAAACTACCAGGCATTTGAAAAGCAGTGAATTAGACAGGCACATCTTTTCTATATCTAAAAACTGTACAGTAAAATTTCAGAAGAATTAAAGAGAAAGAATTGAAAAACAATCTCACACTCCTCCCCACCATTTAACTTGATTTCCTTTTTCTACATTGGTTTGATTATCTTGTATTTTGTCCATTTTTCTCATGTTTTCCACACTGATCAACCTCTTTACTCCTATACAAAGGCACAAAACAACAGGGAAAAAAAGGCACATTCAGAAGCAATGCCTCTTTTGTGTAAAAGAATTTTGCTTTTTTACCATTAAGGATATTTTATTTATATATACATATGTGTATATCTGTAAATTTACCTTTTTGGTCATTATGTACCTAATTTAGCCTCTGAAAGTCCAGATGATGGGACCATGTCTTGTTGAATAGCACTGGTTTTAGGCTGCCAAAAAAAAATTTTTTTTAAATAGTTACATGTGTAATTTCTTTGTGGTGGTAAAAAAAAAAAAAAAAAAAAAAAAACCATAAAATTTGCCATTTTAACCATTTTAATGAGTATATCCAGTGTATTAATTACATCACAATGTTGTTCAACAGTCTAGTTCCAAAATATCTATCACCCCAAAAGAAAACCCTAAACCCATTATGTAGTCACACCCCATGTTTCTCCTGCCCCCCAGCTTCTGGCTACCACTAATCTGCTATCTCTATAGATTTTTCTGTTGTTGGCATTGCATATAAATGGAATTGGCTTCTTGTGTCTGGATCCTTTCTCTTAACATAATGTTTTCAAGGTTCATATGTTTTAGCGTGTATCAGCAATTCATTCCTTTTTATGGCTGAGTAATGTTTCATTGCATGGATCCACCCGTTTTGTTTATTTGTTCATCAGCAAATGGCCATTTGGGTTGTTCCATCTGTTGACAATTATAAATAGTGCTGCTATGTACCTTCATGTACACATTTTTGTTTGAAGATCTGTTTTCAATTTTTGGGGGTATATACTTAGGAGTGGAATTGCTGCATCTTATGGTAATTATATGTTTAATTCATTGAGAAACCATTAAATTGTTGCCAAAGCAGCTTATTCATTTGACATTCACACTAGTAATGTGTGAATGTGCACTCCCACTTTTCCACATGCTTGCTAACCCTTGTTCTTTTTCTTTTTAAATTGCAGCCTTTCTGGTAGGTGTGAAATGATATCTCATTTTGATTTAGCATTTGCCTAATAACTAATGACATTGAGCATCTTTTCATGTGTTTGTTGGCTGGTTTTGTATCTTTGTCCTAATGTTTACTCAAGTCTTTGCCTATTGTGTTAGATTCTTAGGGCTCTTGCAACAAGGTACCACAAACTGGATGGCAGAAAATGACAGAAATTCGTGGCCTCCATGTTCTGGAGGTTAGAAGTCTAAAATGAAGGTGTTGGCAGGGCCATGTTCCCCCCGAAATCTTCAGGGGAATCCATCCTTGTCTCTTCTTAGCTTCTGGTGGTTTGTGGGCAATGCTTAGCGATCTTTGACTTGTAGCTGCATCCTGCCAATCCTCCATATGGAATTCTCCCTTTGTCTGTCTTCACATAGTTGCCTTTGTCTAAGGACACCAGTCTTATTGTATTAGGGGTCCACCCTATTACAGTATGACCTCATATTAACACATTACATCTGCAGAAACTCTATTTCCAAACCAGCCCTTCCAAGGTACTGTTCTTAGGGCTTTCATGTATCTTTCTTGGGTGGAACACAGTTCAGCCCACAACATCCATTTTTATTTGGGGCTTTATCTTTTTGTTATTGACTTGTAAAATTCTTTATTCTAGATATTAGATCCTTATTAGATTTGATATGCGGATATTTTCTCCAATTCTGTGGATTGTGTCTTCACTCTCTTGAAAATGTCTTTTGCACAACAGTTTTAAATTTTGCTGAAGTCCAATTTATTTTTCTTGCTTGTGTTTTTGGTGTCATATCCAAGAAACCATTGCCAAATCTAAGATCATGAAGATTTAATGCCTATGCTTTCTTCTAAAGAGTTCAAGTTTTAGCTCTTATATTTAGGTCTTTGATCCATTTTGAGTTAGTTTTTTGTAAATGGCATGAGGTAAGTGTCCAACTTCATTCTTTTGCCTGTGGAAATCCAGCTGTCCCATTATCTCCTTGAAGAGACTATTCTTTCTTCATTGAAAGATCTTGGCAACCTTGTCAAAAGTTAAAAGAAAAGAGACTAGAGGTATATTTGGGGGCTTTCAATTTTATTCTGTTCATCTGCATGTTTATCCTTATGCTAGTGCCTATTTTGGGGACCTTGTAGTTGTCAGTACCAATATTTCCATTACTGAAGCATTGAAGTAAGTTTCAAAATTGGGACATGTGAGTCTTCCAACTTTGTTCCTCTTTTTCAACATTGTTTTGGCTAATGAGGGCCCCTTGCAATTCCATGTGAATTTTGGAATCAGCTTGCTTATTTTTGCAAAAAGGCCAGTGGACTTTAATAGGGATTGTATTAAATCTGCAGACTGCTTTGGAGAATATTGCTGTCTTAACAATATTGTTTTCCAATATATGAACACAGGATGTTTTTCCATTATTTAGGTCTTCTTTAATTTGTTGCAGCAAAGTTTTATATTTTTAGGTCCTTGATTAAAATTTATTTGAAAGTATTTTACTCTCCTTGATACTACCTTAAATGGAACTTTGATTAATTTCCATTTCAGATTGTTCATTGTTAATGTATAGAAATACAGCTGAATTTTGCATGTTGATCGTGTATCCTGTAACTCTGAAATCATTTACTTAAAAAAAATTCTCTATGATATTTTTAATATATAAAGATCATGTCATCTGTTAATAGTTTTATGTCTTCATTTCAAATTTTGTTGTCTCATTTCTTTTTCTTGCTGAATTGTTCTGGCTAGAACATCTAGTACAGTGTTGAATAGAAGTGGTGAAAAGGGGTATTCTCATGTTCCTTAAGGGGAAAGCTTTAAGTCTTTCACTATTCTGTACGATGCTACTGTATATTTTTCACAAATGTCCTTTATCAAGCTGAAGCAGTTCTCTTCTAACTTGTAGTTTGTTGAGACTTTTTAAGAATGAAAGTGTACTGAATTTTGCCAAATGATTTTTCTTCATCAACTAATAATACTGTGTAGCTTTCCTGCCTTCATTCTATTAATGTAGTCTGTTACACTGAATTTTTTTTATCAGTTAAACCACCTTTACATTGCTGGAATAAACCCCACTTGGTCATGCTATATAAAACTTTTAATATGCTGTTGGATTAGATTTGCTAATATTTTGTTGAGGATTTCTGCATGCAGTCATAAGGGATACTGGTCTATAATTTTATTATAGTGTCTTTTCCTGGTTTTAGTATAAGAGTAAACGCTGGCCACATAAAATTAGTTAGAAAGTATTCCATTATCCATTTTGGGGGGAAGAGTTTAAGAAGGGTTAGTGTTCATTCTTCTTCATTGGTGAATTCTACCAAATGTTTGAAGCCATCTGGTATTGTGTTTTTATTTATTGGGAGCTTTTTAAAAACTGATTTGATTTTCTTGTTATAGGTCTGTTCAGATTTTCTGTTATCTTCTTGATTCACTTTTGGTAGTTATGTTTCTATAAATTTATATCACTAGGTTATCTAATTTGTAGTTGTACAGTTGTTTATAGTACTCTATAGTTTCTGTAGGTTTCCTTGACTTTTTCAATTGTTTCTCTATTCTCTATTTTGTTTGTTTCTCCTCTAGTTTTTTAAAATTATTTCCTTCCTTCTGCTACATTTGGACTTAAATTGCTCTTTTTTCTCTAGTTCTTTAAGATGTAAAGTTACGGTACTGATTTGAGATTTTAAAAAATATAGGCATTATTGCTATAAATATTCCTCTGAGTATTGTTTTTACTGCATCCCATAAGTTTGGGCATAAAGTGTTTTTTTCTTCTATTCATCTCCAGGTATTCTCTAATTTCCCTTGTAATATCTTTTTCCTTTGACCCATTGGTTGCTTAACAGTGTGCTGTTTAATTCCACATAGAGTTGACCCTTGAACAATGTAGGTTTGAACTGCACAAATCGACTTATACACAGATTTTTCCATAGTAAATAGTAAACAGTACCACATGGTTTGTGGTTGGTTGAATCCATGGATGTAGAGGAACCATGGATACAGAGAGCTAACTATAAGTTAAATGCAGATTAACACTGCCTTGTTCAAGTGTCAACTGTACTTGTGAGTTTTCTAGTTTCCCTTCTGTTACTGAATTTTTTTTTTTTTTTAGTTTCATTCCATTGTGGTTGAAGAAGATACTTTGTATTATTTTGATATTTTAAAAGTTACTGAGACTTTCTAAAATAGTCTGTACTGGAGAATGTTAACATGTGAACTGGTGAATAATGTGTATCATGCTGGCATTGGTGGAGTGTTGTATATATGTTAGAATTTACTGGCTTATAGCACTGTTTTTGTCCTCTATTTGCCTTTTTCTCTTTGGTTACCATTTGCATGGAATACCTTTTTCCACGTATTCATTTTAGCATATTTGTGTCTTTGGATATAAAGTGAGTTTCTTATAGACAGCATATAGTTGGATATATATTTTTAAATATTAAAAACATTTTATGGACAAAGGTATACATGAATGAACAACATTTTTGTTTTTATTTTTATTTTTTTTTTTGTGGTACGCGGGCCTCTCACTGTTGTGGCCTCTCCCATTGCAGAGCACAGGCTCTGGATGCGCAGGCTCAGCAGCCATGGCTCACGGGCCTAGCCGCTCGGCGGCATGTGGGATCTTCCCGGACCGGGGCACGAACCTGTGTCCCCTGCATTGGCAGGCGGACTCTCAACCACTGTGCCACCAGGGAAGCCCTGAACAACATTTTTATGTCTCTCAAACCTTTCTGAATATATTGGGTTATATATATAAACTTGGTGCCTCTAAGTAGAAGAATATTAGATATCAGTCTCAGAAAAGTACTTTTCTGAATGTACCATACCTTTTTTTAAAAAAAAACAAGGTAACATTGGTTTGTAACATTATATAATGTACACAAGAAACTTATATATCAACTTCTGTTTACACTGCAGAGTGGTTACCACCAAAAATTTAGTTTCCATCCATCACCATACAGTTGACCCCATTTCACCCTCCCCCACCCTGCTCCCTCTTTTCCTCTGGGAAGCATTAATCTGTTCTCTGTATCTATGTGTTTGTTTTGTTTATTCATTTATTTTTTATATTCCACATATGAGTGAGATTATATGGTATTTGCCTTACTCTGTTGGACTTATCTCACTTAGCATAATAGTCTCAAGCTCCATGTCATAAATGTCAAGATTTTATGCTTTTTATGGTTGATTAGTATTCTGTTGTATATAGGCATGTATATATGTGTGTATGTATACACAAACACACACACACATCTTTATCCATTCATCTATCAGTGGGTACTTGGATTGTGTCAGTATCTTTCCATATTTTGGCTGTTGTAAATAATGCTGCAGTGAACAAAGAGGTGTATATATCTTTTCAAGGTAGTGGTTTTGTATCTTTGGATAAATACCCAAAGGTTGACTACTTCGATCATATAGTAGTTCTATTCTTACTTTTTTGAGGAACCTCCATAATGTTTTCCATAGCAGCTGCGCCAATTTACATTCCCACTAACAGTATGTTTATGAGGGTTCCCTTTTCTTCACGTTCTTGCCAACACTTGTTATTTCTTGTGTTTTTGATAATAGCCACTCTGATGGGTGTGTGGTGATATCTCATTGTGGTTCTGATTTGCATTTTCCTAATAATTAGTGAAGATCTTTTCATGTGCCTGCTAGCCATCTGTGTCTTTGGGAAAATGTTTATTCAGATCTTCTGCCCATTTTTTTGATTGAATTGTTTGTTTTTTGTTATGAGTTCTTTATATATTTGGAATATTAACTCCTTATCAGGTATGACTTGCAAATATCTTCTCCCATTTGGTAGATCTTTTAATTTTGTAGATGATTTCCTTTACTGTGCAGAAGTTTTTAATTTGATGTAGTCCCATTTGTTTATTTTTGCTTTTGCTTCCCTTGCCTGAGGAGACATATCCAGAAAGATACTGCTGAGACCTAAGTCAAAAGCATACTGCCTGTTTTCTTCTAGGAATTTCATATGGTTTTAGGTCTTATATTCACCTTTAATCCATTTTGAGTTAATTTTTGTGTATGGTACAAAAAAATATATTTTCCTTCTTTTTCATGTGGCTGTCCAGTTTTTCAACACCATTTATTGAAGAGGTAATCCTGTCTACACTGTATGTTCTTTGTTCCTCTGTTGTAAATTAATTGTCCCACTGTATGTCTGGGCTTATTTCTGAGCTCTCAATTCTGTTCCATCGATCTTTATGTCTGGTTTTTTTTTTGTTTTTGTTTTGCTAATACCATGCTCTGTTGATTGCTATAGCTTTGTAGTATAATTTGCAATCAGGGAGTGTGATATCTCCAGCTTTCTTTTTTCTCAGAATTCCTTTAGCTATTCAAGTTCTTTCGTGGTTCCATACAAAGTTTAGGAATTTTTGTTTTAAATCTGTAAAAACAAACAAAAAAAATGCCAATGGGATTTTGATAGCGATTTCACAGAATTTGTAGATTGCTTCAGGTAATATGGACATTTTAGTAATGTTAATTCTTCCAATCCATGAACACAAAATATTTTCCTGCTTCTTTGTGTCTTCAGTTTCTTTCAACAGTGTCTTAGAGTTTTTAGTAGACAGGTCTTTTACCACCTTTGTCCAATTTATTTTATTCTTTTTTGCTGTGATTATAAATTGGATTATTTTCTTAGTTTCTCTTTCAGTGAGTTCATTTTTAGTGTATAGAAGAGCAACATCCTTTGGTATATTGATTTTTATACCCTGAAACTTTGTATCCTTTTCTTATTTTTATTGTTTTTTTGGTGGAGTCTTTATGGTTTTCTAGATATAAGATCATGTCATCTTTAGTGACAATTTTACTACTTTCTTTCCAATTTCAATGTTTACTTCTCTCTCTTGCCGAATTGGCCTGGCTAGTACTTCCAATACTATGTTGAGTAAGAGTGGAAAGAGTGGGCATCCTTGTCTTGTCCCTGACCTTAGAGGGACAGCTTTCAGTTTTTCACCATTGAGTGTGATAGCTGTGGGTTTTTCATATACGGCCTTTATTATGTTTAGGTATTCTTTTATACTTGTTGTGGGTTTTTAAATCATAAATAAGTGTTGAATCTTGTCAAAAGCTTTTTCTGCATTACTGAGATGATCATATGCTTTTGTTCCATTTTGTGGTATATCATGTTGGTTGATTTGCAAATGTTGAACCATTCTTACATCACTGGAATAAATCCCATTTGATCATGGCGTATGATCTTTTAAATTTATTGTTGTGTTTTGTTTGCTTTTTTTTTTTTGAGTATTTTTGCATCGGTGTTGATGTCTGTGTTGTCCTTGTTTGGTTTTGGTACAAGGTAATGTTGGCCTTGTAAGATTAGTAGGAAGCATTCCCTCCTTTTCAATTTTTTGAAAGCATTTGAGAAGGATAGGTAGTAAATCTTCTTTGAATGTTTGCTAGAATTCACCTGTGAAGCTGTATGATCTTGGACTTTAATGTTTGGGGAGGTTTTTGATTACTCTTTCAATCTCTTTACTAGTAATTGGTCTAGTCAGGTTTTCTATTCCTTCTTGATTTAGTTTTGGAAGTTTGTATGATTCTAAGAATTTATCCATTTCTTCCAGGTTATCCAATTTGTTGGTATATAGTTCATAGTATTCTTCATAATCTTCCACGTTACTTTTGTATCCACTATAATTTCTCCTCTACCATTTCTGATTTTTATTTATCTGAGCCTTCTCTCATTTTTTTCTTAGTGAGTCTAGCTAAAACTTTGTCAATTTTATCTTTTCAAAGAACCAGCACTTAGTTTCACCAATCTTTTATATTATATGTTTAGTCTCTATTTCATTCTTCTCTGCTCTTTATTTCCTTCTTCTAGTAACTCTGGGCTTGTTGTTGTTGTTGTTGGTCCTTCTTCTAGTTCCTTTAGGTGTAAGATTAGATTGTTGAGATCTTCTTGTTTCATGAGGTACGTCTGTATAGCTATAAACTTCCCCCTTAGTGCCACTTATGCTGTATCTCATAGATTTTGGTACCACATTTTCATTTTCACTTGTCTTCCGGTACTTTGTAAATTCTACTTTGACTTCTTTGAGCCCATAGTTGGTTCAGTAGTGTATTGTTCAGTTTCCACAGATTTGTGACTTTTTCCCAGCTTTCTTTATGCAGTTGATTTCTAGTTTTATTGGAAAAGATGCTTGGTATAATTTCAATCATATTAAATTTATTGAGACTTGTTTTGTGTCTCAACATATGGTCTATCCTTGAATGTTCCATGTGCCTTGAGAAGAATGTGTATTCTACTGCATTTGGACAGAATGTTGTGTATAAGTCTATTAAGTCTGGTCTAATGTTTCATTTGAGGCCACTGTTTCCTTCTTGACTTTCTGTCTGGATCATTTGTCCATTGATTTAAGTGGGGTGTCAAAGTCCCCTACTATTATTTTGTTGCTGCCTATGTCTCCTTTAAGACTGTTAATAATTGCTTTATATATTTTGATGCTCCTATGTTAGGTGCATATATGGTAATAAATGCTACATTTTCTTGATAAATTGTCCCTTTTATCCTGATATAACATCCATTTTTGTCTATTGTTATCTTTTTTGGCTTGAAGTCTATCTTGTCTGATATGGGTATGGCTACACCTGCTTTCTTTCGGCTGCTATTTGTTTGGAGGATCATCTTCCATCCTTTCACTTTGAGCCAATGTTTGTCTTTAGAGCTGAGATTAGTCTCATAGAGGCAGCTTATAGTTGGGTCTAATTTTTTTTAATCCATAAAGACACCCTGTGTCTTTTGATTGGCAAGTTCAACTCATGTACATTCAGGGTGATTACTGGTAAATGAGGACTTAGTACTGTCATTTTACTTTTTATTTTATGGTTGCTCTAAAACTCCATTGTTTTTCATTGTGCTTCTGCCATTTTAGTTTGGTGGTTTTCTGTTTTTTGTCAGTTTCTTCTTTTTTAATATGTTGTGCCTCTGCTCTAAGTGTGTTTTGTGGTTTTTAAGAGGTTTGTATAAAATGATAAACTAGTCCTTTGTCTGCTGGAAGCATCTTCATTTGCCTATATGACTTCAGTCCTCTTCTTCCCCTATGTTTTTGTTGTTTCAAATGATCCCTTTTTATTTTGTGAGTTTGTTACCAAATTGAAGTAGCTATGGTTATTTTTATAGCTTTTTTCTTTAATTTTTATGCTATAATTGTTTAACAGTCTTTCCTGATACAGAGTTTCAATTTTCGGAATCTGTCCATCTATGACTTTACTCAAAGTTTTATGTACTTTTGCCTTTTCGTTTCAGGTAGAACTGCTTTCAATACTTCTTTATAGGGCAGGTCCAGTGGAGATTAACTCCTTTAGCTTTTGTTCATCTGGGAAATCCTCTATTTCCCCTTCACATCTGAAGGATAACTTTGCTGGACAGAGTATTATTGGCTGACGGGTTTTTCTTTAAATACTTCAAGTCTGTCATTCCATTCTCTCCTGGCCTGTAGAGTTTCTGCTGGGAAATCAGCTGATAGCCTAATGGGGATTCCTTCATAGGTTACTGTCTTTTTTTCTCTGGCTGCTTTAAAAATTTTTTCTGTGCCATTGACTTTTGCCATTTGTAGTGTGTATCGAGGAAGGTCTTTTTTGTGTTGAGATAATGAGGTGTTCGCTTAGCTTCATGGACTTTATATACAGTTATTTTCCCAAGATTGGGAAGTTATCAGCAAATATTTCCTTAACACTCTGTGCCCTTCTTCTCCCTCTCTTTTTCTGGGATATCCATTATTCTCATTTTGTCTTTCCTAATAGAGTCAAATAGTTTATACAAAACTTCAGTTTTAAAAAAAAATACTCTCTCTTCTTCTACCTGAATTATTTCTGGAGTTCTGTCTTAGAGCAGACCTTGTAAAAGAGAAAATTAGCAAACTCAAATTTCCATTGCTTTCAAATATGTTCTTCATCTCATTTATTTAGTTTTTCAGCTCCAGAATTTATGTTTGGTTCTTCTGTTTAGAGTTTCAATCTCTTTGGTCAAGTGTTCCTTCTGTTAATCTGATTCTTGAGCTCACTGAACTGCCTTTCTTACTTTTTTTGGTAGCTTGTTTCTTCATGACAGCTATTTTGAATTCTCTCCGGTTGCAGTGTTCCGTGACTTGAAGTTTGGTTTCTGGAGAATTCTCATTTTCTTTTTGTGACTCTGTTACCATGGTTTTTCATGGTGCTTGATGAGTTGTTCCTCTGCCGGCACATTTTGAAGTAGCAAATACCTTTCTTCTTTAGGTAAAGCTTCTCTTTTACTTTGATTCTAACAATTTAACAGGTTGGTAGTTAGAGGCCTTTCTTTGTTTTCCAGTAGGTGGCCCTATAGCACAAGTTACTTGTTTCTTTTACATGGTCTGCCTCTGGCTATATTTGAGAATCAGTACTTTCTACTTCATGGTGTCTGACAGGTCTCTTTGGTCTCATAGGCATTGCCCATATTTCCTTTGTTCTTTCTGTTTTGTTTTTGTTCCTCAGACTGGATCATTTCAATTGATGTAGTTTCAAGTGCACTGATTCTTACATTTGTCTTTTTTGCTGTTGATTCCCTCCAATGAATTTTTCAATTCAGTTATGGCATTTTTTAGCTTCAGAGTTTGTATTTGATTCCTTTTATAATTTTTATTTCTTTATTGATAGTCTCTATTTGAGACATTGTTTCAAATAGTTTCCTTTAATTGTTTATGGTTTTATTTACCTCTTTGAGTATATTAAAGACAGTTATAGTCTTTATCTAGTAAGTCCAATGTCTGCTTCCTCAGGGATAGTTTCTGCTAATTTTTTTCTTTCCTGTGAACAGACTATGTTTTTGTTGTATGCTTTTATTTTTTGAAACTGGTCGTTCTTAATACTACAACATGGCAACTCTGGAAATTGAATTCTGCTCCCTCTTCAGAGTTTTTGTTGCTCATTGAGGGTTGTAGTTTGGTGACTTTTCAAAATTATTTTTGTAAAAACTCTATTCTTTATCATGTGTGGCCTATGAAGTTTCTATTTCATTAGCTTAGTGGTCAGATAGTGGTGTGACAGCTTTCCTTAAATGCCTAGAGACAAAAAGAAATAAAAGGAAACAAGAAAATACTATCCTGGTCTTTGCAGATGGACTCTGTGTTGTGGTGCCCCTTCAACACTTACCTAGGGTGTTTACAGTTCTGCTTTAGCCTTCACTTCCTGCTTGGGCTTGGGTGTAAAGATCAGCAAGAGGTAAAAGCTTAAGGTCTTTCCAGGTTTTTTATGAGGATGCATCCTGCCCTGGGTTATTGGCAGGTCCTTTTAGATTCTTTAGAATATGTGGGTGCTTTTCAAAGCCCTTATTCGCCAAAGTATTTCACTCTCCAGTTTTCCTCTCAGGCTTTCAGCTCTGTGTCTGTTGTTTGTTTGTCCCAGCTATTATCTTTTGCCCAGGCAGCAGCATGTTCATTTACCTTCAGAGTTTTAGAGAAACACCCTCTGTGTGTATCCTTTTTGCTACACTGAGTAACTTCTGAGTTGGGTGAAACAAAGGCAAGACCCTTGCATCAGTTGTCCCAGGACCCTCCAGACAGGTCAAAACAAACACTGTTCTTTGGGAACAAGGTCTGTTCTGTTTCCTCCAGAACCAGGCACCCACACTAGGAACACAGGCTGCCATTTTTAAGATGCTGACTGAGGAGGCGGGTGGAGGAAGAGTAAGATGAAATGCCATTAAGCTATCCTCCTGGGTTTCAGTTGTTGTTTTATGTTTGTTTGTTTGTTTGTTTTTAAGCGTTTATTTGGTTTCTGTAAGCCTTTAACTATTTTCCAGACTTTGAACAAAACTGACTTCTATCAGTTTTTGCCAGTTTTTTTAGTGTTTCTATGGAGGGGGTAGGTCCCTAGAGTTCTTCATTCTGCCATTTTTGTTGATATATATGCATATTTTTAATGGAAATAATGCACCAACATTTGGGTGAATGTGACATGATTTTCCTATTATAGTCTGAATATGTGATCTTTATTACAACTTTGTGTACTTACACTCTAGTTAAGATATAAACATTTGCATATATTTCAGAAATTTAAGTAGATAAAGAGTATGGAAAATTAAAAAAATGACAGATGCTCATGAATTATATAAGGAAATTTAGGGGCTTGTATGTACATACTTGTACCCTTTGAGTGTAACTAGCTACTATGCTCATCCTTTCCTACTATTAGAAAAAGTACTATTAGATTATTGGTCAGATCCAGTATCGCTTCCTGCTGTTGTATGAAAAGTATCTTGTTTTAATGTTTTAAACTTAATGTTCCTCAGAGTCCATGGAGTTCATTAAGTTTCTGAGAGGCCACTCAAGTTTTGTCCCTAGATGCTACAGCTAATGTGTTTGCCCCTGTCACCAGTCCTTCTTAAAACATGATGTTTAACATCTTTGGTATAACATGCCTTATTTAGAATAACCACTCCCTTCATGTACCCTTAGAGAGGTTCTCATGATAGCAAGAAAGGGAATACTTGGCAAACTCTTTGGTTACAAGATATCATCTCCCCAAATTACCATGCTTGTTGAACTGTAACTGACAAGGATATTACACTTCATGTGCTAAAAAAAAAACCCCCAAAATTACAGTAAACACACAACATTATTGGGCTTACTCTTGTGAATATCTAATGCGGAAGAGTGTGCTAAGGAAAATGGAACACTTTATTCATCAGATGATATTATAGATGAGATTTTTATATTAAGGTTTAAATGGAATTTTACTCCTTTAGACGGAATTTTATATTAAGATTTTTCTCTCCAACTGAGTAGGAAAGTTAATTCCTCTTATTCTAACTGGAGATCGTTAAGCATATAATACATTTTTAAGGGGGTCTTGCATGCAGTGAATCTAGCTGAAGTGACATTGGAGGATATAACAGAACATACAAATTAATTTTTCAATTTAAAATATTTAGGAAAGGTAAAGATAATATATTTTGTATGTGATTTTCCACATGCTACATTCTGAAAGCAAACTACATTTGAGCCACTCTGTAGCACTTACCAGTAACAACTTATTTTAAGGCAGATTTTTCCATTTCCCTAATGCAGTAATTGTCTATAGAGAAGCCACATCTTTTTAAACTGAAATTCTGAAAAAAAACTGTTTTCACAGTTGGCGTATTTTTAATATTTGGAGAAAACTATGGAATATAGACTAGAATTTTTTTTTTTTTTTTACTAATCTGAGATAGGGAAGTTTTCGTTACCTCAGTCACAGTGTCTGAGAACTCTCTGACTGTGGTCATGATTAAACATTAGGCTTTATACAGAGAGATTAGATGTTTGTTGTTAATAAGAAATTTGAGCTTTAAGGGGACAAACAAAAGCAACTGTAATTAATAAACATTTATTTGATGTGAAACTTGGCCTCAAACTCCAATTTTGATGTTTGTACTGAATAAACTTTAGAAAACAGAAAAGTACTAAATGGATTAAGATTTATAGGTCAAATGCTACCTAGGTGTAGACATTAAACAAATTATTATGATCACTTACGGCTTTTCCATAAATGCCACTGCAATACTGAATTTATCAATCTGTGAACAGGAACTAGGGGAATGAATGTGATTTTTAATAATAGATTTTGGGAATATGTAATAATGTTAACATAGTTTTGAATTTACTTCGTAATTTTTGCTGAATATAATTGTGTTTCGAAAAGATAGCTTTCTTCCTGCTAGCACACATACTGCCCTGGGATTTAACTTCATATACCCTTGTAGGCTTTTATATTTCCCGTTCTTTACTGAATTTCATAGATACAAAACGGGTAGGGTCACTGGATATACACCTGGGTCCTGGTTTGAAACTACACAGGTGGAACTCTCAACTAACAAAGTTCACCATGGTTATTACTAAGATCTTAATGAAAATTAGATAACAGAGCCTAAAAAAAAAGTTTATTGAGCTGACTAAATAACTGTGTTTCTAAATCCTTCTTTAGGAAGCACCACAGAAAATAGAAATCCAGGTTTGAGAGTTTGAAAGCCCAGTTACAAGCTCTATTTTTTTCTTTGTGGCTTTCAGCTTCCAGTACTTAAATAAGTCAGAAAAAATTTACATTTCCTGTCTAAATTCCTGTCTAATTTACAGGGCTGATGTGAAGAAAAAACTACTGTAACATATGGGAAAGTGCTTTATAAACTAAAATACAATATACAAACATAATAATGGTTACACTCTTGTATTTGATTTTCAAGAAAGCATCATTGAGTCCCTCATATTAGGATAACTAATCTATATCTAGGTCTGGGAATAAGGTTTTGATGGCAAGTTTCTTCCGTATAACACAAGGACAAAACGTCCATAGTGGGTTAGTTTTGTGGTTGTAGGTCTGTATTCTTGGGTGACACTTCTAAAGTTGGAGAAGAATTAATTCCTAGTTGTGATGTGTTGCTTTCGTTGCCTGATGCCTTGAGGCATGTTGATTAAGTCATGTTGGCTTTACATTATATTCTGGGAAGGACCTCCATGTCCCAGGGTAGGTATCTGAGTACTATTCATCCAGCTCCGTGTCCTATCTCCTTTATCTAGTTATGATGAATAAGAACAAAACGCTGTTTGTAACCATACATGTCCTTTATACTGAAACTGCAGAAAGTATAATTTTTCAGTACATATTTTCATGCATACACCTATCTCTGTACAATCCCAAGCATTAAGATACATTTCATAGTTTTCCTTTACTAACATTGTGGTTTTCGTTACTAGTGAGTGAACAGTTTAAAAGCATGAATTCATAACTGTATTGTCATTTATTTCAACCTATTGCATACAGTGAATATAATATGCTTGAAAAAACACTTCAATGATGTCTTTGTTCTTTCCATATTAAATTTAACCATCCATGTCTGTGAATTAAGTTTACTAGGAAAACTCACGTTTAAAAAAATTGTACAAGAAACAGCTGGATTATCACAATCAGCAAGGAAATGAACTCAAGAATTTGAACTAGTATGTCAGGAACACTTTGTCTTCATGGTAAACATTCACTTTATGCAAATCCCACTCGGCTTCATTTAATTAAAAAGCTGAAAAAGAAAGAAAATTCTGTGCTGAAAATAAAACACCAAGTGCTTTTTAGTCCATTCTAAATTAGTGCATACATGTAAATATAAAATAAAAATGTCATAGTTACATTATTTCACCTCATTCTAATTTTTATGTCGGGGCCATTTCTCTGAACTAGTTCCTGTAATGGGATCAGGCTAGTGGTAAAAATAGGTCAGGGGTGGAAGAAGTTGTTGATAAGAACTTGAACTTGTGGTGTTTAAGTTTGAGTAACTTCTTTTTTTTTTTTTAATAGTTGATTAACAATGTTGTGTTAGTTTCAGGTGTACAGCAAGATGGTTCAATTACACATATACATCTATCTCTTTTTCAAATTCTTTTCCCATTTAGGTTATTACAGAATACTGAGCAGAGTTCCCTGTGCTATACAGTAGGTCCTTGTTGGTTATCTATTTTAAATATAGCCGTGTGTACATGTCAATCCTAATCTCCCAATGGGTAACTTCTGTGAGCCATTCTCATTGTTAGCTAGACCATTAGTTAAATCGGCATTTGAACTGACAATGTAGGGGAAGAAAAGGGAATGGGTTGAAACACATATTTGGAGTGGGCCATTTCAACGTTCTAAATAAAATATTTTCTGGTTATTTAATCTATAATGCATTTCTTAAAATAACTAAAGACTTGTGAGGATTTTATAATTTTATTATATTGAACAGCCAAAAAAGAATGTATTATAAATCATAAAAATATCATCAGATTCTGATGAAACAACACAAATATGTATTTCTATATGTACATATAGAAATACAAGTAAAAAGTAACTATTTTTCCTTTCTTAACTTCCCTAAGCAAAACTTTAACCTATGAAAAGAAATTTATTTAAGTTTGTAAAATCGTGAGTCAATTTAAATAACATTCTTTAAGCTTTTGTTGGTTATTTGTACCTTTCTGCTAACAGGTAGCAACTTTTTTTTCTAAAGTCTTGACAATGTAACTTTAGGACAACCAGAGATAAACCAATTCTTAACTAAATATTTTAAAAAAAATTAACGGTTACTATAGTTGAAAAGCCATGTAGTTGGGAAAGAGTTCAAACTAGTAAGTTTAATACTTGAACATTTAAATTATAATTTCCTAGGCATACTTTACTTCGTCTTTCTGAACCTCGGTTTCCTCATTAGTGAAAAGAACGGTTGTTTTGCATGATTTCTAAAGTTCTTTCCAGTGCTCATATTTTATAATCCTGGTGATACTATATGCTAATATTTTATAATCCTGGTGATACTATATGCTAAAACTAAATATATGTATTATAAAACATTATATGAAACATTTAAACATATATTTTAAATATATGTTATCTATATTGGTTTACATTATATAATAAAGTAACTATGCAATACAAACTAAACTTTTTATTACTCTGTATCTGTTTCTGAGGAATCACTAAATTACAAGACAGAAATCATTGTGCTGATATCTAGATGCAACAAGACATTGCTTCTATTTTTTGAGCTAATAAGTTATGACTTAAGTACTGCAAGGGTAACCAATGCCATGAAGAGTCAGAAGTAAAATTCCTCAGCACATTAAGATACAGATGCTGTTCAATCCACGTAATCCTTAACAACACTGATGGCAAAGCAGGTATATATGTCATGTGTAGATGACCACTTCGGCTTTCTCTGTCCTCAGTTAAAAGACTGCCCTGAAGATAAAGCTGACTGAAGAATAAGGGTTAATGAAAAAAGAAAACCTGATCATAAAATATTTAAAACTGTAAAGTTGAAAAACTTACATAACTTAAAAGAAACCTGAGAATTTATAGTTTCTTTTTTTTTCTCTGCCGTTTTAAATTTTTATTTATTTAGTTTGTTAGTTATTATTATTATTATTTTTAAAACATCTTTATTGGAGTATAACTGTTTTACAATAGTGTGTTAGTTTTTCCTTTACAACAAAGTGAATCAGTTATACATATGTTCCCATATCTCTTCCCTCTTGTATCACCCTCTCTCCCACCCCTCTAGGTGGTCACAAAGCACAGAGGTGATCTCCCTGTGCTATGCGGCAGCTTCCCACTAGCTATCTAATTTACATTTGATAGTGTATATATGTCCCTGCCACTCTCTCACTTCGTCACAGCTTACCCTTCCCCCTCCCCATATCCTCAAGTCCATGCTCTAGTAAAACCTGATCATAAAATATTTAAAACTGTAAAGTTGAAAAACTTACATAACTTAAAAGAAACCTGAGAATTTATCGTTTCTTTTTTTTGTGTGTGAAAAATAGTCCGCACATTTCCAGTGATGGAAGAATAACGATCACCTTCTAGCACTGCTAAAAGTATTACCATCATAAAAGCAAGAATAGTAATATGACCTTTATGGTCATTTGATACTTGCTAACTTTCTGGTGCTGGAAAGGTTAAAAATGTTCTACAACTTTTTTTTTTTTTTTTTTTTTTGTGGTATGCGGGCCTCTCACTGCTGTGGCCTCTCCCGTTGCGGAGCACAGGCTCCGGACGCGCAGGCCCAGCGGCCATGGCTCACGGGCCCAGCCGCTCCGCGGCATGTGGGATCCTCCCGGACCAGGGCACGAACCCGTGACCCCTGCATCGGCAGGCGGACTCCCAACCACTGCGCCACCAGGGAAGCCCTCTACAACTTTTTATATGTTGCTACATTCACAGAGTAAAAGGATCTTTGTATTTTCTTAATATTGAAATAGACTAAGAATCCTTAGTTACCAAGGTATTTGTTTACACCAGGGTTTTTTCCGGAACTGAAATATTTTTAGAAAACTGTTAAAATAATCTTTTTTTATATATTATTATGAAATGAGGAATACATATGTAGTCTTGAACTGATCATTCTAATAATTATACTAAAATAAAAGTTTAATCTAGCAGAGTACTACCTAATTTATATTTAAAATAATCTTTTTCATAAAGAGTTAGAAGCATTTGTTGAAGACACTTTAAATACCTGAGGCACAAAAGTGTCAAATATTTTGTTAAAATGTTTCTTAGAAAAGTATGAACTATTATTCTCCAGGTAATCATTCAGTAGTTCATGTTTGGTTTTATTTTCTTATTATATAAATGCCCAAGTTGTGTTCCAGTATGAACGTTTTATACTGATTTCATCACTCAAGAAATAAGTTCCCTCGTTTCTATGTATCAGGGTCTGACATCCTTTTTGCTCTTCTCACATTTACCTGTCTAATGTTGATGTATCATCTAACGGTTCTCATAGATTCATGCCGCTAATACTGATTGGATATTAACTTTCCTAATAAGGCTTATTATAAAACATATACAGTGCTTTTGTATCATACTTAAAAGCTGCTGAATGCTAAAAACTGAATATATTCCTCTTATTTGGAATGTAGTTTTCAGTGTTGCAGTCTGTTTCCTCAGAGGGGGAAGCTGCCTTGGGTGCCACAATCGACTTCTGTCTGGACTTCTGTCCACCCGCTGTCATGAATGAATCTCATGGCAATTCATGGTAGCCTGTACCTGCGTAACACTGACTGCCGTGGCTGGCTTATTCTCAAGTGAATACTGCATGGTCACCCCTAACTCAGGGAGCAGTATCAGATGGCTGCTACTTGGCCAGGGTATTGACCTGTACCCAGGAAGAACAGGTAGAGGCCAGGACCAGCAAATAGGCCCCAGAAGCTCCCCTTCTCCTGGCCCGAAGGGATGCAAATATCCCCTTCTAGTGTGTAACTTTATTATTACTTAAAGTACATCAAGGATGCTGAGGGGCCTTGTATATACAAAGTCAAAGCACTTCTCCCTTTAAGCCTGGCTCTCTGCTAATGCTCCCTCACGATAGCACATATTCAGTATTTAGATAAAAATGCAGTCCCTGACTTGCTGGGGAGTGATATTCCAAAAGTGCATAAACAAGCTTATTATTTGAAATCAAGTTTTTCTAGAGAAAGATCATTTAAAGCAGTAACTATTTCCTCAAATTCAGGGCCCCCAGCAGTCAGCTTCAGTCAGTATTCAACAGGACTTACTGATCACCTGCTGTGTAGAAGAATGTTATGGACAGAAGGGCGCTGCAAGAAAAGGAATGATTGAAAGTCAGGGCCGTTACGTTTCTTCTCTAGAGGAGAGAGACCTGGATACAGTAAAGTATAACACAGTGACGCACTTGCTAAGATGGCAAAGAACAAGTCAAACAAGCAAACGAAGGAAAAAACTGGGAACAAGTGAAATGAAGGGGTAACAGCCTAAGCGAAAAGAGCTGACGGAGGAAAGACAAATTATGAGAACAGATTCCATGTGTGCCTTACGGCTAAACCAGGAGTCAGCGCACTGTGAAAGGCCTCAAAGTCAATATTTTAAGCTCTGCGGGCCGTAGGTCTCTCTCGGAGCTACTAAACTAAGCTGCTCTCGGGCAAAAGCAGCCTAAGACAAGGCATAAACAAATGAATCCGGCTGTGTGCCAATAAAACTCTATTCACGGACACCGAAGTTTGAATTTTATGTAATTGTCACCTCACAATATTCCCTTTTTCCCAGTGATGTAAACCTTTCTTAGTTCACATGCACACAAAAATCGGCGGTGGGCTAGATCTGGCCCAAAGGCAGCAGCGGCTCGTGCTGCTGTAACACACGGGGCACAGGGAAGGCTGTGCTGTAGGATGAAACACATGGAACCAAACTCTAATACAGCCCCTCCCCAGGTTCAGAATATACACAAGTCAAACTGCTGACACCCCACCTTGAGTGTTGGGATTATAAACTATTTTATTTTGTTCAGTTGCTTGATATTTTCTAGAAGGAACATGTATTAACTTTTCCTTCTTTCTGGTTAGCCATCAGTGGATTCTGACGAAGCAGCAGCATGATCTGTGCATATCTTAAAAACAATTCTGCATTATTCTCGAGTAAGTGATGGCTTATCGATGATAACGACTAAACACGGAGAGAGATTAGGAGGCTCGGTGATATTCTGAGAAAGATACTATGTATGTAAATTAAGACAGCAGCAGTGGGAAGAGAAAGTGATGGAGACCAAACTGACTCCAGGGTTTCTATCTTGTATGATTATGAGAATAACAGTGTTGTGGGGAAAAGGGGCAGGAGACAGAGGTTTGGAGCAGAGATGAGCTTGGCTTTGGGGTTGAGGGTGAGGTGTTAATGTGGTGTTAAGGTCTGTTTCTAGATCTCAGGAGGAAGATCAGGATTTAACATGTATATTGGGGACTGAGAAGTAATCTAAAAGGAAAAAGGAAGGTCCAAGCGTGCCATGTTACAAAATCCAGGGCATAACATGTCCAAGAGGAGCTAGTTAACTAAAGTCCTAGAAAGGTTACACGGGTTGCAGAATGAGAGGAGACACCTGGATTTGGTTATTGGGTGGCTACTGGAGACCCATATTACATGTAATATGTAATGTCTGTTCCTTTTCTCTTCCTGTGAACTATCTGAAGAGGCACCAAATAGTGGTTTGCATTTCGTTTTGACTTCTCTTAATTAATTTTTCTGTTCCCCCGGGTTTTAAAAAACCAGGATGTATGCGGTGCTCTTGAATGAAGGAATTCTGTCCAACTGGGAGCAGGTTAAATTCTCTACCAAGATCTTCAGCTGGACAGAATTTTCTTGTCTAATGTTCTCACTTCCTGTTCTCAAACTGGGAAAGAAGTCAGAGCTCATGGTTACGTAATGGCACTCGGTCGCACAGAAATCACTTTTGTGGATAAGGGGCAACTGCTCCGATTTCATCTTGGAGCCAAAGAAGTGAACTCACTCCTGTTCCCCTGGCCTTGTAGCTAGTAGAACTTAATGAGTCACTGTTCTCAGGATTTTCTAACCTTTATATTCACAAGTGTTCTAAGGGGATGCAAGGGAGAAGTAGTTGTGGCTGTCAGCCAGGGCTCTTCAGCCAAAAGCCCTGGGGCTCCCTTCTTTGTAACAGAAAATTACCAAATCCAGAAAAGTCTTCAGGTCTGAAGTACATGATCTAAAATAAAGCCCTAAGGAAATTCAGGACTTTAATAGGAGTTGGGAAAGGGATCTTTGGGAACGGAAACCTTTCTATTGACATACCTACAGTTACACACGGTGAGAGCTGTCAAGTTTAACGACTGCTGAGGCCTCTCCTCTACAGCCTGCAGAGCGGAGCACTTTGGAAAAGTCTGGGTTACATTATTGTTATTATAACTAGGTGTGGTCAGAGACGCGGATGCTAGGTCTGGGGGGAAAAGACCAATAAAGCTAGTATGTGGGGTAAGGTTGGGGGACAGGTGAACAACAGAACTTCTAGATCACAGGAGCTTCCTACTCTTTCCCTCCTTTGGGGGGTTGCTGAATGGTGGAGTTTCTGCTGGTGTAAGGAAGTTGTGTTCGCACAATGGAGATAACCCTCTAGAGCTTCCTTTGCTGTGTGTGTCTCTGCTCAGACCATGTGTTCTGAGGTTTGAGGGACTGCGGTGCAAAATCAAAAAACCTCGACTCTGAGTTTTCTATAAAAATTACTTTGGATTTATACACAGGTTCCTAGTATCTATTTCTGAATTATCAAATATTGATTAAAAAATCAGTACATGTTTAGAAGACTTGTATTTTATTATTCTGGATATTAAGGCTTATATTGTTTGTTAGTGGGAAAAGGCATTTGACTATACTTTTCCTCAGCAGAATTAAACATATTTCTGTCAGTTCTGCTTTCCTCCCTCAAGTAATAAAACAGAAGAAACCAAACAGAATTATCTTTTGTTTGAAGTGGTGGGCATACACATGCATATGAATATTATTGTTTAAAAAAACATACTGTGTTTGTCAGTGGTTAATTCCATGGGTCAAAGTCTATTGCTGGAAATTTCTGTCTGAGGGCTTGGCCCTGTAGCAGCTAAGTACAACAGCGTAAGGCTGATACTGATACGAGCTCTCATAGTCCAAGTTATCTTGCATTTGTAAAACAATAGTTGGCCACAACTTGTCTTACTTATGAGATAAATATTATGGTTGTTATCGGAAAGATGAGGAAAACTGAGGCTCAGAGAAGATGAAAAGACTTGCCTGAGGTTACAGTTTTAAAGTGCCATGGTCCAAATCACATCTTCTCACTCAAAGTCCAGATCACTTTCCAATACACCACAGTGAAATACAACAATATGGAGAAAATAGTCCTTAAGATTCGATTTCCGTTTGTACAATAGTATTACAAAGATTGAGCACTGTATTCTTTATGTAGATGAGACAGGACACACACGGCAGTGCCGCTATAGCACTCCAGCTCTTCTCTGAACCACCTCTAAGTCTTTGGTCCTTTACGTCATGCTTCAAAGCTGGAACTCAGCATCAGAAAGGCAATCCCAGTGAAATTCTTATCAATGACACATATTGTGGATTGATCACCACACCAGTTCTGTGTTTTATTTTTGTATGGCTCAAGATTGTGTTTTATATTTTCCCTACAGATGAAAGATCTACATCTAAGTAAGATGTAGAAAGGAAAGTGATATTGTTGCATCGTGTACGTCCTGGGATTTTTTTGCCTTGCTGTGCTTGTTCTCTGGCATACTTTTCTCAAAATTCATTAGGAATATCTTTCATGTCTGCCTGTTATTCTGTACTTTCCCTTACTGAATGTCAATCCTTTTTTTTTGCTTATTCATCATCTCTCAAAATAACCGAAGCCATCGTGAATTACAAGTATCTTGTTAAGACAATGGGGTAGTTTCTATGTCCATTGTAAGCTTAATTAATACATATTTTTATATTTACTTTTGATACCAGCCAGCTCAGGATCATTTTGAGGTTGCAATAAGTATCTCTAGAGCCCAGGTTTCTGGAATAATGTTTACACACTCCACACACCCCTCTGGGTGTGTGGAACAACCCGACAACTCCATGGCATATCATGTGATGTGAATTCCACCTTCTGGAGTTGTGCAACGTGGCACCAATACTCTTCTCTCCACTATGTTTCTATCTTAATGGTTCCTGTCGCAGTTAGATAAGGAATAAATAAAAGATGTTTTTGAAAAAACGTGTTCAATTAACAAGTATATGATGAGCACCTACTATGTGCACAACACTTTGGAGATATAAAAAAAGGCATGTCCGAGGACCTTCTCTAAAATACCCTACGATACTCTAGAATGAAAAGAACTGCAACACACAAAAGTTACGTATGAATACTTAATGAAAAATGTAACGTGGTAAGGTGCTACTGAAAAGTGCTGAAATGGCTAGTACAGGCAAGAGGTAGGGTAAGTAATTACTTCTGAGAACCCACTACCTTTCAGGCACTACAAATTGATTATATAATTTATCCCCTCAAAATTCTCAGACAGGTATTAATTATTATGCCAGGTTTACAGATGAAGAAACAAGCTTAACAAAGCTGTTATCCAGACCCATAAAAACATTACTTTTAGAGGTGATGAAAAATGAGACTTAAAAGTTAAGTAACTCTAAGTCCCAAAGTTAGTATAGAGAGAATGGAAGATTCAAACTTGGATCCACGTGACTGCAGAGCCAGAGTTCTTAACTAACATACAAAATTATATACTGAATTTGAACGCAGATCTTGTGATTCTAAACATTATTTTTCCATTATACCATACTACCTCTCAAAGACAACCAAAGATTCGTAAACAGAAAGCAAAGTGATAGAATTAGTAAAGAATGTTTCATGCTGTTTTCCTACTAAAACAGAGACTTGATAGGTCAAATAGTCTTATAGAAATTTTTTGAAGAAAACTTTGAATCAAAGTGTGTCAGTGGAAAACAGTGGGAAAGTAATTACCTATGATGGAAGACTCATGTATGACCGCCAGCACTTCACTCTTCTTAGCAAATGGAATAAGCCCTAAAGTTCATCTTTATTTAATACACAAGATGAATTCAGTGCTATCACTAGAATAAAATTCCTTTTTCTGAACTATGGCTCAGATGGTAATTACATCAAATTCTTAATAATCTTTGATATTTCATTGATAATTTCAAGGGATTCGAGAGACCAATTAAGTTCATCAAAAGGTTCAGGGAAAATCTGTTCTTAACCCAACTGAATCATGCAAATAAAAAACAACAGTTGCCAATCCAAAACTCCCTAACAACAACAAAAACAAAAAAAAAGACAAAAAATAATTGTAAATCACTATATTGTACACCTGTAACTTATATGATATTGTACGTCAACTATACATCAAAAAGGAAGTGGAAAAAAAACCCCAAAACAACAACGACAAAACCCAAAACAACAGTTGCTTAATCTTTAGCATAAAAAAATCCTGCTTAGGAAAAATTAAATATAAATGTGTAAAATCTTTATATCAGAACTAATGAGAATAATTAGCATCAAAGAGTTATTGAGTAATTAATACTATGTGCCATTTACTAAGTACCAGGCAATGCGCTAAGTGATTTACATCATGTAATCTTTACAAATGTCAAAGTATGTAAACATTTCCCATTTACAAATGAGAAAACCAAGGTTTAGAAAAGTTACTTAACTTTCTCAAAGTCACTGAGCTAGTAACAGGTAGATCAGGGATTTAAATGAGGGAAGTTTGCTTATTGAAACTTAAAGAAGATCTGGGAGAATTCAGTGATGGCATGAAACATGTTGATCTGTGGGAAAAAAAACCTTAAGACTAAAATGTGGGGAAGATTTAAGGAAACAGAGTAAACATGTAACAGACTTCTATCCCTTTCAGCGAGTACACAGAACAAAAACGAAAACAAAATAGCAGTGTGAAGTACTCAGAAAATAGGAAGTGCATGAATGTTTAAGGTTTTGTGAGGTTTAAAATTAAAATAAAAATGAAAAGCAAAAAGATCATTCCATATAGAAGAAATTAAAGGTTGTATATCAGACAATTCAAAACTGTGAGGAAATAAAAAATTAGTTTTAAAATAATTCTGGACATAGTTCTGTGCATCAGAAGTATTTCTTGGTGCAAAAGTTATAATTCACAAACCTAAAACACAGATATCAAAGGCTACCAAAGGCTTGGGCATTACACCCGAGAGAGTACTTTGGCATTGGAGCCAAAGCCCCTGGCTAAAGGTGTTTTTCAGTTAGTAGATGGTGTTATGTTCAAATATGCATTTTCAGTAAAGGACATCTCTCGTCTTATCCAAAATACTGGTATTATCTAAAGTAGGTAGAAGTGGAAGATTTTTCCATTCTTTTTGAAGAAAATTGTTTATTTGTCCTGGCAGCTCATCTCAAAAGTCAAGGAAATGGTCTTGGTTGAGAAAGTATTCTTTTTTTTTTTTTTTTTTTTTTTTGCAAGCCTACTTCAGTGTATGTCTGGCACAAAGGATTGGATTGATTTAGCTCTTGGTCACCAGGGTTTATGATTCACTATACTAGGCACTAGCTCTCATTGAAGATGGACACCCACAATGTCTCTTCAGAAGTACCCAGGCCAACACATACCTCTGGAATATGGAATACCTTTCCTCTTGCTATAATGATGGTGTCGAGTATCTCATTTTCTCATTCCCTACAAACTACTTTTATCCGAAAGGAGCAAGATTTGGTTTGTTTTTTATTTATCAAATACTGTAATGCTGGTGCCATAGACACGTGCTTCTGGGAATGCAAAGTGTTCCTTCAGAATGTGGTACTATGTTCATAACTGACCAAGCCTCTCCCGTAGGATAATTCAGTGGGAAATCGTCTCTTTTTCTTTTTTTTATTAACATGTCATCTTTCAACTATTCCCAGAATTATTTCTCTTGTCCTTTCTTTCATTTATTCCCTCTCTTACTCTGGCTTTTGCTATCACCTTTGCTTTCTCTCCAGTGAACTAGTCGGACAGAAATTTTTTTCACTATATATACTGCCAGGTTTTTAGAACTTAGCTCAGGATTTATCCAAATCTCTGGTATATATACTCTCTCCAGTCCTTTTGGCAACACTTGCTCTTGATATTAATCATCTATTTATTATCATAATCATTCACAAGAGAACTGATATAATTTCTGAGAAAAAAACTTACTCTGAAGGAAAATGATGCAGTGGATTAAAAACAAACCCCAAAGCAACACCTATCATTACTAAAGTAACTCTGGCATATATCCACGTGTTAGACCAATAAGAGAGTAAAGCTTTTCAGATGCTAAGTTGGTGTTTTTTGCTCATAATGCTCCCCTCTAACACATTTTGTTAGCTCAGAGGGATGCTGTAAATGTAATGAAGGGAACACACACAACCTATTCTGTCAAGCTGACAAGGCAAGAGGATTTGATGATGAATGATTGGAGAGGTATGAACTAGGAGGGCTAGAAGGATTTATGGAAGCTTGATGAACGATGCATCACTATATCCGTGGAAAAGACAGAATGCAGAAAAGCAGATACAAACAAAAGTTCTTAAGAGGCTGAAGAGAAATATTAGAAAGCTTTGAAGTGATATGGGAAGAGATGAATAAACTAAAAGAATGATTTAAACTGGGCAGTGGAAGAGCTGGATGGCTAAGTCCTGCAACAGCACAGGAAACAGTGGAGTTTGTAAGAGTGGAGGCCAAAGCCAGGATCCTGCCTTCACGTCTCTGTAATGACATGTCACAGTCTTTCAGTGTACTGGGTTTCCCAGGCTTTTTTGCTGAGCTCTGTTCTGATCCTGTTTCTTGGCAGCTCCTTTTAGGGGTTTTCATCTAAACGATGTCAAATTTCATATTCACAAACCACTCTTGGGCGTGATTTCCATCTGACTTCTTACATCTCCACTTCCAGCCCCGTGAGGCCAGCTAATGGCAAGCCCAGTCCTTGTTTAGCCTGGTGGGCCCTCGAAAAGGGAGTGCGACTGTGACACAATAAGAATGGTTGCCGCCGCACTCATAAAGAAATAAGCATATACTCTGGTTCAGAAATGCTTACTATGAATATCTAGGGTGAGGCCTGGAATATGTATTTTGAAGAGCTTCCCAGGTGATTTACATGTCCACTACTGGTAAAGAATCAGAGGATTCGAGATTTATACTACTAAATGACAATTCCTTCTTGGGAAAAAAGTACAAACTTAAACTCTTCATATCATAACAAAATAGTGCTGTCAAATGTAACATTATTCTATGGAACAAGAAAAACAACTTCTCTCTACTTGTTCTAACATAGCAACATAATGACTAGGAAAATCTAGATAGGGGATGATATTCTTGTTAGATTTTGATGCTCTGATGTATAAGGAAAGCAGGAATTTGCTCTTTACCTTGCCCTATTTCCTGACCATCAACTAAATAGGTTTTAAGAATCGCACAACATCCCTTACTATACTTTACCTTTTATTAAAATAGACACCTTTCATGGACACTGTAAATGCTGTAGATTGAGATGAACTAATCTAACTGTTTTTGACACCCTGAATAAAAACTGAAGAGAAATAGAAATACCCTTCTACAGGTTCCATCAACAGAAAACATGCAAGTCAAACTAAGACTCCAGTCATCCAGAACCGTGATTCTCAATCTCAGGGTAGGGGGGAAAAGAAGAACATCATCTTTCTTGGGCGTACTTAATCTGCTATTTGATTAGTCTGATTTCACATTTTCAAAAGCAAAATTAGATAGCCAGCCAATGTCAAGAATAAAATCAAGAAACTGGAAGCTTTAATTGCCTTTCTTATTTCTCTTCTTGCCCTCAGAACTAATGTTTTTTAAAAATTCACTTACGCTGCAGGCGGGATTAAAGGTAGATGGCCTCACAGCTCAGATATGATACATTTCTTCCACTCCTTTAGTACATTTATTTTTAATGGGTGTGAGAAGAAGAGATTGGAAATGTGCCTCTGTCTGTATGAGAAAACAGAGGTGGGGCTGGAAGCGTCTTACTCTTCATAGTAAGCCCATAATCAGATCTCTGTCACGGGGATAGTTCTGTGCCCCAGAAAAAGCTCTACATTGCTGCCATCACCTATGTAGAAACATTCTCTCAATATAATTGCTCAGTTCATATGCAAAAGGGATGTAAGGTATGAGATTTTATCTTCTATCAATATATCATTAGTTCTACTATCTCAACAGAAAAGAGTTTTCAAAATCTCTGAGAAAGGAAATACAGGACCTTTACTTATTAGAGAGAAGGACGGGTTATTAGAAGGACTCCCCAGAGAAAGAGAAAGTGGAATATTTATTCCTTGGAGAGAAGCTGAGGGAGGAATGTGGTCAAGAAATGAATCTGCCTGATTCATGCCCTGGACGACTCTACTCTGGCACATCAGTTGTATTTTGCGTTAGTGAAAAGCATAGTTTGGTTATAATAATGTCATTTTGGAAAGAGTTTTCAACATCTTTCCATCCCCAATTATGGAAATATGTTGGTGAAAATCTTAGGAGATATTCATTATACAACTTCCAGTGACCAGACATTTTATCATTTAATTTGCCCTTTCAAGTTTGCTTTTCTTATTTTAAAAACTAAAACTTTGCAGAATTCAAAAGATGATGCAGGTTATTGGACACTGAACAGTAGATTCTATGAGAAAAAAATTTTGCAAATGAAGTAAAAATCATGACGGACAGGCAAACCAAGACAAGAAGAAATTTTGATAAATTCCACAAAATTTTAAAAATTTTGTTATATGTTTATGTACATATGTAGTATGCATATAACATGTGTCTCTAAAATCAAACTATGCTTCGCTAGGGAGCGAGAGCCATGCCTTGTATCTCCTTCATATACTCTCTGCGGAACACATGGCAGGTGCTCAAAAACTTGCTTAACAGGGTTTGAAGTCACTTGGCAAATAAGTTAGCTACTTCATATTAATCCTTAAATATATATTAACCATTGAAATTCTATTTACTCTATTAGTTAAAAATGAAAACAGTCACATTAGTATAATGATATTACCTGTAAGGGTAGCCGTGGTACTTGGAACGAAATATTGAAAGTAGAAAACTGAAGAAGAAGACCACCAGGCCTAATCCCACTAGACAAATGACTAGAAAGAGACAGAAAACTCCATTGGTCTAGACACACATAACCCAAATGTTTATATTGTTTAAATGCATTCAGTTAAGTACAGTATACTTACATGTAACAGTGCATGGCACATACAGGTACAACAAACCAGATAATCATTATTTTCCACATTCTTCTCAATGAAAATGTACTATTTGGGGTATGAAAACAACAAAAGTGACTGATCTAAGTCTTCTGGTGGTTTTCTTCTCTTACAGAATTCCTACAAGTACTAAAATGCCCCCAGAGGGATCAAAACAAAACACAACAAAATATGTGATAAACCGCAAACAAGATTATCAGCCCCTGCATTGTGAAGTACCGGCCATATTAGCAGAGACATTTGCATTATTAGAATGTGCAATATAATTTCATTTTCAGATGCCATGGAAGCCATGGAATATTTGCAAAGAAATGTAATTTTAGGTTATTGGCTAGATTACTGCCTCAGTAAAAGCCTGTTACTTACAAATAACAGTTTGTCCCAGCACACTGAAGGCTAGGAACAAAAGCTTGGGGAGTGAGAAAATATGAACTCTGACAGTCAGAGCAGGAGAAAATCCCCCTAAATAGCTGGTAATAGTGTCAGGGTATTACTGTTTGTTTGTTTTACAAAGGAACACACGGTGTATGTTAAAGCAGAATGTCCTTAGGCTGTGGTCTAGGTTTTCAGTATCACTTTGTCCAAGGCAAGTTGACAACAGGGAAATTTCTTTTCCTTTCTGTTATGGTTAGGAAGATTTTACTCTAAAGTAGATGACTAATCAAATATATATAATATATATAATGAAAATGTATGCAAATACATATATTGGATCTTAATTAAATAAGATACATTGCTATTTAATTAAATAAGATACATTGCTATTAGTAAAATAAACAAAACATAAATGCTTAAAAATCTGAGCCAATTAAATGCAGGTATGTTTAGAATAAAAGAAAACATAGGTATATTGAGAGAAATAGAAATTTATTTAAATCTGTTCTGTAAATAAGTAGAAATTAGTTCTCTTAATAAGAAATAGCTAACTGTTTCTTAAGCATAAAACATTTGCATGATACTTGTATCCTTTCGTTAGTTTCAGGGAATTCTTTAGAAACACTGAAATATCTAATATAATTAATTATAAACGAAAGGGGAAGACAAAAGAGATTAAACACACTAAGACAGAAGGAAACAAGGAAGATTAAATGGTTCTACGTGCTGCTATAGTGATAAAATACGATTTTTAAATTCTAGCATGTAAATAAGACCAGGTTTAATTACAATCCTGGAAATCAGGGAGTAGAGAAGGTATGGCATTGTTAAAACATGGTCTAGAAATCTGTCAGTTTTCTTTCAACTTCGTAGGAATACCATTCTCTCAGTTTTGAGAACAAATTGCGAAAAGTCCTAAGTGCTTAATAGCGTTGAGCTGCAGCCTCCGTGGCATTTCATTTCAGGTAACACTCATGAAGGTGAACTTCAAATGAATATTGGCAGAAAGCAAAGCAAAATCAGCTGCTGAACACCACAAAAATGAAAACCACCTTTTTTCCCTTAAATTGTGGTATGTCCAAGTATGACAGACACGAGCCACCAATCTTAGTAAACCCAGAATTAATGACATGATGCTTTACTTTCTACTTCCTACATCTGTCATTACCAAATACTTCTTCCTTTCCTCTGTCTTTGTCTCCAGAAGCTGAGTAAAACACTTCTTCACTCCCTTTGCCGCTTTCGGTAGCCTCATCTGATTGTGTTCGATGGGAAATAAGCCTCAAAATGTGATCAAGTAAGACAGAGTGTATTACTTGATTCTATGCAGTGGAACAAAATAATGCTACTCGAGTACTCGCTCGTGGGGGAGAGGACCCGAGACAGGAGTCAGTAATGACCCAACAAACCACTGCAGCCCACACGAGATAACACACTTGTGAGAAGAAAATGCTATGACAACACAGACGCATTCTGACCTGGGCAATAATAATCACAGTACTTGTATTATATCAAAAATAAAAATCACACTGGAATCAAAAGGGATAATTTAAAAATATATTTCCCATTCTCCACCCCTTCTGTCTGTTTCTCACCACCCCACTAACACACTCACGCATACATACACACCCACCCACACGCACACGCACACGCACTCACACACGAATAAATAGCAGTGGGTGGGGGCTGGAGTGATTATTTATATATATAATTATAGACCTGCAATTAAAAAATTACTACATATTTCTTACTATTTTAATATGAAGGATACATGATAAATATATAAACACATAAGAATTTGTCCTTATAAATATCACTTGCCAGTCCCAAGAACGTCACATTCTTTATTCAAAACATAAATCATAAAATGATGTTCTGAACAATGATTAATAAAGTAATGCGATCGTCGCTTGTGTAGTTTCTTTCTAACAGTGTATAGATGACATCATGGGAAAACAGAGGGTAGACTAAGGTGTCTGTTACATCTGAAACATTTCAACACTTAAGATACCTAAGAATTATATTTAGAAATCACTATGACTTACATACATGTCACCATAACTAAAATTCCCATAAAAAATAAGTCTGGATTTTTATTTTAAACTTAAATTATGAGTCTTTTCCAGATGCCTGTGTTCCTCACACATACATTCTGGGTTTTAAAAAGGGTTCAGAAACGCCAAGCATACTGAGCAAAATCTTTTTTTTTTTTTTTTTTCCCCGGTACGCAGGCCTCTCACTGTCGTGGCCTCTCCCATTGCGGAGCACAGGCTCCGGACGCGCAGGCTCAGCGGCCATGGCTCACGGGCCCAGCCGCTCCGCGGCACGTGGGATCCTCCCGGACCAGGGCACGAACCCGCATCCCCTGCATCGGCAGGCGGACTCTCAACCACTGCGCCACCAGGGAAGACCGAGAAAAACCATAATTATAGGTTTCTGGAAGCGTAAGCGTAAACTCACATAGGGACTTTATATATTAATTATAGAAAGGTCTGCGGCAGCAAATACTGAATTTCAGGCTGTCTGTCCTTTCCTAACCTATGCTCCTCACAGCGCAGATTTTTCCCATGTGTTTTTTTTCCCTTTTCCTGCCAAAAAGATGTTACTTTATAAACATGTATTCTTTTTCTACAACTCCCTGAGAGGAACAGTTCTGTCAAAGGATAAAATGTAGTCACTTTGTTAAGACATACTGCTGGAACCTGGTAGAGTTGTAAATCTTGGAATATCATTGGAAAAGGCAAAGACACTGGAAAACATGGAATCACGAAATGCCCCCTTTCTAAATGTTGCTAAAAGGAGGTTTTGGAGGTAATCGGAAGTATAATATTTCAGGGTACAAGATCTATGCAAAAACTTCTCTGTCTGAGTCAGTCCTTGAATGCATATACCTGATTCTTGTGGCACAGGGAAACATATCATTAGCCAGTAAAACCTCTGAAGACTCTGCCCGCAGAATTTTCCACCTCTTCCTGTAAGGTGGACATGACTACAGAGACTACAGCTTCAGCAGAGATGCGTCAGAGCACCCCTACCAAGGGTGAATAAGAGCTCTTCTTTATATCCAGTTCCACAGAAAATCACCCAGTCCCATTTTGGAAGAAATGTATTTGCCACACACACACATCCAAGAAACAGAAAAAAGTAAGAAACACCACAACTGTCTTCAAACCAGAACATTTCTTTAGAAGTTCATTTACAAAGGACTTTTTATCTATTTCCCATTTGATTTAAATGAAGCTTAAGACTAAAACAAACTTAGAAAAATACCAACACAGAGACTTACTCCGTCTTTTTCCAACATCGCCTTTGGATGTTGCCGCTTCATTTAGAAGAACCATCCCCATGGTGATAGCAGCATCTATAGTAGTTGTCAAGGAAACAGCAGAAATAGATGCAAATAAAATCTATTAATTTTTCTGGATCTGAACACATTGTGTTCTGTCCCAGAATGATTAAATTACAAATGCACACAGAGGTAAATGCAATTTATTCTCTTTATATAACATAAGATTACTGCTTTGTGTATTTAAATATGCCTTAATTTTTAGACTGTATAACCTGAAACTTTGAGATTTTAAAGGTCTAATTCTAAATGCCCTTAAATTCCAGAACTTTCATAGTGCATATGAATTATAAACTCTCAAAACCAATAATGGTATTTCACAGTATACATAAAGATATACACCAGTTACAATTAGAATGACAATTTATTGGCAATCATAGAAAATTAGAATATATTCAGCATGGGTCCAACCAACCAACCTCTGTTGAATGGCTAATGCATCCAAGAGAAAAAGCCACTACTAGCCCCATGCAGTACCATCTCCCTGCCCGACACACATGTATACCACTACACTTTTAGGAAATCCACAATAACACAGTTGGAAAACCTCTGAAATTTAGACAATTATAATTAAGTTCTTTGTGTTTCAATCACATCGTCATGGCCTGAAAGGACAAGGTAACAGAATGAATGTTTTGCACTAGCAGTATGTTAGTTTGTGGACTTTAAGGATTCATTATTCTTAAGGTGTTTTGGACAATTTACAAACTCCCTCGAGTCCAGAGTTATAGGAGGTTGCCAATAATAAAATGATCGAAAAATTAAAAGCTTGTATCACTCAGATTGCTGATACACAGGGAATTCTGACTGCTTAACTTAGTTCTCTGGAGCAGACAGATAGGACTGATGTAGATCCTTAATAAGGAATTAAATTAGGGTTCTCCTCTCATCTTTCTTTGGCAACACCCTTTTATATTCATGTAAAATTCTAATCTATACATTTATGTACATATTTGATCTGAAAATTCGTAGAGTTCTGGATTATTTTAACACAACATTTTTTATAAATATTCTATATATAAATGACACTTAAAAATGATTTTATATAGATAATATAAACGAAACAAATATTTCTTTTATGGCCATCTGCTGAGTAGCTTCCAAAATTCCTTTATAAAACTGGGTAAGATCACACTTTTTATTTCTGGGGAAAACAAGTTTTAAAAATTAAATGCTTTAAAATTTTAATGAGAGTAAAGCCATATATTCAGTATTCTCAGGATAAAACTGAATACATGAACATGCATGCGTACATAATATATGTGTGTGTGTGTATTATTAGCACACATATACATATGCACTTAGGGAGAAGTTATTTTATTAAGCAAATTATATTTTATTGGATATTAACTATGGTCACTCAAAGGTAACATCCCTGTTAATGTATCTTCATACGTGTTATTTTTACTACTGTCCCTCTGTAAATTGCTGCATTATTATGTTATAAACTATGTGACCTACATGCTGCTCATCTGATTGCTTTTGAACTTCACACAAATTCAAACAATGTTGTTACAAAATTGTAAGATTTTCATAAGAGTGTACCACATGTTATTGCTTCATCTTACTGATGGGCATTTGTTTCCAAATGTTTGCTATTTCAAATACTCCTACAAAGACTGTCTTTTTACATGTACACGTGCAATATTTTTTTCTAGGGTCTACACCTAGTGGTAGAGTTTTTGAGAGGATGATATGTGTAATTTCAAACTTACTAGGTACGATCATATACCATAAAACAAGTAGTGTTAAGAGTTTCCATTTTTCTCATGTTGCCGAAGAAACGTTACGTTGGTATTGCTGAACTATTGATTTTATCAAATTGTGGAGTGGGGATCTGTATCAATAGTGAGTCTGAGTATCTTTCGATATGTTAATTTTTTTTTGTTTAATCTTTTGTATAGTGCTTATTTATTTGTCCATCTTTCCATAAGCATATTTGCCTTTTCTTATTAACTTAGAAAATGCTTCACTTTTTTCTGGATATGAATTGATTAAAGTGTTGCATATAGATTCTTCTACTTGTCTTCTAAATTGTTTAGTTATGCAGGTTTTCATTTTAGTATGGTCAAAATTATTATTCTTTTATGAGCTTTGGTTATTGTTTCTTGCTTATGAAATTAATTCCTACCCCTAAGTCTTAGAAATATTCTCTAGCTCTTCTTAACTGAAATATACAATATTATGTTAGTTTCAGGCATACAACATAGTGTCTGGACATTCAAATACACTAGGAAATGATCGCCACCAGTAAGTCTAGTAACCATCTCTCCCATACAGTTACTACAATATTATCAACCATACTCCTTATGTTGTGTATTACATCCCCATGACTATTTTAAAACTGTAAGCTTGTACCTCCTAATCTCCTTCACCTGTTTTGCCCAACCCATCACCCACCTGCCCTCTGGCAACCACCCTGTTCTCTGTATATCTGAGTCTGTTTTTGATTTGTTCTGTTTTGTTTTGTTCATTTGTTTTTTAGATTCTGCATACAAATGAGATCATAAGGTATTTGTCTTTCTCTGACTTATTTCACTTAGTGTGATACTCTTCAGATCCATCCATGTTGTTGCAAATGGCAAGATTTCTTGTTATTTAATGCTTGAGTAATATGCCATTGTGTATATATACGTATATATGTGCATATATATGGTGTATGTGTGTGTATATATACACACACACACACACACACACACACACACACACACACACACCGTATCTCCTTTATCCATTCATCCATTGATGGTCACTTTGGTTGCTTCCATATCTTGCTTATTGTAAATGCTACAATGAACACAGAGGTGCATATATATATTTCAGAATTAGTGTTATTGTTTTCTTCAGGTAAATAAAATATCCAGAAGTAAAATTGCTGAATCATATGCTGGTTCTATTTCTAATTTTTTTTTGGAACTCCCATACTGTTTTCCATAGTGGCTGTGCCAAATTAGATTCCCACCAACAGTTCACAAGGGTTCTGTTTTCTCCACATTCTCGCCAACACTTGTTATTTATTAACTTCTTGATGATAGCCATTCTGATGGGTGTGAGGTGGTATCTTATTGTGGATTTTATTTGCGGTTTCTTGATGATTGGTGATGTAGAGCATCTTTTCATGTGTCTGTTGGCCATCATATGTCTTCCTTAGAAAAGAGGAAGTCCTCTGCCCATTTTTTAATTAGGTTGTTTGCTTTTTGATACTGAGTTGTATAAGTTCTTTGTTTATTATATTAACCCCTTATTGGATATATGATTTGCACATATCTTCTCCCAATTCAGTAGGCTACCTTTTCATTTTGTTGATGTATTTTTCAACGTGCAAAAGATTTTTAGATGGTGTAGTCCCACTTGTTTGCTTTTGTTTCCCTTGCCTGAGGAGACAGATCCAAAAAATTATCGCTAAGACCTATGTCAAAGAGCATACTGCCTATGTTTTCTTCTAGGAGTTTGATAGTTTCAGGTCTTTAATCCATTTTGAATCTAGTTTTGTATATCGTGTGAGAAGGTGGTCCAGTTTCATTTTTTGCATGTAGCTGTCCAGTTTTCCCAACACCATTTATTAAAGGGGTAGTCTTTTTCCCATTGTATATTCTTGCCTCCTTTGTAGATTAATAGACCATAAGTGCACAGGTTTATTTCTGGGCTCTCTGTTCCATTGATCTATGTGTCCGTTTTTGTGCTCATACCATACTGTTTTTATAATATTACCATAGCTTTTTAATATAGTTTGAAATCAGGGAGCATGATACTTCCAGCTTTGTTATTCTTTCTCAAGGTCTCTTTGGCTAATCAGGGTCTTTTGCAGTTCCATGCAAATTGTAGGATTATTTGTTCTAGTTCTGTGAAAAAAATGCCATTAGTATTTTGAAAGGAATTGCATTGAAGCTGTAGATTGCCTTAGGTAGTATGGACTTTCTAATATATCGTTAAAGTCAGTCAGGTAATGCCATTCTTCTTCTCAGAGCACTCTAATAGCTTTCCATCTCACTCTGAGTAAAATCTAAAGACATCAAAATGACACCAAGGCTGTACCTGATTTATATCCTGACTCACTTCCTATACTTCTCTGCCCTTGATTGCTCTGACTCGTGTCCTTGGTATGGATAGCAATTGCAAAGATCCCTTTTGCCTCAGGATCTTTGCAATTGCTATCCCACTGCTTGAATACTCTTTCCCCCCAATGTCCATGTAACTCACTCCCTCACTTCAGGTTTTTGCTCCAATGACATCAGAGAAGCCTCCCTTGAACTCTGTACTTCTTTATCCTGCTTTGTTTTTCTCTGTTAACATTGTTTTTTAAAGAAATTTTAGATTCTGTGTCTTTTTTATTTACTTATTGTCTCTGTCCTGTCACTACAAATGTTAGCCCCCAAAGGGTAGGAACTTTGTTTTGTTCACTATCTTACCCAGTACCAACTACTCTTTGATGTAGATACTGGAATATCATTATTATCCTTTGGTTTACAAATAAAGAAACTGAAGCCACCAGAGAGGTCCAAATAACTTGTGCAAAGCCACAAAGCTAGTGACTAAATGTTGCAAACCAAAAGAACATAGAAGAAGTGAAGTGGGATGATGAGAGCGTTAGATGAAAACGATGAGGGAGAAGCAAAGGAACAAAATAGCTAAATCTATTTTAACATAATGTGTAAGCATAAAATTTTATGTCAAGTAAAAATGTACAAAAACAATATAATCTCATCTCTTTAAAAACAATTAATAAGAGAAGTGCAGGGAAAGAAAGATAATAAAAAGTTGAAAGCAACTGTCTTGGGGTAATGAGGTTGTTGTGGGTTTTTGTTTTCTACTCTTCATAGTCTACATAGCAGTAGTTTGCAAACTTTTTCTCTAAAGGGCCAGAAAATAAATATTTTGGGCTATGCAAGCTGTATGGTGTATTGTTACTACTCAGCTCTGCTATTGTAGTGCAAAGTAATCATAGACAATACACAAATGTAAAGGTGTGGCTGTGTTCCAATACAACTTTATTTATAAAAATAGTAGACAGGCTGGATTTGGCCCTTGCTGGTCCTAGTTTGCCAACCCTTGCTGTAGAAGATCTAAAAGACCATGCCAAAGATACTATAAACTATTATGTCTGAGAGGAAGTTAGCTTTGCTCTTATGTGAAAATAAAGAAATGAAAACCTTAGTAAACCCTGTGTTATGATCTTGAAATAGGAATTTTAAAGCAAAGGGATTACTAGATACAGGTGTTATGTACAACTCCAAGATAAAACATTTTATTAGAAAGCAGCAGGGTCAGGAACCAAGTGTGAGTTTGTACTCAGAATGTTTCCTGCAAAAGTGAGTTTTCTAGGTTTTAACAAGGAATGAGCTGTGAACCTACTTTAAACTTGATGGCTGTAATTAAGATACGTGAATTAAACTAAAATGGCTTTAAACTTGCCAACCCTCCTCTTTTATTTAAAGATACTGTTAAACTTAAGGACTTTGAGTATTGAGAATTATTTAGCTTAAGTTCTACTGTATCACTGAAAACAGTTTTGGCTAAAAGAGAGCCTACATAATACTTATCATTTGGGGAAAAAAATCACATTGGTAACAAACATTCTTAAATAAAGGACTGATTTATAGACAGAGGAAGAAGCTTGATGATTATCTGTCAGAGTTAATGTGTAGGTCTTCCTTCATTGGGTGGAAGGCTGAATGACTAATGAAAGGTCCTACAAACCTCTAAGAGATTCTGTGTCTGACTCTGGAATAACATATGCTTTTCTGTCATTAAACTGATGGGTGTAACCATTTGACTATGCCTTATTAAAGAGTCTCAACATTAAAAGAGAATAAAAGAGATGTAAATATACACTAGATAAATTATAATGTTCCTGAGACTTTTTCTATTGTTCTGAGATTGTTAATGCCTATGCCTACACACACACACACACACACACACACACGCCCTTGTTCTACTTCATGTATTACTTTGCATATTTGCATTGATTAATATCATAGCAATATACACTCAACTATTGTGTACTCTCCAGTTTCCCTCTTTATTCTGTCAATCACCTTCTTACCACAAAAAAAGTCAAAATATTGATATGATCCTACATAAAACAGGAGCTGCTGTTTGTGTAAATTATATATAAAACCCAGAGGCAATGAACATCCTACTGAACTGGTAACACATACATTTGCATTACATTATAATCCATTCTCAATTGCACATGATGTTGGGTTTACTGTTGTTCCTAGGAAGAATCAGGACTGTCAATTTAAAGATAAATGCAAACAAATGTTGAAAAAAAGTCAGCACATTATAGAAGACTTGGTCTTCTATCTAAATCTAAAATATCAACTTGCATCTGTCATTAATTTTCTTCTATAGTATGTTCCTCCTTGGATATAACACATTAAAATAAAAGAAATCTTTGCTCTCTATCATAGATTGAAAACAAATCAGAGTAAAATCATACTTTCATAATAAATGGAAAACAAATATTTTTCTCATAGGAAAAGTAAATATAAGCCGTGTAAGAATACATATGTTTTCAAATATTTTAAAACTGTTATTATTGCTAGTAAAACCTTTGCCTTTTATTTCAGAACTTTTACTTCCAATTGATACTAATCTCATGTCATCTTCTTGAGATTACAGAATTTAGAGGATATGCAGAATTAAGGGACAGGTCAGAATTTGTATACTTGACAATAAAGCCAATCCTGGAACTCATGTGTCTTGTTTCACCTAGCACATATAACATATCTTGGTGATTGAAATTTCTTAGCAAGGTATGGGAAGATATTCATTATCCAGCCAACTAAACTTTCATCAATCTGCCCTCCACAGTTTGAGAATACTCTCTCATTGCATGTTTTTGTACCGGTTGCACCTTCCACTGGAATATTCTCGCTCACTCATTCTCCACCTGGAGAGAAACCCTTTTTCTCCTGTATCAAAACCCAGCTGAAAAGTCCATTCAACTTCTCCAGGCATCAAGTTTCTCCTTCCAAGCACTGATTATAGGATCTGTCATACCAGATGAAAATTATTTCTCTATCAGTCTACCTTCCTGCAAATAGCAAATACCTTATATTTTCATTACATAACTAAGTTAAAAATTAAAAAAATATTTTACTTGGAAAAATATAAAGGATTATATGAGTTAGTCTTAGTTCGTATATTCCTTATTAAAATGTCAAAACATTTTTTATTCCTTTTTAAAATAGTTTTCTCTCAAAGACTACTTAGGACTGTTCTTCCCCTGACCCGTAAGGTACTGAAATAAAACACTACTAAAAGGGAGAAAAATCTTACTTTTACTAAATGTGAATCAATAACCTATGACATCAAATGACTCCATCTGTTCTTTCTTAGGTTTTTTTTTTTTTCAATAAAATTTTGCGTATAGCAGTCGCATCTAATGATCTCGCTTACTAAATTAGGAAGAGAAAACCAAAAGGCAGAAATGTTCTCTAAACAAAAAGCAACCACCTGGAATTTACCTTTTTTGTTGTTATTGTTTAAAGAGAAAAAAATATACATGCAAATTACAAAAAAATTACATGATAAGTTTAAAAAGTATCAGTAGACTCTGCCAAAGAAAAGTAAAATCATAAATTATTATATATAAAAAAAGAAATTATTAGATACTGGCTTCTACTAAACTTTTGCTGATAATGAGTCCACCATTTTAAAAGATAATTTCTCTTTTCATAGATATCTGTAAATGAAAATAACAGGAGCAATAAAGCAACAAATAGTTACTAGTAGCAGAAAGAAAATAGGGGCTTTTAATTCTATGTATTACTGTTAAAGCAATTATACTCCAATAAGGATGTTAAAAAAAAAAAATCTACATAGGAGACTTCATAATGTTTGTGAAATTTCTTTGCGTCCTACATCTCAGCTTGATGTCAATGAGCCAGGAAATGAAACCTTGGGGGAATTCCTGCCATACAGTGGAATGATGGTCTCAACACACCTTTTCATTCCTTTTGCTGGGTACTCCTGATGTATTTATAGGCTAACTGTTTGGAATAAAGTATACCGCTAAAATGCCATATCATGGATTGAAATCAGATAGAAAAGAAAAAAAAAGTCCGTACCAAAAAGTTACCTCCAATACATATTCCCCCTTTTCTGCAGGCTCTCTTCTGTGGTTTCAGTTACCCACAGTCCAAAAACATCATATGGAAAATTCCAAAATAATTCATAAGTTTGAAGTTGAGATTTAAATGTCATTCTGAGTAGCAGGATGCAATCTCACACTTTCCTGCTCTGTCCCACCCGGATGTCAGTCATCTCTTTGTCCAGAGTATCCATGCTGTATTCACTACCCATTCGCTAGGCACTCAGTAGCCATCTTGTTACCAGATAAACTGTTGTGGGATCACAGTGCTTGTGTTCAAGTGACCCTTTTTACTTAATAATGGTCTCAAAGCACAAGAGTAGTGATGCTGGCAGTTTGGATATTCTCTTACTGTGCCTGATCTATAAATTAACCTATATCGTAGGTAAGTATGTATAGGAAAAAATATAGTATATGTAGGGTTTGGTACTATCCACAGTTTCGGGCATCCACTGGGGGTGGTCTTGGAATGTACTTCCTATGGACTTGGGTGGGGGGAATTACTGTACTGTGTTTTAACACAAATGTGTTTTACTTCATAAGTTAACTTATATAATTAAAAGATAAATTAAGAGCAAATATGGCATTACCCTTAATTTTTTAAATAAGGATGAGATGTTCCTAGAAATGTATTTGCAAATATTTTATTTTCTCACCTAAATTCCCTCTAAATGTGCAAAGTATTAATCTCTTATCATATGAAAGTTGGAAAAGAGAAACAAAGTAAACTTATCAAGATCACAAAATTTGAGAATGGAATTGGAAATACCTACATTTAAGTAAACAATGAGACAGACTAGAGCAAAAAATACTCATCATAGTACCCTCTTAATTATGAAGCCACAAAGCACATAGGTAATTAAGTAAATACAAGGAATGGGTTACAGATATGCACAGTTCCATGAAACGCACTCAAGTATGAGTAGCGAAGGATGAAAGGAATAAAAATGTTGAGAACTGATACAGAGGAAGAAGACGGTGGATGTCGTTTGGTGAGTTTCAAAAAGATAGTGTTTAGTTCCCCTCTAATAGAAAATGGAGTCTTACAATCTCATTTAAAGCTTCATTTCCAAGGTCAAATCTTCCAAAGGTGTCATTTTACTGTCTTGTTAATTACACATGATTAATGGGCTCAGTGAATCACACTCCAGAAAAATTAATCCATTATGTTCTCAGTGTAACCTTTAGAATTCTGATAAATACCACAGGACTATGTTTTTGTTTTTGTTTTGTTTCTGGTCCTCTACACCTTTGCCAAATGTTAAAAGAATCAACCAGTAAATGTTTATGCATGGTATCTGTGACCAGCAAAGTTTTGAGTGAGAAAGATGGGAAAATACAACGGGAAAAACCTAAGCCTTTAGTGAGTACTAGATGTTTTCTTTGTGCTAGCTGTCTCGTATTCCACAGAGAAGTGCCATGTGGTTAGTTTACTAACCCTGGTTTTACAAATGAGGAAGTCTGTGAGCTTCCTGAGAATTGGGAGTGCTTTTAAGAAACTCCCACTCCTTACCTCCACTATAGTTAATACAAGTCTCAGTATATCCTGGCACCTGATGCACTCTCCAGAACATATTATGCAAGTAAAAGAGAACTAAAGGTGGCATATACATATTCGCTAGGTGGATTAAATAAAGAGTGCACTGTTATAGCACAACAGAGTAATAAAATACAAAACTTTAAGGCTATTAAAAGATAGTGTTTTCCACCCAGAATAAAATTTAAAACTTCAAGATGTCATGACTGACATTTATTCATGAAATCCTATAAATAATACTATAATAATATAACGTATAAAACCTGTACAACCAGTAGACTATTAAAAACAAAACAGAACAATTCTAATCCTAGTTCTTCCTCCAACCTAAGGCAAGTCCATTAAATCTTGTGGGTTTTAGTTTTCCTAGCTATAAAATAAAGTTTTGGCCTAGGTGAGTTCTAAGAATCCTTAAAGGTTTAAATAGTTATGGTTACATCACGTACTGGAAAATTTGGTCTAGACTGCTTCATTTGAATATGAATCTCAGTAACCAGGAGAGTAATCAAATTTTATAAATGACACTATAAGGCACACTCTAAATCCCGATAATGACTCAATACTTTCAACACTAAATTAACATACAAATATTTCCACGGGACTCACACAAATGTCAATTTTCCCCCAAAGTACAGTTGTTTGCCCCCAAAGTAACCTTACTTCATTCTAGTAATATTTAGTTTGTTTTTAGATACATGAACCTTACCTCTTTCCTATCCTGCTATCTTCTTTACCCTTCTACCTGTAAACAATAAATGTACTGTGTTATCTGATTCATAACGTTCAGTCTGCCATGTTCCAAAAAGATGTCGAATTGTCCTAAATCTCCCTCTTCTCACTTACTATAATATTTAAGGGAACCAGTACTAAGGTAAAGAACTCTAGCCAGAGATAATCAATGCAGAGCAAAAGCTATTCTTCAAAATTCAGTAGTCAGTTAAAAAAAAGAGCGAAAATTACAGTCTATTAATGAATCAGAATTTAAAAAATTACAATGCAAGAAAAAATAGTATAGGAATTAGAAAATTAGTCAAATGGTAAAGTTTAAAATGTAATGTCTTGAAAGTCTTGATACTAGAAAAAAATCAATTTGATAGCATGCAGCTTTGCTTTGTCCTTTTCAGTCCATCTGTGTTTTAAAGGATACTTAGTAGCAGAATAATGTGTGACTCTGCCACGAATTGAGCCTGGCTGCTCCCATGGATGTAGCTCTATAAAACAAGACAAAGAAGCGAAAATTACAATCCGGGCAAAAGCAGATGTTGGGTAGTTTTTTTCTTTGTATCGTATAGTTTTATGCCTTGAAGATAAACAGTGGATGAATCTATGAATGATTAAGCCCTTATTTATAGTTTTTGAATAAATTAATTATTAGTTATTTTTGAATAAAATAATTATTAGTTAACTAGAAATAACAGATGAAAATGTTGGTGGCTGATATAACTAAACTGTAGAAAGCAACCTAACATCAGCAGTAAACTTAATAAAATTTGTTAAAAGATTTTACCACAAACACATATGCACAATGTAATGATTCTTCCAGAGTTACTGTAAAATGTACTTAATATAAGCATAAGGTACAAATTAGAGCAACTAAGTTGAATGACTCTCCATCTTTCAAAGTTAGTAGAAAATGACCTATCAAAAGTTATATGACTCTTTTCCACATTATCAAAAGTTTTAAAAATGAGATAGCTTTATCAATGCATTCATTTTATTAGAGAATTTCAACTGATTTTTTTCAAAATATAATTACTATAATCGTTTAACCCCATTGAGAAATGTACAGTGTCCTATACCTAGTAAGAACTCTATTAGTTGATACCAGTCAGTTACAGAAATTTGACAAAAATCTCCATCCAGGATATTTTGCTGATTCCCACAGTATTTCTGCTTTAATGGAAAGAGTACTTAACTAGGAGTCAGAAAGTTATTCCATCTTGTCCTCAAACCTGGGCGTGTCACCAAATCTCTCAGATATTCAATATCCCCTCATCTATAAAACTAGGAACTGCATCAGTTGATTCCTACGATCTTGTGGAAGCATATACAGTCTTGTGTATATTGTCATTAATTCTGTCTTGGTATTTCCGTGCATCAGAGTATGAAGGCTGCTCTTGATACTGTGATCTAAACTGTCTTTGTTTCCATCTCTAATTTCTCAGTCATTTGTAGTGCAGCTGCCTCATCCAAAGGTGTGTTTGGATATATTTTTAAATCACAGCTTCAAGCAAACTGACTAAAAAAAAATAGCCATTTCTGGTTTATTCACATTGTAGCTTCTGAGGAATCCTATTATGTGTGTTTTCTTTTCATTCTATTAAATATTTACCAATGAATGACAATAGTGTAGCAAGACAAATACAAATACTGTAAGCCGTGTGCCTGACATGACTTCATCTGATTAGAAACTAAGATTTTCAGAACTAAGAAATGAAGGTTTTATTATTCTAATAACTGTAATAGCATAAATAACAAATACAACCATACCAAGTACTAATAACAACTACCATTTATCAAACACTCATTTTGTGTTTAACACAAGCTCTACATGCCGTATCTCATTTAAATCTAATAACTGTAACAAAGTAGGTATGCTTTGGCATAAGTTCCTTACAAGAAAAAAAAGCACTCACACCAATCCCAGAGAGATGTGATTCTGAATTTTGATCACTGAAAAAAATGTAACTTATTTAAAAAGAAGCATTTATGACACCAAGAAAATGGCAAATGAAAACTAAGGTTTGATAGTGCCTGGTGTTACCCAAATGGCAGTTTCAGTTCAAGGTCAAATCCACAAAAGCACGCACTTTTTGTCCCTTCTTTCTTTTTTTTTTTTTTTCCTCGGTACGCGGGCCTCTCACTGTTGTGGCCTCTCCCGTTGCGGAGCACAGGCTCCGGACGCGCAGGCTCAGCGGCCATGGCTCACGGGCCCAGCCGCTCCGCGGCACGTGGGATCTTCCCGGACCGGGGCACGAACCCGCGTCCCCTGCATCGGCAGGCGGACTCTCAATCACTGTGCCACCAGGGAATCGCCCCTTCTTTCATTTTTAAAGTACATGATTGCAGAATGAAACAAGAGCTGGTCAACAGCTATAGGAAATGCTGTTGTGATTATAATTTACCATCTACGTGAATTCTTTGTGTCCAGTCTTTTCATGCAGTTTGACTCAAATTAGTTATGAAATTTTATTTGCTCATTTTCTTTCCCCCTTCTCGCATACGTCATGAAAAATTACCTGTGTGAATCCTTTCAGCTTTTTTCAGTCCCTTATTTACTATCTCCCAGTACAAGAAGAGCAGACACTTGAAATTTAAGAAAATATTTAAGTGATAATCTCTCACTCGTCTAGCATATGACTCTCATTCTTTGCAACAGAAGTACCGCAATAGCAAAAAGAAGAAAACATGATGATTTATTATCAACATAAAATCAGAATGTAGGATGAAAATATTGTATTTTCTTTGGCAACACTTCCAAGAAGTCAAGAGTTGCCTCATTGCTCTTAAATGAACTTATGTCTTTAAGGTTGAGTAATTAATTCTCATCCCTCCCACCAAAAAAAAAACACACCACACTTCTAAATAACAAATGGGTTAAAGAAGAAATCTCAAGAGACATTTAAAAATATTTCGACTAAATGAAAATGAAAAACAACTTATCAAAATTGTGGAATGTAATGAAAACAGTGCTTGGGGGATATTCATAGCACTGAATGCATATATTAGAAAAGAAGAAAGATCTGAAATCAGTAATCTAAGTTTCCACCCATAGAATGTACACCACCAAGAGTGAACTCTAAGGTAAACTATACACTTTAGGTGATTATGATCTGTCAGTGTAGGTTTGTCCTTGGTAAACAAACAAACAAAACAAAAACAAAATCATTTTGGTGAGTGATATTGATAATGGGAGAGACTATAAATGTGTGAGGTCAGGGGATATATGAGCAATCTCAGTGCCTTCCTCTCAACTTTGTTGTAAACCTAAAACTGATCTTAAAAAAATTAAGTCTTTTAAAAAGAAAAAAAGTTAATCTTGGCTATTTAAGATTTGCCAGTAGAAGAGCCACTGCTTTCCTGATCAAAGCCTACAGACAATGAGGGATCTGTTTTTTATATATGATAGAATCAATACTTTTTTTTTTAAACTATGTAACTCTAAATAAAGAAGATGCTATTTTAAGATATATTAGTTAGTAGGAATGCAGTAATGACACCCTAGGCTTGAGTCTCCTTGGTATGCCCAGGTACCCAGAACTAAAATGAAATCATCTTTATTATTTCCTTCTCAGTTTCTTTCTGAGAATACTAACATCCAGGAAGAGATTCTTTTGAACTATTAAGGTATATTATTTTATTTAGTATTAAATTTAATGGAAGTACTTAAAGGCATGGAACCAATTACTTGAGTCTTATAGTAAAAACAAAGTGTGAGAGCAGGCAGGTAGGCAGACGGGCAGGCAGGTGGGCTTCTGCTGGCAAATGAGAGTATCCAGGTCACCCGCTGGTACACAAAACGAGTGGAAATCCCGAGGTACTAAGCACTCTGACATCCTAATAAAAGATTTCTCCATTTCTTTACAGTTACATATTCCTAGCCCTTTCCTTAGGGGTCCTCTTTTTATTTATCAAACTACATAGACTTCTCTGAGGTAGCACGAGTTCTTGCTAGGCTGCTACACCAAATGGCAGATGTGATACAGATCGTACAATAGCTAGGCGAAGTCCTCCTGGATTTACCTAAGAGATATAAATAGGTATTATCTATATCCAGGTGGCAAAGAATGCCACTGTGTTTGATTTCCCCAGGCTAGGAAGGGTATGATTGGTCTTAATCAAACCCTTCTCTACCAAAATTGTCAGCCCTGCTAGTACAGTGAAGAAATGGCTGTCCTTGTGAGCTTTACCTGAATTACAGTGGCAATAAGGCTGGTAGTTCACATGTTGTAAAGTGGGGAGGGGAGGGGGAGAAAAAGTAACCAAACAGAACAGCGAAAACAAAAAGCTCCAATCAATACTAAGGAAATCCTCAGCAGAATATGCTGAAATAGTTCATTATAATTGGCCCTCCCTAGAAGGTCAGCCAATGAGAACACAGAGTGCAGGGCTGGAAGACTCTGCAGATACTATAAAACAACCCTAAGCCCCAGACACTAGTAAGACAGCTACTGGGGATAAACTATGTTTGGAGAAGCACCTTTTACTTTTTGAACAAAACTGATAATATGACTGATGACAGAGCTTCTCATATTCACTGTGCTTTCAGAATGTTGAGAGGTAAAAAATGTGACAACACAGTAAGACTAAGTTTCTTCCAAGTGTACGGCAAAAACTTAAAAGGGCCTATGACTCAGCTTCTAAGAAATTTTAGTAATTCATATTTTCCTGAGAAGACATTTCTAGCCTTATTATAGATTTTCTTTTATTCACTAATGAAAGAAAACTTGAAATGCACAGTATAATTACTCTCATAGAATTTTTTGGTAACTAAAGTAGTAAGTTCAAAATGAAAAGTTATGTTATATTCTTCATTTTAAAATCTAACAGAACAGCTTCTGATGTGAGATGAACTGAATATGTAAATCTGAATATGTAAAACAATGCAAAAGTTTTGGTAACTGTCATATCAGATATATATGAAAAGTATAATTTAATAAAAATATGTGGGCTTTCTTCCTTTTTATCCTTGGGAAGAAAATCAACCATCAAGGAACATTACTATTCTCATGTCATTATTGTAAATGTAATCTAAAATGCAAGAACAACAACAAAACAACTAATGTAGCTTAAAATTTACATGATTCTGTGTTAAAAATAAAATCACTCATTTCATATCACTGAATATTTTGCATCTGTGATTGGTGTAAGAAACGCATTAGGAACAGAGTTTCTCTTTTGCCCTATTCTAGCTTTGCAAATAAATTAAATGTTTTCCCCCAGGAAAGCCATTTAACCTCTCTTTAATTCATTTCCCTGGTACAGATAATTTTTTGTTACTTATGGGGCTACTAGGTGATAAAAAGATGCTATTATCAAGAAAAATCTATAAAATGCATTTAAACAAAAAACAAACAAGAAAAGGACCACTGTCTTTTGAAGCATAGTCTCTTATATTTTTCCTCTTTTTTGGCTTATCTGTGAAAATGGACATTCACGTCTTCACTCTCAGTGCTCACATGATGATCTTTGATAATCCTATACATGGAAGCATCTTCACATGGATGAAAGTACCCCGGGCAGTTTTTCCTTAATAATCAATCTTTTAGCCTATCTATTAGATCATCCTTTGATCACTGTTTGTACTTGGTATCGTTTCCTGTCACCGCCTCACTGATCGCAACGTGAGTAAAACACTGCTCAGTGTGGGTCCCATTACATCATGCTGGACTACCCGCTACGACAGTTTTTCTAGTCCAGCTCTTCAGATAGCTTTAGTCCTTGAAACTGCTCTTCTATTGTCTTAAGAATGATACTGTCTCTGAAGTTCACCTAGTGTCATCCATTTTCTCCGAATGTCCAGGATCACTGCATTCTGATGAGCAAGTCTGGAAAATCACTGCCTCTGTATCTTTGACATCAGAGACTTTATCTTGACATTTGATGTGAAATATAGCACAATGGTATGATAAATGAAACCTGTCTAAAAAATGAAAATGACGCTGATGGGGATTCAGATCTTAGATCCATATAACACTGTTGACCGTACCACAGCTCTGCAGGCCTTGAGATTGGCTTTAACTAATGATGGATGCTACTGGTTGAGCCTGCCTGCTCATCTGGCAAGTGAGACATCAAATTCTTGGTGTGATTCTCTATTTCTTTAAGCTTAATATTTGAAGGCTTCAAATTAACGGCATTCATCTGTATATTTCATCAGTATACTAACAATATGAATCCAGGTATATGAGAAGTATTTTGCATGTAGAGGCTAATATACAACCTCTGGTTCTTCCATAAAAACTTTATAGCACCAAACACAGCAATCATCTTCAACAGAAGTACCACACTGATGGCTGGGAACTCTGGCTAGAAACCAGGCTGCTAGCGGTGTGAGATGGGGCGTGTTACTTAACCGACCTGTGGTTCAGTTTCCGTATCAGTAAAGCAAGGATGTTGTAATAATTTAAAGCTTTAGAAAAGTATGACATGAAGTAAGCCTTCATTAAGTGTTGGCTATTGTTGTTATATTTATTTATTCAACTGGTATTTATTGAATGTCTAATATGTGATAGGTATATTTCTAGGCACTTGAGATAAGAGTGAACAGAGCAAATATCTCTGGCCTCATGCGGTTTACAGTCTAGTGTTTGTGCACACATGTGTGTGTTGGGGGAGAGCGCCAGAGAAAGACAAAAAAACCCATAAGTACGTAATACATATATATATATATATAAATAATACAAAATCAATTGTATACAGAGAACAGTACTAGCCATACTGATTTTGAGGGAAGCACACACCAGGCAGAGGGAAAACATGGCCGGCGTGAAGGCCTTAAGGTAGAAATGTGCTCAGGGAACAGAAAGGTCAGTGTATTGGTGAGGCCTTAGATTTTACTCTGAGTGACATGGGAAGCCTTAATAGGTAAGTTCTGAGCAGAAGAGTAATGTGAGCTATGCTGAGAACAGACTATAATGGAGCAAGGATAAAAGCAAAGAGATGAGATGGAGGTTACTACAGAAATCCAGACAGAAGATGCTGGTAGTTTAAAGCAGGTTGATGGTAGGTGATAACAAGTGATCTGACCCTGGATATATTTTGAAGGAAGAACAACAGCATTTCTTGTTTGCTGTGTGTTCTTTTGCAAAAGGAGATCAAAGCTTTAAAACAGAATGTGTAGTAAAAATTTAGTTATTTCAAAGTTCAAATTCATAGTAAATATATATATATTCCAGTATTTATACTAATATATAGAACATTTACGTTCAATTGGGAATACATGAATCTAAAACAAAATCTAGGTATTCATGGGTTTATTAAAATAAAGAGGTCATTAAAAATGGTAACATGTACTTTAATTAGTAAGGACTCTATAATTGAAATATAGAAAAGTTACATTATTTGTCCATGACATTCTATTCTCTTTTCACATTTTCTCCTTTGGATGATTCATACTCGTAAATTCAATAGCTCTTCTGTATGAAAGACGCCTTCTCAGACAGTTCTATAGTGTCACATTTTATGGAGTAACTACTAATTGGATATATCTACTTGAATATCCCACTTGAATGTCCTAACACTCTAAAACCAAAATTTTTTCAAACAAATGTCAGTATTCTCTGCACAAAATAATTTATCTTTGCCAGACTTGCCAGACTTCTATGCTCCTGTCAATAATGCAACCATTCTTCTAATGACCAAGTTTCAACTTTAGCATTTATGTCTGCATCAATCATAGAGCCAGTGAACACTTCCTATTCTACATTTGCCATTTTTCGGTTACCTTGACACAACTGATTGTGTCTGATGTTTATTATATCATGCTTGGATTACAGCTGCTCTAATCTTTACACTCCAGTCTCTCACTTCTAGCTAAATCTTCAAAAATCACTGCTTTCATCAGTCTACTGCCCACAAACCTTTGAAAATTTAAAATTGCTTAGAGGCCAAAGCCCTTGGCAATTAAGTCAAACACTTTTGAATCACTCAATTAATAAATCAAGCCAGCAACTATCTACTCAGTACTTAAAAGAGATACTGTATTCCATAAAATGAGGAAACAAGTAAATATAAAACATGGTGTTTTTGTTCAAAAGGAAACATAGTAATATTTGCATGAAGAGATCTCTAATCATATAGGGTAAAATAAAATGAGGGCAGTGTACTTAAAACACTCTAGAATTAGTAGACCAAGATTTGAGTCTGGGCTTGAGTTGCCTCCTTTGTAAATGGGGATAATAATAGAATCTTTCTTACTGAGGACTGCTATAGGCTTGAGCAGATCAGAAGTTAATGAAATTAGCTACTAAATTACATGGTATTTAGTAAGGACTATAATTTTGGCTATCAGTTTAGATACGTGTTCAGTGAGTTCTAGAGAAATATAAAAGGTGAAATGACTGTAGGGTGAAATGGAAGGAAAAGACTCCAAAGACGGTTAACTGTAAAGAGGGTATTTCGATGGAGATTATGTTGAGATACATTAGGAACACTGGGAGAGGATTTTTATCACGTAGACTGGGACAAGGAAATTAACAGAGGATGGGAAGGAGTTTAATCTTACTGGGAAGGGGTATGGAGGCAGACATGATAGGGATGCCACATTAAGTCCATTTATTCTCACACTATTTCTATTACAAAAGATTACACCTCATGAAAAAAAAATTATGGCCCCCAAACATTCTATCCTCATTTCCACCTCTATATGGGTTCTTAAGGCTGTTCCATTTTTTTTTTTTCCCTGACCCATATCAAGGAATGATCTTTATTCTTACTGGGTAACCAAAATTCAGCTTGATTTAATGCCAACTCAAATTCTACCTCTTTTAATATAATTTAATAATTAATTAATAAACAGTTAATGCTCTTAAACTATTATAATACTTATTGTCTATAACATTTAATCTGTATCTTAATCACATATGGATTTAGAATGTTAGGATTCTGGACTTAAAACTCATGAATAACACTGTATCAGGAAAAACTATACATCATTTATAGAATACAGAATATTTGTTATTTTAAAAAAAGAGAATAGGCTTCAAATACTTGCTTCTACATATTTTAAAGCAATTTAAATACAAAACATATTTAAACCCTAAAGTGAAATGTAAAATGATTGTAGAACTCTGTATATGTAGTGTAATTCAGGAATTATAAAAAAATCTAGAGCATCTAGTAATAACTTTTTTTTTTTAACATTTTAGATGAAGCTAACATATGAAGTTAAATTCCTCAAAATAGCATAAAGAACAGTTAAACTCTGGAAATTTTACATATAAATCTTAGAGAAAAAGTGATGCTTTAAACAGCTATGTAGCGTGAATATTATTTACAATTAATAAAATCAGAGTTTACTCTTTTCAGATTGAGACTGAGCTCATTAAATAATGATTTTTTTTAGTAAGCAGTTTTTTGCCAATAAAATTTTTAACAAGTAAATATTGATATTTGGTGGTTATCAGTATGTACTATAAGCATATAATTTAAAAAATCATATTTCTCCAGATATTTCAAAAGTGTATTCCATCATTAGTAATTAATGTATTACAAATGTACTTGTGTATTAGTATTACAAGGGAGTATTTGTATGCACTTAATGAATTTTTTGCATATAAATTGGTTTTGTTGTATATGATTCCATTTTAAAAACACTGGCTTTTTCTTTATAGATTTAAATAATCTTACATGAAAGCTTGCAAATATCAAAATGTGAACTTACCTTCACATATTGAGTTTGTGACAGTATAAATATATACATTATATAAAGACTAAAGCTTCTTCTAACTGTGCTTTCTCTCTTTTTTTTTTTTTAAAACTGGCTAATTCATAAGAAATTCTTCAGATTTGTTCTTAATCAGAAATACACAATAGAGGGAAAAAGGCACTCACAAATTTTGTATTTGGATATTTAAGGCCAGTTAAAACTCATCTTATAGATTTAAGACTTTTGCACTTTTCTGTCAATTCTAAAGAGGTATATTTTCAAAGAAATATTATCTGGAAAAAATAAGCAGAAACAAATGAGAGTCTTTCCATCGTATCTGTAATAAAATTCTTCCATGAGTTTTTCACTTATAATCAGGAAGTACTTTTTTTCAAAAACAGCCAGCACTGCTGGGAGAAATTTGAAATGACTTTTTACAAACACAAATTATATGTACACACACACACACACACACACACACACACACACATATATATATTTTTTTTGTACAAGTGGACATGTGTGGAAAAGCTTAGAAAAGCAAATGGAAAGATCTGCACAAAATTGTAAACCACTGTTAACTGTGGAACAAATTTTACAAGTTGAGAGAGGAGTATTAAAAAAGGAGGCTTACATATTTTCTTTTACATAGTTCTACATTATTTGAATCTTTTACAACGTTTACAAAAATATTTGTGGATTATTTGGGGAATAATATGTTCTTTTAAAGAAAGGCACAATTTTTACTCTTGTCATCAAGTAGTTTATAATATTCTAGAAAAGTAAGAATTGCTTGCAAATGCTGTGGACAAGTCAGATTTTTAAAATGACTGGAAAATGTCCATCTGATTTAACAACATGGAAAGCCCTGGTGAACTTGGTGTGATTTTGAGGGGAGTGATGGGTGTACAGGAGCCAGACAGAAGGATGCTGGGAGTGACCAGAAATGAAGTGAGTTCATGGGCACAGACAACCTAAGAGAATAGAAGAAACTGAATTCAATGATACTAATTTCAAGTTTGAGAGCTTGGTTTTGGGAAATGTTACATATTTTGATGAGGTTTCAAGTAAATAGTTCCCAAATGAGCAGTAGGTAGGTTATAGGGTGTTCTGAACAAAGGGACTGAAAAAAAAAAGATTTTATCATGTTTGAAGGCAGAAGAATGAATTAGATAACCTTTGAAGTCTTTTAAGACCCTCTAATCTTATTTTTCAATGAAGTTACTATGTGATTGTCTTCAATATTGTAAAAAATATTTTCCAAAAAGAATATCAATGACACAAATATTCAATCCTAAGAAATAAAAATATAACATCATTTACATAAGGGCTGCAAATCAGCTTACTGGGATATTTTCCTCTTGAAAATATTAAAAAAAAAATCAAGGGCTGCACACTTCTAATTTATCCTACTTAATTGGAATTAATATATCATCTGATGGCTATGGCAAATGTTTTTTTTTAACAAATCACAACAACGTGTATTCATAAAGTTAGTTTCTTATTTATGGTTTCCTTTTAGTTCCTAAAAATATAGTGAAAACCTATCAAATTGGGGGGAGAAGGAAGGTATACATTTAAAAACAAATTCTCAAATAGAATAACACTAACTGTCAAGTAAAATTTCGAAAGCAGAAAACCTAGTCAGTAAAAGATAAAATATACTGGCAATTAGCATCATCTTTATGGATATAAACAATCAAGGTACTATTGTCCACTTGAAGATATTTTCTCGAACAAACTAAACAAAACTCAGACAAAACTGTTTACAGCTTTAATTTGCTTAGAAAACCAGGCCTGCACCATACAATAGTGTACTTATCTAAAGATAATGTTAAATTATCACAAACTCTAAAATTGAGTCCTTTTCTAAGTGAAGTATAGTTGATTTACAATACTGTATTAGTTTCCGGTATACAGCATAATGATTCAGGGTTTTTGCAGATTATATTCCATTATAGGTTATTAAAAGATATTGGGTATAATTCCTTGTGCTATAAAGTAAATCCTTGTTGCTTATCTATTTTATGTAGTTTGTATATATGAATTCCATATATAGAGTCCTTAATTAATGCTTAAAGCAATTAAAAATATATGTACCTTTCTTTTCTTTAAAATGTAGTAGCTATTTTATAAGATAAACTTCTGGTTTAGGAAAAATAAATTATCGATGGCAAAATGCTTTGAAATTTTTACCCTTGCAATCTTCCAAATAATGTTTGAGAAAAAAAAAAAAAAGCAGAATCTTCTATGCCTAGTGGACTAATTCTGGAACCCTACAATAGAAAGGGGAGACTCCCAAAATATGATCTTAGGGCTTAAGGAGTTCAACATCGAGGAGAAACTTACAAGAATTCTTCACAAGAAAATTTTTATGGATTTTTATTATGAAGGAGAAAGCTGGTGTGGAGGGAAGATGACAAGAAAACAAAGGGAGGGAGAAGAAAAAGGAGGAAGTACCTTGGGGAACAATGCTTGTTACCTCTGCACGACCAGGAGCAGGCCTAGACTGAGGCAGAAGTTCTGAAACTTCCTGTACATAAAACGCAGGAAACCCTTGACGGGTGGATGGAGGTGGATTAACTAGTGAATAAGGGGAGTGTGGAGCAGCTTCTGGAATGCTGGCTACACTATATTTCTTGATCTGGTGCTGGTTATGTAGGTGTGTTCTCTTCATGAAAATTAAGCCACACACTTATGATCTGCGCACTTTCTTAAATTTATGTAATGTTTCTATTTAAAAAGTCTCAGATGAACAAATAAGTAAATAAATTGGGAATCTTGCTACAAGGTACATTTCTGGATACCATTTTCTGGAATCTGCATTTTAACAAGTACCCTGGGGGTCTATGCAGCCATTCCAGAACATAACTGGAAAACAATAGCTGAGAGGTTCAAAAGTAATTTCTTCATCCTCTCAGCAACTGCTTTCTCTAGCCACAGGCATTTCTGGGTATTCAGCAAACCTGCTGCTTTGAAACACTTCTACTCTAGTTGGCCAGGAAGCAGCTGGATTACTGACTATAGACTTGGGGTCAGAACTCATTTCCATCCTTACTCTTTACTTATCTAGGCTTAAGATGCACCTGGCCCTGTACTAGATACCACAACAATGAGAAAATCAGTTTCTGCCTTCAAGAAGCTTATAATCTAGTTTAAATAACTATACATTACCTAAAATACAAAACAAGCAAAAAATTAAGTGGCGTAAGTAGCAACAAACAAAGCACTATAAAAGTAAGAGGAAGGATGGAGAAGCAAACAAGTCCTCTTGGAAGATAGCATCAAAACTGTATAAAACCTAAAGTAAAATGTCAACAGACAACAGAAGAAAGAGGAAACCCTCCTGCAAGGGCAGGTGGGGAGCACTATGGTAAGGACAGCACGGACTGGATATGGGCCACTGGGAAGAAAGTAGTTAAAGTTGAGGCCAGAAATGCAGGCGGTCCCTACCTTTATAGGGGTCTTGGATAAAACACAGAAATAACCATGCCTAATTTTAATTTTATAGGAATAAAAAAGTCACAGAGGACTTTTGAACAGAAAAGAGACGTGATTGTAAGTCACTTCAGGAAGCTGAATCCGCAAGCCAGATTTAATGTACCGCGACAAGATGAAGGTAAGTCAACATGCTGTATCACGGTGACTGTAAATCAAGGCTACACAGAGAGATCTAGGTTCTCTTGCTGCTCTACTTGATGAAGCCGCTTAACCTCTCTGAGTCACAGTTTCCACTTGTAATTAGGGGATAATAGTGACTACTTCATATAAGGGTACTGTATACACTGAAGGAGGTAACATGTAAAGTTCATTTTTCCTACAATACTCAGCCTGAGGGGAAAGGTCTGTCATTCCTTCTTACTCTCTGCTCACATATCACTTTGACTTTATCATGATTATAGCTCTTGTCACACTGTATACAAAATGGACTCTATATTTTCCTGCATCCTTGACTAAATTGTGAAACTCGAGAATGCAAGAATTAAGCCCAGAATATTGTTACAATGCCAGAGCAACAGAGAGTGAAAAGCACACCGTAGTTATTTGTTGAACTGAACTGAAATTACTGAAATGTAAATATTTCTATGGTATTGCATGATAACTTCAATTTTTTTCTGACTCAGTGCCCCTGGTTTCCTAGACTTCGAGTTTATTTGGATCTGAGTGGATTTGGATACTTAAAATACCACCACCTAGGCTCACTGCTGTCACTGCAATCTTGTCCTTTTTTTTTTTGATCTCAGGAACATGCAAAGGACAAGGTATTCGATTTTTACAACTGATAATGGATTCTATTAAATTGTACACTATAATTAGATTGTGATGGAGAATACCCTTTATGCTGACCCAAATCCTGCTTATAAAGAATGAGCTGGGATGATCTTTTATATGGGCTTTGTTGTTTGTGTAACTCTATGCTTCTATGCTATTTGTTGCAAAGACAGCCATTTGGTAAAAACAGAAAAACAAACACCTATTTCGTAAGTTCTATTTCCCCTCTAAGTGCTTTATGAAACACAGAACTAGCTTTTCCTACTGCCTTAGGTAGTGCCTAATAGAAAGTCTATACTCTGAAAACCGCACTAAATCTAACAAGCCACAAAGTATTCCAATGATGTGTCACACTAGTCCAAGAGAGGGAAAAAAGCCAAGCATTATCACTATCTAAAATTCATTAGAAAATCCAACCATAATTAATAAGGAAGTAAGTTTCATTCTGAATTTAATCTTCTTTCTGGAGTAAGTAGCACTTTAAGTATTTTCTCTGCAGTACTTTTTCCAGCTTTGCTGAGATATTAATTGACATATAACAATTGTATAAGTTTTAAGATGTTCAACCTGTTGATTTGATATACTTATATTGCAGAATGATTAACACTATGGCATTAGCTAATAACTCCATCACATCACATAATTACCATTTCTTCTCTATGGTGAGAACATTTAAGATCTACTTTCTTCGCAATATTTAATTATATAATATGGTATTGTTAACTATGTTCATTTCACTCTGCTGTAAATGATATCCCCAGGATATAAGATATTCTTATAAGGTAGATATATAAGATACATACCTTATAACTGAAAGTTTATAACCTTTGACCAATATCTCTGTATTTCTCCCACCTTCAACCCCTGGTAACCACTACTCTACTCTGTTTCTCTAGGTTTGGCTTTTTAAGATTCCACATATATGTTATACCATACTGTATTTGTCTTTGCCTGGCTTACTGCACTAAGCATTGTACCCTCAAGGTTAATTCAAGTTTTCAAAAGTGGCAGGATGTTCTCATGGCGGAATACTATTCCATTTTATATATATATATATACATATATATATCATATTTTATTTATCCATTCATCCACTGACATACATGCAGGTTGTTTCCCTATCTAGGCTTTTGCAGATGTATACCCAGAAGTGAAGTTGTTGGATTATATGGTAGTTCTGTTTTTCATTTTCTAAGGAAACCCCGTACTGTTTTCCATAGTGGCTGCACCAATTTACATCCCCACCCAAAGTACACAAGGATGATGCTTTTTTCTCCACATACCTCGCCAACAACTTACCTCTTTTATTTCTGGTGATAGCTGCTCTGACAGGTGTGAGGTAATATCTCATCGTGGTTTTGATTTGCATTCCCCTGATGAGTAGTGATACTGAGCCATCTGTTCAGGTACCGTTAGGTCATTTGCACGCCTTCTTTGGAAAAATGTCTATTCAGTTCCTCTGCTCATTTTTTAATCAGGTTGTTTATGTTTTTGCTGTTAAGTTGTATGAATTCTTTATACATTTTGGATATTAACCCCTTATTGGATATAGAATTTGCAAATATTTTTCCCATTCTGTAGGTTGTCTTTCCATTTTGATGATTTCTTTTGCTGTACAGAAACTCTTTACTTTGATGTAGTCCCACTTACTCTGCTTTTGTTTCTTGTGATTTTGGTATTACATCCAGAAAATCATTGCGAAGATCATTGTCAAGGATCTTTTTCCCAGTGTTTATTCTAGGAGTTTTATGGTTTCAGGCCTTAGGTTTAGGTCTTTAATCTGCTTCAAGTTAATTTTTGTGAGTGGTGTAAGAAAGGGGTCCGATTTCGGTTTTTTGCCTGTGCTTATCTAGTTTTTCCAACACCATTTATTGAAGAGAATATCCATTCCCCTGTGAGTATTCTTGGGTCCCTTGTCAAATGTTAGCTGATCATATTTGCAGGGTTTTACTTATGGGCTCTCAAATTCTATTCTATTGATCTATGTGTCTATGCCAGTATCATAGTGGCATAAAATTATTATAGTTCTGTAGTATACTGTGAAATCAGGAAGTGTGATGTCTCCTGTTTTGTTCTCCTTTCTCAGAATTGCTTTGGCTATTCAGGGTCTTTTCACAGTTCCACATAAATTTTAGGATTTTTCTATTCTGTGAAAAATGCCATTGGAATTTTAAAAGGTATTGCATTGACTCTATAGATGGCTTTTTTGGGGATAGTATGGACATTATAATATTCTTCTGGTCTATGGCCATGGAATATCTTTCTATTTATTATGCTTTCTTCAATTTCTTTCATCAACGTCTTCAGTTTTCAGTATACAGTGTATATAGATCTTTCATTTCTTTGGTTAAATTTATTCACAAATTTTTTTGATAGTATTGTTAATAGGATTGTTTTCTTTCTTTCTCAGATACTTTATTGTGAATATATAGAAACACAACTGATTTTTATATGTTGATTTTCTATCCTGCAATTATACTGAATTTGTTGATTAGTTATAACAGTTTTTTGGCAGAGTCATTAGTATTTTCTATACATTTTCATACCATTGACAAAGAGTTTTACTTCCTCCTTTCTGATTTGGATGCTTTTATATTTCCCTTTCTTGACTGATTACTCTGGCTAGGGCTTCCAGTACTACACTGAACAGGAGTGATGAGAGTGGACACCCTCGTCTTGCTCCTGATCTTAGAGAAAAAGCTTTGAATATCTCACTGTTGAGTATGATACTGGTTATTAGTCATATGTGACCTTTTCCAGGTTTTTTCCTGTTATTGATTAATAGTTTCACTGTACTGTAGTCAGAAAAGATACTTGGTATGATTTCAATTTTTTTTTTTTGCGGAATGTGGGCCTCTCAATATTCTTAAATTTGCAAAGACTAGTTTTGTGACGTATCATATGGTCTCTCCTGGAGAATGTTCCATGTGTGCTTGACAAGAATGTGCATTCTACTGCTGTTGGATGGAATGTTCTATATATGTCTGTTAGGTCCATTTGGTCTCATGTATGGCTCAAGCCCAATGTTCCCTTCTTGATTTTCTGTCTGGATGATCTATCCACTGTTGAAAGTGGGGGTACTGAAGTCCCCTATTACTATACTTTTGTCTACTTCTTCCTTCAGATCTGTTTACTAATATACTTCAAATATTAGTAAACTTAATGATCCCCTTATCATTATATTGATATAAAGACCTTCTTGTCTCTTGTTACTGTTTTTGGCTTAAAGTCTATTTTGTCTGATATAACTACCCTTGTTCTCTTTTGCCTTCTGATTTCGTGCTATATCTTTTTTCCACCCCTTCATGTTTAGTCTGTGTCCTTAAAGCTAAAGCGCATCTTTTGTAGGCTGCATATAGTTGTTTTATTTTAACCATGGGGCCACTCTATGCTTTTTGATTATTCAATACATTTACATTAAAAGTAATTATTGATAGGTAAGGACTCACTAATGTCATCTTCCTGTTTTCTGGCTGTTTTGTTGTTTCTTTGTTCTTTTCTTTGTCTTGCTGCCTTCCTTTGTGAATTGATGATTTTCCATAATGATATGCTTTGATTCCCTTCTCTTTTTTGTAAATCTACTGTAGGTTTTTGCTTTCTGGTTACCATGAGGCTTATATAAAACATTATATATATATATATATATATATATACACATATATATATAATTATATATGTCCATTTTACACTGATGACACTTTTACTTTGATCACATACAGAAACTCTAATCTTACTCCTCCTTTTGTTTTTGATGTCACATTTACATCTTTTTATATTATTTATACATTAACAAATTGTTAAAGCTATAGCTATTTTTAATACTCTTGTCCTTTAACCTTTATACTAGAGTTAAGTATCTAACACATCACCATATTACAGTGTTGTTCTGAATCTGACTATATGTTTACTTTTACCAATGTGTTGTACATTTTCGTATGTTTTCATGTTACTAATTAGTTTTCTTTTGACGAAGCTTGATGAGCTCCTCTCAGTATTTCTGTAAGGTAGGTCTAGGGATGATCAATGCCCTGAATTGTTTATTAGGAAAAGTCTGTATCTTGCCTTCATTTATGAAAAACAACTTTGGGTGAAGTATTCTTGGTTGGCAGTTTCTTTCTTGTGCACTTTGAATATGTCGCTCCTTTCTCTCCTGGACTGCAAGGTCTTTGCTGACAAATCTCTGATAGTCTTCTGGGGCTTACCATGTATAAGAAAATTTTTTTCTTACTACTTTAAAAATTATTTGTCTCCGATTTCAGGTAGTTTTGTTACAATGCATCTTAGAGAAGGTCTTTTAAATTGAAATTTTGGGTTTACCTATTAGCTGCAGAACTTGGAAGTCCAAATATCTCCCTATATTTGGGAAGTTCTAAGCCATTCTTTCTTTTTTTTGCGGGGGGGGGGGGGGGGCATGCTGCGTGGCTTGTGAGAGCTTAGTTCCCCAACCAGGGAACCTGAACCTGGACCCTCAGCAGTGAAAGCATGCAGTCGTTACCACTGGACTGCCAGGGAATTCCCTATTATTTCTTTAAATAAGCTTTCTATCCCTTTCTTCTCCTTCTGGGACTTCAGTGGTGCATACATCATTTCTCTTCATGGTGTTCCGTCAGTCCCATAAGTTCTTTATTCTTTTTCATTCTTTTTTCTTTTTGTTCCTCTGACTTGATAATTAAAATAGATGTGTCTTCTAGCTCACTGATTCTTCTGTTGGTCAAGTCTACATTTGAAGCCCTCTACTGAATTCTTCAGCATTGTATTCTTCAGCTCCAACATTTCTGTTTGGTTCTACTTAATGTTTTCTCTCATTGTTGAACTTCTCATTTTGTTCTTGTATCATTTTCCTGGTATTTTACATTATTTATCTGTGTTCTCTTATAGCTCTTTGAGCATCTTTAGAGCAATTATTCTGAATTCTTTGTTGGCAATTCCTGGATCTCTATTTCTCTGGGGCCAGTTACAAGAGATTTTACTGTATTCTTTGGTGGGGCCATGTTTCCCTGATTCTTTGTGATCCCTGTAGACTTGCATAGGTGTCTCAGTATTTTAAGAAGCAGTCACTCTTCCAGGCTTTATGAACTAACTTTGATAAAGGAAGCTTTTCACCTGTGGGTGGGGCAGAATAGAGCATGCTGTCATCCTGGGTCTAGTGGTCCAGACCACCAGGTGTGGGGCATGTGGTGGCACCAGGTATGCATGTGTGTGCGCACATGTGTGTGTGTGTCTGTGGTGGGACTCGGGCATAATACCGCTTCTGCTCAGGTTGCCAGACATGGAGGTCGGGGTTAGCAGGGAATCTAGGCTTGCATCTTGCATCACAGAGCCCTGAACTAACTGCCACCATGGCTCCCAGGTTCCTGTGAAGGTGGGGAGGGACTCAGACGGCTGGTGTCTTACACTTGTGCAGATGCAGAGGACTGTGATGGCTGCTGGTGCAGTTCTGGAGCTACAGCAGGGGTGGGGAGGAACTCAGGTGGCTAGTGTCAGCAAACATAAATACCTGTGGGGTGAAAGATGGCAAAATTTGCTGGGGGTCCCTCGTGGCTGTGCTGGCCATTGGCTTCATCAGTGGCAAAAATCTGCTGAGTCTGTCCTCAGAGCAGGCCTCTGCAAAATGCAATTATTAGCACTGCATTTGTGCTAATAATAGTCCCTGCTTGTCCTCCTTGATCCTAGTTGGCTCTATAAGTCTCAACTTTTGTTGGTGTGGGTGATGTGAAGCTGAAGTTGCACAGGGCCCCAAAAGGATGAAGAAGCTGTTTGCTCACCCCACTCTTCCTTTTTAGGCAAGGGGAATTCTTTCTAGCTAGGAAGTTCCTTCCTGGTGCTGAACAATGCCAGCGTGGGGGTGGGATGATGCGGGCAAAACAAAGCTGTTTTCCTTCTCTTCTCATGAGATCATTTGCAGGTGTTTTGTTCCACTGTGCTGCTAAAACTTCCTAAGTGGATTTTCTGGGTTTTTATTTGTGGATAGCAGTCCAATAATTGATTTTTATGAGGCGCATGGGGGACTGGGAGCCTAGGATCTCCTATGTTGCTATTAGTGCTTTTAAGTCATTAATTATCTCAGATCATATTACCCCTATTAATGCTAGATTTTATGATAGTCTTTGATTACTGACAGCTGGAGACAAACACCAAGCAACTTGAATTTTTTTAAATAGCATTAATGAAATAGAAAAAAAAAGGGAGCTATGAAGGTTTGAAACTTTCCAGAACCATGGTGAATGTAGGAAGTGTTTGGAAAAAAATACAAGGAAAAATCTTTCTCTAAGATGAAGATGTCTTGGGACTTCCCTGGCCGTCCAGTGGTTAAGACTTTGCCTTCTGATGCAGGGGGTGTGGGTTTGATCCCTGGTTGGAAAGCTAAGATCCCACATGCCTCGTGGCCATAAAAACCAAGAAGATAAAACAGAAGCAATACTGTAACAAATTCGATAAAGACTTTAAAAATGGTCCACATCAAAAAAAAAAACTTTAAAATGAGAATATCTTTAGTAATGACTTAATAATCAGTAATGAAGTATAGATTATAACTCAGTGAGGAGTTATTATAGTTAAATGATTGCTAGTTATATTTACAGTCTTTTAATAAACCTGCCAGTTTTAAAAAATACATTGAAGATGATCCATGCTTTCAGAACTTAATATATTAACCAATAAGCAAATTTATTGGTTATTACAGGAATAATGGTTTCTAGTCAACAAAACTAAAATATAAACACTATAAGAATATCATGAAGACATAACATGATGACAGATTTTTGTGAGATTTGATGTAGGACACAATAATTTTGTTTCTTGGCAGAAATAAATGTGGCTTTTGAGAGTAATTGCTTTTTTGGGAGAGAATTAAAGCATCTTTGCATTATTTACACAGCAGCTCTGCTAGTACATCCATTATAAAATTCATTTTAGGCACGAGGCTTATTTAGAATATTATAAATTCAACAGTGTTTTTTAACGTTACACTTGGATAAAATAAAAGATTAGAAGTTATAGTAGAGGCAAGCAATATTTAAAAATTGTTTTAAAACATTTTATGGTATAGACTTTGTATTTCAATACACAGTTTGGGATAAACCCAAATCAGACAAGTCCAAACTTCAAATAGATTAAACTTTACTAAGGTAAGAAATAAACAATTACAACCTGTGTAAGTAAATTATTAATAGACTATTAGATATAATTGTATAGCTAGAACTAATTTCATAATTAATCATTTCTATACTGTATATGGTCAACGGTCTCCTAGTTAGAACAAAATTAATTTAAAGCACTTATTTTCTCCGATTAACCTAAGAACAAGCAAATAAAAAACAAAAACCTTTGACACTTTATAAATAGCTAGGAGAACACACACAGTATTGTCAGCCCAAATACAGAATAAAATGTACATAATCCATCAGGTTTGATCATTTTGTGTGTATGTTCCTTGGCTCGTTTATTCATTCATTCAAGTCTGTATAAGTCTTATAAAGAAAATTATACAGATAAGTAATATTCTAATTCTGTGGCCAAGGTAATTTCATTTTATTAGTGGGGATGATTATGCAAAAACTATACAAGACTGAGAAAAATGAATATGGCAAATAACTACCATGGCCATTCAGAATTGGAGAACTTTATATTCATCCAGGAGCACAAAGAAATGACTTCATCCAAAACAGCAGCACTTTTTTGGATGAGAGAGGAAGAGGGTTTTACAAGTATATTAAAGGAGGAATGTCATCCCACAGTTATAATACTTACGATAAAAGGAAATGTATTATGTGTACGTTGTTAACAAGAATTAACAGAAAATAAAATACCTCTGACTCATTTTTCTACCTGAGTCCTATTCTAATACATCCTTTAGGCTATTTTATTATTTAGCTAAAATTACACCAAAAGTTTAATAATATTTAGGGGGAGGGAAGAAATGAGTAAGAGAGAATGTATGGAAGGGGAGAAAGACAGAGATCTACTGTTACTTCAAAATATTCAGCATGACTCCTCCAAGATAATGGGACATTTTTCCAATGCAGATCTATTGTTTCTTCCCCTTGAGGTTATTAATTATTCATAAACTATAGCATAATTTGGTCTACAGAATGACCAAATCACACTGTGGCATTTTTTTTTTTTTAGTATAAGAGGGACACAGTATATTTGATTCTCTGTTTTGATAAATATATGTGACACATATGATGTAGTGTTTAAGGCTTTATGGGGAAAGAAGGTTACTTAAATATACAGAAGCACTAAAACTTATTTTAATGTAACCTAATACATAAATTTTACACAAATTTTCTCATGGCTCCTAATCTTTATATCTGAAGGTGATATGATAATATGAATATTGAAATAATTTTTGAATGCTAATTTCATCCAAGTTTATAAAAAATTATTTAAATCATTGATTAGCATTTTAAAGAATCAAAATATAATGATGTTGGAAAATATGCAATGAATAAGAAATATTCTGGGTTACCGAAATTTACATGGTCTTATTTTGAAGTTGTGGAGATATACCTCTAAAATGCTTTTTTTCAAATTAGAATGTATATGCTTATTATGTTTAATATAATGGACTCAATTTTATTCATAGTATGAGAATAATTTCCTTGGTTTATAATGACCATAGGGGTCTAGTTAGTCCATTATTCTTTCCAGTGTACTAAATAATTTACCAAAATTGGAAAAAAGTTATTTGCTAACTGGTCTGTATTATTTATCCCTTTCTTTGTGGGCGGATCAATTCTCCGTGCCTTTGCTTTTCTACTATTTTCTCTGAAATCACATTTATTCTGGATTCTCAGGAAGTTTAACTGTATTAGATTAAGTTTGACATCGTAAAACACATTCTCATTTTGTAGTTTTATAATCCCTTCTTTGGGTATGTGCTTCAAGGTTTTAATTACAAAGTACAAACAAAGCTCAGGAGGGAAACCGCTGTTTTTCAGACATAGTTAACATTTTTGAAAGGCTGAAAATATAACTTGAGTTCCTATTTGCAAAGAAAGATTTATTCATCTATTCAGCTTTATTTTTATTTAATATCTGCCATGTGTGAAATATTTTGATAGGTGGTAAGGATACAAATCACATGGTCCTTCATTAATTGCCAGGGTTGCTAGTAGCTAAACAGTTGAAAGAAGTACAGGAGCGGTTTGGGTTGGCTTCAGAAGTTGGTAAAGATCAGTGAGTTTAGGATCAAAAGCACATACTGTGATGATGAAAGTCAAAACCACGTGTAGAGAGGGCAGACAGAAGCAGCACTAGATGCTAGAGATAAAGGCAAAGAGTCTTACCAATGGCCAACTAGACACAAAAAATTTAAAACTCAAGAGAAATAAAAAGATAAGGGAAAGCTTGCCGAGAGAGAAGACACAAGGTCATAGCAACAGAGCAACCATGGTACTGAGGCAAAATTTTAAAGCAGTTCAGTTTCTAATACCACACAATGCAATAATAAGCAGAGCTTTAATGACTGAGACTTTGGGCAAACCCAGATCATACTGCATCTCTCTACTAGTCTATCAGCTCCATGATATAGCTGTACTACTAGGGCAGATACAGTACCTGGTATTGAATGGGCTCTCAACAAACATTTATTGGATGGAAAAATAAAGGAATGAATAAATGAAAAGGCAGACTCTCAATTCCAAACACTACCATAAAATTTTTGCATACCTTTACCAATTATTATTATCTTTCTGGGTTTTTGTGCTTAAAATTTTTCATTGTATGTTGACATTCCCTTTGCTGGTGGTATAAAACTCCTGAATATCCTAAATAAAATAATTGTATTTAGTTTAAATAAGCCTATACAATTTTCCACTTAGGACTAAAATATGTCCCTCAAAGAGCTAGTATATGCAAAATCCCTGAGGCATGAGTGTACAGCACTGGAGAAAGTGTAAGACTATTATCGCTACCTGAGACATAGAAAAAGTGCTACATTAATGATCAATTCTCGATTAAGCAGCATGCATCTTTGCAACAAAATGCTTTTGCATGTGCATGTAGAACACAGCTCTTAGCTACATTCACAACTGAAGTATAATGCAGTGAAAAATTTTGGATTATACATGGTAAACCCATAGCAACTCTCAGGCAGCAGCTAAAAGCCAAATCTTAAAAAAGAGGACAATATGTTTATTTAGTTGGGAGTTATAATCTAAGCACAAGTTGATGTAACTGAATGCATCTCATTCAAGATGTTTTTTTAAATGACAGAAAATGTCTTTATGTCCCACGTAATCATAGGTATATAGATTCCCTTTAGCTACACAGTAATGACTGTTTTTGTGATGATTTTCACGCTGTGGAAGTAGAACATTAGTACTTGACTCGTGCCATTACATAGCACCTTAACAGTAACAGACTTACTTGCAAATCAGCATAGTAACATACTGCCTGCACTATTAATTTTCTTTACATTCTCTATATTCATTTACATTTAAGCTCAGTGTGGTGAAACTTACTCTGATAACATCTGTAGATCCTTGTAGACATGTGTTATTTCACAATTAATGTGTGAAAATGTGAACAGTCACTGATATTACAAATATATATAATTTTTTAAAGCTAAGTAAAGACCCACCAACATATTCCACCACAGTCGTTTAAGCTTGTCTGATCCAATTAGCTCAGTTCAGAGAGAAAACTGAACTACTGAAGCGAGAATCAGAAGTTCAGAGCTGACACAGGCCCACTATATATCAATTCTGTTGATGGCCACACACTAGGCACTGTTCAAACCAGTGTTGATCCGAAGGTGAATGAGGAGTGGGGATGGATAGCTGAGAGGACTGTAATGTATACCCCTTCCCGAAAATACAATTCAAAACACAGGCCCTGTTGACAGAGCATCAGTGACAAACCTTCTATAAAGGAGCAAATAATCTGTTCACCTATATAAGAATTGTTAAAATGTACAACAGGATAAAACAATTTCTGATAGATATTCTTAAATGAATATGTTTTTATACTTTTCCCTACAGGATTATCTACAAGACAAATATGATATTGACTTAAAAAATTATTCACAATTGGTGAGACATTTTGACTACTTGTTGCTATAGTTTTCAGAGCGTGGTATCTTAAAAACACCAATTGAAAAGTACGTTTCTTCATGATTTTTTTCCCTCTGTTTTGGAATCTACTAACAAAGAATAAACTCTTAGCATATTATGAGAAGCTGTAGTAGACACATCTACGAGGGCACTGCCCGTGCACCAGCCTGACTTCCACCAGCAGCACCTGCATTTCTGTGCCTGGGTGGCTTTCTTGAATACCTGAAATCCACCAGTGCAGGGAAAGTAATGCCTTCCCCAGAGAAATAGCACTCAACGAGTGACTGATGAGAGGTGGTATATAAATATCAATACCTTAGTTTCCCTGACCACTTGGGTGGGAATATCGCTGTATGTGTTCCACAGCAGCTCCCAGAGATCCCCAAGCAGTGTTAAGCTTCAGTGGCCCAAAGCGCTCATGGGCTGGATATGGCACCTCTTTTGACGGCCTTTCCTTCCTGAACTCAGTTTCCTGCTCCTTTCTCACGTTTGCCTCACCTCCAGCATGAGCTACTTTCATCTGAATTGTCATCTTTGGGTCTGTTCTGGGAGGGACCCAAACTAAGACAGGAGTGTTTTCAACTTTTAAAAGCACTTATACATCTATGATGATATTTTATCTCACAAACTACAAGGTAAGAAAAGCAGTATTAGTTCCTCTTTTCTTATATTAAATGAGTCTAAGTAGCTTCCATCCCTAGCGACACACTGCTGAGAGGCAGAGCTTGGGAAGAGCTCAACCCCGTCTTCTTCCCATGTTTCTCTGCCTGTACACTTCAGGACAAGCCACAAACATGACTCCATGGGCCTAAGAGTCATTTTTACTCTCTCTTATGTAAACATCTCTTTTTAAGCATATATAACGTGTCCAAGATTAAATAGCGTTTACTAAGATAGATTAAAGCAAACAGTGATACCCCAAACATTCTCCTATCAGTTATGTTTAGGGATGGCGTTCAGTATATACAGTCCTCCCAAACGTTGAACCACAGGTCAGTGTGATCCGAAGCACTCACTGGTTGCTTCAATTAAAAAAAAATTGTTTTTTAAGAAAGTCATCCTTTGGGTATAAATGCTAGACGGGATGGCTTTATATCGAAGATTCTCTGGAGCGTCTCATTCCCAACACTGATGTTTGAGCCTGGTGCTACCTTGTGAGCAGCGTCCTCTGCCCTGGAGGATGCTGAGCGGCATCCCTGGCTCCACCACTAGTGGCCAGTAGAGGGCACATGCCCCCACCGTTGTGACAACCAACACTGTATCCAGAAACTACCAAATGTCCTCTGGGGGTGCCGGGAGGAGGGGGGCGGGGAGCCAAATTCATCCCTCTTGCTATGATACGCGTTTCACAGCCCAAACATCCCTTCACCACTTCCTGAGACAGCCAGTCTATAAGGGCAGTAAGGGTTAATGTGGCGTGGGGACAGAAACCACTTACACCTACCTTGAAATTTTATAAATGAGGAAAAGTTGAAGTCCTGGTCACATTTATCTAACGTTATAGGGTTCCCAAGTTAGCAGGAGTGCAAGAAGTTAACAATGGGTGTGAAGCTTATGCTTCTGAAACGTTACTTAATGCTGTTTCACAGAAAGAACCATGGCTTTTCACGTTTGGGGCCAACAAAGGAATCTGTTATCAGCTTGTCTTTCCCACTAGTAGCTCAATATAGCCCTGACAGCATGAGGCAGAACGTGAAACTTCTGGTAAGATGAGAGGAGGCCATGGGAAGTAAAACAATATTTCTGGGGAATAAGTAAAATAAATGTAAGCATACTGATGGCAACTTAAAGAGATCTCTGAGGAAGTTCATAAGCACTAAGAAACTATATGCCAATGTCCATTTCAATAAATTCAGATGTTAACAGAAGTTCTCCCATGCTTTGGGATTTGGGTTTAATTAGCTTTACTTTGTAATTCTGTTGTTCGCTTTGCATTTTGATAAATCCCTATCAGTATTTAACAAGAAGGAAGGCAGAGGTGTATCATACCACCATCTTAACCCTGAAAAATCTCTCTTCACTTCTGTTTCACTGTCATCTTTTTATAGCATCATCTTAGGAATGCATCTCGTACTTCTCATAACTTTACAGCTTAATGCAACAACATTCTCTTTAATCTATTACCTATAGGGAGACAGTTTATTTAACTACATAGTGTGTTGTTTCTCCTTGACATGAAACTACAAGGGGTTGCATTTATTGATACGTATTGTTTATAATTTTCTAAATTTCCATAGTATTTATTAATTTTATGATCGGAAAGTAAACTTTAAGAGCAAAAGTTGAAAGGGGAAGTCAAAGTATCATATTTTAAAGAATAATGAGAGGAACCAGATAATAGAAAAATATAGCCTGGAAGCTAATGCCACATTCTAGCATTACACCTGGCCATGTGTATCTTTAAGCCTCTAGGGTCTTATTAGGTCTTAGTCATTTTATTTAAAAGGATTATGTTTGTCAAGGTTATGGAGGTTTCATGACATTTCACCCATGTTTAATTAGTCAATCTCCCTGCAGAAAATAGTAGGTATCATTTCAGATTCATAGATTACTCAGGGCCCTCAGACTTCTTAGAATTTCTGTCAAAAATTTAAAATAGATTTTAGCATCAAGATCCAAACATTAACCACTGTTACTAACCATATTTATGTCTAAACTTTAAATACGTATTTTAAATATTTAGTCTAATTATTATCAACTTAGTCCTCGAATGACTCGATCATGTTACAAGATCCACCATTCTAATTCTGGCTTCTACTACTTGGACTATTATTTTTCCTCATTTGTGCTCTCTGACCTCACAGTATTATGCTTAAAAGGTATAAAACTAGATGTTACAAAGCCAAATCCATGAAAAACTCCCATATACAGGAAAAACAGCAAATTAGGCAATTTAAAAAGTTTGACACAAAGGAACTCACCACCACCCAGAATTCTATTTAGAAACCAACTTCAGAAAAGGGGGGTGGGGGGGAGACAACCCAACTATTTCTGAAAACCATATAGACCTTCTCATAGTACAATTTTAAAGTATTTACAAAGTTAAGTTCACTTTAACATTGAAATAATTCTTCATAAACAATTTTAATACAAATTTCTTAAACCATCTAACAAATAGTTGAAGCCAAACATAGCCAAACATATTTAAAAAATTAATTTAGAAAAAATGAACAAAAATTAGAATTAGCTGATATTTATGTGTAATAGCTACCTACAAATAAGTCTTTAAAATGTAAATGGTTATTCAATTATGTTACAAATATGGAAACCACAGTAAACTTGCTGTTTCATATACCTTACTCCACTAAATGTGCATTGGTCATCAAGAATTAATGCCAAATTATAAAATTCCTTTATAAATATTCATAAGATACTCACTTTGTCATTTTATTCCATACCACTGAAAGAGATAAATAGCCTAATTATAGTTATTCTCACAAACACAAATCCTACATGGTAATTTCTTTTTAGAAATACAGGTTAAAATATGAAGAAATTACCAAAGAAGGATAGTGCTAATTTTCAAGTTATATCTTGAAATTTAAACACATCTATTATAAAGAAAACCATTCACTATTATCTTTCTAATGGACAGTCATTGTTTAAAGTATAATTCTGGACGAGTAAGCACTTGATTTTATAAAGCAAAGTTAATCTTCTATTTTGTTCCAGTAATATGAAAACACATTATTATGCAAATCAATTCATTAAAACAAAAACAATTTTCTGTTTCAATGTATGTTGACATTATGCATATTAAAAAGCAGGAAGCGAAGTTTTGCTAAAATACGTTAAAATGCAAAACAAGAAAAGAGCTATATACTAATGGGCAACATTCTCCTGCCCCTTTAACCTGCTTTTGTCTATACTGCTTAGTAAGTAACATCTTAGTAATTAACATCTCGGATCGGTCCAGAACCATACCCGCATCTCTGGCCCAGAGCACACTCAAGCAATTCATTGTGCAGCAAGAAGCTCCTAGATTTCCAAGACTCTCGTGATTTTTTCCCTTCAATCCTAATACTTCATTCAAATATAAGAAAAAAAAATTTTTATAAAATATGAGGGTGGAGAGTTTGGGACAAAATTCATTTCTTTAAACAACTTGGTTATAGGTTTAAGTCTCATCATTTCTGTAACTTTTGATTAAGGTGCTGAAAAGCTAAAACACATACACTGAAAGCTAGATGCACGTATGAAGGAAAAGTTTTTTTCTTTTAAAAATATAGGAAATTCCGTTTTCTTAATGTGTTCCTCTGGGCCATCACAGTACCTTTTCCTAAGGGCCATGCCAATCTCTACCTACAAAACAGTAATACAAAAATGTGGAGGGGGCAGATAAAACATTTGCTAAATCAATAGAGAAAATTTCTTTCCAATCTAATCTAAACCTTAAAATAAATGTTCCTGTCACATTAAGGTTACTAACTGGTTTATGCAGAATTAACAGTGACATGTTGATCCTATTATCCTTCAGACTAGTGACAAAAAATAAATGGAAAGAATTAAGATAATACAATTCAAGAAACCAAAATCTCCTAGTGTGAGTCTTTATAATCATTTAATAAAACATTTATTGAGGACCAGCTGTATGTAAGTGTAAAGATGAAAAATAGCTTAAAAGAAACTCCCTATGTTAAGAATTTGATTAATACATGAAATATTTAAAAAATATTATTATAAAGGAATGCAGAGATACATACATATTTATAAATGTGTAAAGGGAAGAAGAATTGCTAACGTAATTAAGGAATGCATTTCAGAGGGATGGCAAATTAGGTGGTATTTGAAGGATGGGCATGATTTGATAGAAATTCTGGGAACGGAAGCAGCAAAATAAAGCATATATTTAGGGGACAAGGGACAGTACAAATACACTGAGTTTCTCTGCAAAGGAGTAGAGCTCTTAGGCTGAAAAGGAAAATTACAATGGGCAAGTAATGGAGAGCCACTTAGGATTTCCAATTTAACTGATAACTCTGGTCCACACATAGTAATATCATCACTATAGTCAGAGTATGCTTTCGGAATAGTCACCCAGTGGCCTAAGATACTCATTTGTGAAGCCCAGTGCCTATAGCATATATTCAGTGAGCCACAGACGGCATCCGCGCTGTCACTGTTACTGTAACAGTGCACACTTTTTGGAGCTTACTCCAGTAAACGACACGTGAGGGTGAGGGGATTGGAGTCTCATGATTTAGCGAAGTAATGGTTGAAATGGTAAGACGATTACAGTGAGGAATGAAGAGTGACAGAGTACAACACTTTAAAATATGCCACTTTGGCCTAAGAATTATTTTAAGCTGAAGGCACTGAGAGGCAGCAGATACTAGAAAAGTTCTCTGCCTTCCCACGGTGTCCCTCCTCCTTTCTCTACCAGCAAGGACATAGATATAGGTAGAGACAATCCTTGGAGACAACTTTAGATTCTTACCAATGGAGAAGGCAACCGCGAACTTAAATCTGCACACTACACCTCACTTTTGCTTATCTTACTTTTCCTGGTCACTTCCACAACTGGCTTTCCCTCAATACCTTTCTTTCTGTCTGTAACTGAAGACAGCACTTAAGGCTGAGCTCTAAGCCACCTCTGAGAGTTATTCATTTTTCCCTATCTCCCATGTATACGTGAGGTATACATGTTAGTCAATTTGTTTGTTTTTCTCTTGTTATTCTGTCTTTTGTCACAGGGGCCTCAGGCAAAGACTCAGAACGGTAGAGGGAAAATTATATTTTCTTCCCCTACGTAAGCCAAAACATTTCACAAGAATGTTGATGCATTTTTCATACATTTTAACAAATGTATTTAAGCAAATAATAAAAAGCAATGCTTAATATGTTTATTTGCATAAGGAATATTATAAGAATATTAAAAGGCAGTAATAAAAATTTTATCAATTTCCCAAATTTACACTTTTAAGTATCATTAACACAATAGTGATCAAATCTTTCTGTCAGGCCATCTTTATGAAATAGGAACATATCAGGGACCAAAGTGGATTAAAAAGCCATGCTGTCAAGTGCTTATACCCTACTGGGGTCCTGGCAAAAGACAAACAAAAATAACACAAAATAAGTAAATTATATAACGTGTTGTAAGTGCTATGGAGAAAAAATTTAAAAAGGAAAGGAAGACAGTGAGTATGGGTATTGGGGAGGAGGATGAGAGAAAAGGACTACACTTTCAAATAGGATGGTCAGGAAGACTTGAAGATAAGGGGGCAGTTTATTGCTTGATAATTACTTCCAATTATTTTTTCTGTAAAATTAATTTTGAATATTAGACATTCAAATCACTTTTCTAAGTAGTGACAGATTTAAAAAATACAGAGTACACATAACAAAAGACATGTCTGATTTACTACAGCAGCTCATTATCCAGAGTCTAACTTTGACTCCATATTCTTGACACCTATAGAAGAAATCTGAAAATGTTGACAAAAATATGAGACCAAAATGGTTATTATACAGTATCAGTAACTGTAACTAGCAACCAGCCCTTAAAATCTAATTGAGTTATCAGGGTACATGCAGTAAGTAAAGTGAATTATACCCCTGTATTACAGTTCCACAAAGAAGTACAAAGAAAGTCACAATTTAGGAAGAAGAAATAACTTGTGAGCTTTTTTAATATTAAAGATATTTGAAGTACTGTAAGCAATGAAGAACAAACCTCATAAGCTTACATTATACATTTATATTTACAGAGAAATTATAACATGATTTGCCATGGGATAACTTTATTCCATTCAGAGCCACAATTTTCAGAAATTAAGAATTTATTACCATTTTAGGTATGATTCTGGTACTGTGGTTATGATTTTTTAAGAAAACCACATCTTTTAGAGCTACCTACTGAAATATTTATGTTTGAAATGAAATGATATTGAGCAGTTATTTCAAAAGAATCCAACGGCAGTAGAGAGAACTGGATGGGAGAAAAGATGAAACAAGATTGGTTATAAACTGGTAATTAAGTTTGGTGATGAGTGCACGGGAGGTGTCATTATATTCTTCCCTCAAAATCTGTATAAAGAAAAAGCTAGAGAAAAAAGGCATATTTTAAAACAGTAATCTTCACCAACCTAATACTAAGCCTCAAAGACAGTATTCTGCAAAGTTGATCTATGACAATATTTCCCACTCACCAAAAGGAAAAGGAAGGCAGCAAAACAGTAGCAGTTACTAATGTAAATTTTGCTACTGATTTAACAACACACCAATTTCACTTTCAATTTTCTGGCAAACAGTTCCTGGCATCCTAATACAGTGACTTCAGGGTTCTTAATGATCTTCTGAACTAAATTAAATTTATCATTGCTGGGACACTGGCTACAAACTGTTCCTATTTCCTCTTCTGGCATTACGTATTATTGCCATAGCAGTCTACAAAAGTTGAAAAAATAATTTATGTGTATATATTTGATAAGTAGGTACACTGAATTTTTTTTTTTAATCCACACTAAAGCAGTCCTCACCCTAAAAAAAATATATATATATGTGCATGTACATGGTGAAGGTAGTAAATGAGAAGAGAAAGAACATATATTTAGATTTACAAATAGAATCCTTTCTTACTAAATGCTAAACATAATTTCAGATTCCTATGTAAACAGGGTTAAATTTCATAATACTGATACATAGAACATGCACTTACCACTTGTCCATTGTGTGGGTTTTTATGAGCATATGGTGGTCCACGGATATGATTCCACATCTGGCCAGAAGTCATAGCAAAGACTATACACTGAAAAAACAGGGTACAGTATTATAACATGTAAACTGAAAAATAAGAGAATACTGCATTCTTTAAAAAAATGGTTATGAAACTATCTTTCAAATATCATGTAACAGCTCATCCATTAAAATCATTTTCATTTACTAACTATGGGACCTTCAGTAAGTTACTTTTCTTCTGCTTCTCAGATTTGATATCTATAAACTTGGGGATACCAACTATGCTGATGACATACATTACTGATTAAATTGGGTAACATATGTAAAGCATCTGGCATGGTGACTGATAATCTGATATGTCCTAACTAGAGCTAGTCAAAAGTATAGGTAAAACATGATGTTTTAGATAATGCCAGGAATAATTCACAGATGCCATATTCCTGCTAGATCTAGTAAAAAAGGCTGCATTTGGAAAACTAATCTGAAAGATCCGAGACATTACAGAGATGGTGGGGGAGGAAAGAGTATGAACCAGAAGTCACAGTCAATCACTGTAACTTACATGTAAGCATGTTTTGTTTAAATCATACATGCTGAAATTTACAAACATGGACATCTTTAGACTGAAATATGTCTTCCGGTTAAAACACTTCCTACTGTCTCAGAACTTGCCCAGCTCACTCTTTATTTGAACTTCCCACCTCTGGTAGGTAGCTATATCAACAAAGATTCAAGGTCAGAATGAGCAATGTGTGACCGGGGATCTAAACATACAAGATTTGCACAATTTTTAAAGGAGAAAAGAGGATACCGAAGGGGAAAAGTAGGATGAGGCAAATTAATGGAGGCTTTTTAAACCCAGAGAATAAATGTGAGCTCTGTTTCATAACTTCTTGGGAACCACAATATTTCAAAAGAAAATAAAAATGATATAACAGGATTATAGAGATTAATCTGAATCCTCTCCACACTTTCTTGAAAATAACTCCGAAATAAACTGAAACTTCTTAAAGGTCAGATTTGACTTGTGTATAGACTTTGCGTAGATTGAGATATTTCCTGAAAGTCAAGATTTTACAAAATATTTGCACTTTAAACCTAGAAGGTACATTAGAACTTAGGCCCGAAGTGAAACAGAGAATGATGCACCACCTAAAAAGTCACTTAAATACGTGAAATTGTTAATGTGAGAAAAATAAATTGTGTATCTAATTTATAGGAGTATCATGTCAGTGATTTAGAGAATATATGAAAGTTGACTATTCTGTAGATAGATGATAATACAGTAGTGTGAAAGGCAGAGTATATTTTAAAATCCAGTAAAAGATATATCTAGTGAGTAAACACATTTATAGTATAAGCAAATGATATTTTTGTTTTTAGTAGATGCTCAGTAATACTAGAGTTCTATCATTTTGGGGACGTAACCCTCATAAGTCCCTAAATGAGCACTGAAACTGTATGTATTTCTGGTTTTACTTTTACGTGTCTGCCTGTTCCTTCTCTGCCTTCTACTGCTTCACTTGATATTCCTATTTCCAACTATGGTGGAAAAAAAATGCATGATCAAGTCTGTATTTTAGAAGGATGGTACTAGTCACAGTATGGAGAATAGACTGGAGAAAAGTATGACTTGAGGCAGAGAAATCAGTTTGGAGGCTGATGCATAAAAACGCTTGAGAGACTATAGTGGCCAATTCCACGGTAGTGACAGAATTGAGAGATTTGGACAAACAGGAGAAATGTTTAAGAGATGGAATCAACAGACTTTGGTGACTGATTGATGTGATAGAAAATAGTCAAAATTAACCTCTGGGTTTCTGATTTGAGCAACAGTGTGTAGTTGTGATTCCCAATGAGATACAGAATAAGGCAGAAGCATGTTAAGGGTGAAAGGGAAGAAGGTAACAAAGATTTGGAGTTCCCTCTGTTTTAATTATTTTTTTTTTTTTTACAGTAGGTCCTTGTTTGTTATCTATTTTAAAACTAGTAGTGTGGGGGCTTCCCTGGTGGCACAGTGGTTGAGAGTCCGCCTGCCGATGCAAGGGATGTGGGTTTGTGTCCCGATCCAGGAGGATCCCACGTGCCGCGGAGCAGCTAGGCCCGTGACCACCCATGGCCGCTGAGCCTGTGCGTCCGGAGCCTGTGTGCCACAACAGTGAGAGGCCCACGTACCGCAAAAAAAAAAAAAAAAAAAAAAAAAAAATTATATATATATATATAGCAGTGTGTACATGTCAATCCCAAATTCCCAATCTTTCCCCCTCCACTCTTCCCCCCTGGTAACCATAAGTTTTTTTTGAAGTCTGTTTCTGTTTTGAAAATAAGTTCATTTGTGTCATTTTTTAATAGATTCCACACATAAGCAATATGATATGATATTTGTCTTTATCTGTCTGTCTTACTTAGTTTGATAATCTCCAGGTCCACCCTTGTTGCTGCAAATGGCATTATTTCATTCTTTTTAATGGCTGAGTAATATTCCATTGTATATATGTATCACATCTTCTTTATCCATTCCTATGTTGATGGACATTTAAGTTGCTTCCACATCTTGGCTATTGTAAACAGTGATGCAATGAACATTGGGTGCGTGTATCCTTTTGAACCATGTTTTTCTCTAGATATATGTCCAGGAGTGGAATTATTGGATCACATGGTAGCTCTATTTTTAGTTTTTTAAGGAACCTCCATACTGTTCTCCATAGCGGCTGTACCAATTTACATTCCCAGCAGCAGTGCAAGAGGGTTCCCTTTTCTCCACACACTCTCCAGCATTTATTGTTTGTAGACTTTTTGATGATGGCCATTCTGACTGGTGTGAGGTGATGTCTCACTGTAGTTTTGATTTGGATTTCTCTACTAATTAGTGATGTTGAGCAGTTTTTCATGTGCCTCTTGGCCATCTGTATGTCTTCTTTGGAGAAATGTCTATTTAGGTCTTCTGCCCATTTTTTGACTGGGTTGTTTGCTTTTTGGATATTGAGTCACATGAGCTTATGAAAAAATAAGGAAACAATGTAGACAACTGTTTCAAGGAGTTTTGCTCTAAGAGGGATCAGGTAAATAGAACAATATCTGGAAGGGAAAATGGTATCATGTCCCTTTAGGATGAATAAGGAGATGTTTGCATTGCTAACAAGAATGAATCAGTAATAAAAGAAAAAATTAGCATGACAAAGAAAGAGGGGAGAATTGTTGGAACGCTGTCATTGAATAGATGTGATGCGATAAGATCCAGTACACAAGTGGGGGTGTTACTCTTAAATAAGAGCATAAAAGGTTCAAGTAATACAGCAGTACACAGACTCCAAGGGGCTGTGCATAGAATGCAGTGGCGGAAGGAGATGTGGGTACTTAAATGGGATAAAAGCAAATCTTCATTTTCACTATCTTCTAAATATATCATTTCCTTCAACTATGAATGTAGTGACAGATCACAATAGTTTTAGCAGCACCTGTGATTTTCGTTAGTGAGGGAAATGCAAATATCTTCATACTATAGCATTTTCATATTATAACAGTAACTATCTCAGAATATTGTTTATATTCAGACTACTTGAAAACTATGGTAGTTATTAGATCCACACTAGGTCTGGTGATTTAATGCATTAATAGGAAACATATATATATTCTAATATTATAAATTTTACTTACACATAAGAGAAAATACTCAAATTTTAAAATGAGATGTTAAAATTAAATAGCAATAGCTATACTATCTATGGTTTGTTACAGAAGTTTTAAAAAATTCATCTTAATATATGATTTATTCAAAATTCCAAGAAATGGTTCAATAAAAGAACAGCCAGCTTAAACATGGTATTTAAACATGAGTCATTTCAAGTAGTGACAGATGTATTTACAGTATTTATTTATAATTACACACAGAGCTGTGGCACTTCTCACAACATAACAAAATACTAAACAACATAAACTTCTAAAATGCAAAATGGCCCAGATTTATAGAAACTCTTTTTCTAAGTAAGTATAATTGATATTTCCTTTTTTGATTTTAACAGTTGAAATGTCCAGTATGTCACTGCTCTCATTAGTTTGGAAATTTAAATTTTTGTATTTAACTACAATTTTATTTTTGTATCTATTTACTAAAATATTCATGCAGAAAAGGACATGATTCATAAGGGTGCATACAGTTCACTGAATTTTTACATGAGCATACCCTTGTAACCAACACTGAGAGCAGGAAGTGGAATACTATTAGAAAAACAGGAGTCCACTGATGCCTCTTCCTAATCATTACCTGCATAACCCTCCAAAGGGGTAAGGATATTCTTTTGAAAATGCTGCATCACAGAGTACGTGTATACCAGGCTTTAGTGGACTAACCAAACATTTCTCAGAACTTTCGACCAAATTTACACTCCAACTAGCAGTGTTTCAGAGTTCTGGTCCATTCACATCCATACCAACAACTGGCATTATCTCTGCATGTGTGTGTGTATGTTCATCATGGCTATTCTGGTAGAGGTGTGGCAGGCCATACTGTAGTTTTGTTTTTGTTTTTTTAAATTATATTATTTATTTATTTATTTTTGGCTGCACTGGATCTTTGTTGCTGTGCATGGGCTTTCGCTAGTTGTGGCGAGCGGGGGCTACTCCTCGTTGCGGTGTGTCGCTTCTCACTGCAGTGGCCTCTTGTTGCAGAGCATGAGCTCTCTAGGCATGCAGGCTTCAGTAGTTGCAGCGCGCAGGCTCTAGAGCACAGGCTTAGTAGTTGTAGTGCACGGGCTTAGTTGCTCTGTGGCATGTGGGATCTTCCCGGACCAGGGCTTGAATCCGTGTCCCCTGCATTGGCAGGCAGGTTCTTAACCAGGGAAGCCCTATACTATAGTTTTATTTCACAATATCCAGATGATTAACAAAATTGAATATGTTTTCATACGTTTACTGAAATTTGAACGTTTTGGTAAAGTACCCAGCAAGTCTTTACTCCTCTTCAAAATTTGATTATCTGACTTTTGCTTATTGTTTTCTAAAAAATCTTTATATATATAAGATAAATTCTTTATATATATAAGATAAATAAGTATACACATGGCAAATAATCTTTACCAAGCTTGTGACTTGCCTTCCTTTGCATTTTCTTAATGGTATCTTTTGGCAAACAGAAGTTCTTAATTCACTGCAGTTCAATTTACCAGTTATTTCTTCCATTATGGTCTGTTTCAAGAAATCTTTGCCAATCCAGCAATCATAAAGATAAATACCTATGTTTTCTTCTAAAAGTGTTCATGTTTACATTTCACACGGAGATTCACAATTCACCTTTTTATTTGAGCTGTAACTGACATGCTACATACACTATATTAGTTTCAGGTGTATAACATTATGGTTTGATATTTGTATATATGGGGAAATGACCACAATGAGTCTAGTTTAACATCTGTCATCATACATATTTATAGACTATCTTTCTTGTGATGAGAACATTTAAGATCTACTCTTAACAACTTTGAAATATGCAGTACAGTACTGACTATAGTTACCATGTTGTACATTACCTCCCCAATGGTCATTTACTTTATAACCGAAGTTTGTACCCTTTGACACCCTGTGCCCATTTCACCTACCTGTACCACGCACCCCCTCTTCTCTGTATCTCTGGTTTTGCTGGGTTTTTTGGGGCTTTTTGCTTTTTTTGTTTTTGTCTTAGATTCCACATGTCATTCTTCACTTGGTATTGGGTTGGCCAAAAAATTCGTTTGGTTTTAAGTACACATTCTTCAGTTTCACCAAGAACTTTATTGAACAACGTATTCACTAACCAAATGAACTTTCTGGCCAATCCAATATAATAATGCCTTCAAGATCCACTTATGTTGTCACAAATGGCAAGATTTAATTTTTTAATGGTTGAATAATATTCATTGTATTTACCACAAAGTCTTTATCCTTCATTGATGGACACTTAGATTGTTTCCATATCTTGGCTATTGTAAATAATGCTTCAATGAACATGGAGGTACATATATATTAGTTTTTTTTGTTTTCTTCTGATAAATATCTAGAAGAATTGCTAGATCATACAGTAGTTCTACTTTAATTTTTTAAGGAACCTCCAGATGCTATTCCACAGTGGCTATACCAATTTACATTCTCACCAATAGTGCATGAGGGTTCCCTTTTCTCCACATCTTCTCCAACACTTGTTATTTCTTGACATTTTAATAATAGCTATTCTTACAGGTGTGAAGTGACATTTCATGGTGGTTTTTATTTGCATTTCTCTGATGATCAGTAATACTGAGCATCTTTTCACATGTACCTGCACCATCTGTATCTCTTTAGAAAATGTCTATTCAGATCCTCTGCCTATTTTTTAATTGACTTGTTTGTTGTTTTTACTACTGAGTTGTATGAGTTCTTTATATATCCTGGCTATCAACCCCTTCCCAAATACATGATTTGCAAATAGTTTCTTCCATTCAGGTTGCCTTTTCATTTTGTCGACCTTTGCTATGCAGAAGCTTTTTAGGTTGATGTAGTCCCACTTGTTTATTTCTGCTTGTTTTGCCTTGGTTTTTGATGTCAAATACAAAAACTTATCACCAAGAACAACATCAAAGAGCTTACCACCTAGGTCTTCTCGTTTCAGGTCTTACATTCAACTCTTTTATCCATTTTGAGTTAATTTCTGTGTATGGGGTAAGGGTAGGGGTCAAGTTTTATTCCTTTGCATGTGGCTGTCCATTTTTCCCAATACCATTTATTGAAGAGACTGTCCTTCCCCAATGTATATTCTTGGCTACTTTGTCATAAATTAATTGACCACATATGTGTGTGTTTATTTCAGGGCTCTCTATTCTGTTCCATTGACCTGTATGTCCATTTTTATTCCAATACCATTATATTTTGATTACTACAGCTTTGTAATAAAGTTGGAAATCAGGGAGCATGATGCCTCCAACTTTGTTTTTAAGATTGACTTTGCTATTCAGGGTCTTTTATGGATACATACAAACTTTAGGATTTCTTCTATTTCTGTGAAAAATGACATTGGAATTTTGACAGGGATGGCACTGAATTTGTACATTGCTTTGGGTAGTATAATATTTGGTAGTTAATGTTAACAATACTAATTCTTCCAATCCATGAGCATGGTATAACTGTCCATTTATTTGTATCATCTTCAATTTCTTTCATCAGTATCTTAATAGTTTTTGGTGTACAGGTCTCTCAACTCCTTGGTTAAACTTATTCCTAGGTATTTTATTCTTTTTGATGAATTGTAAATGAATTGGTTTTTTAATTTCTCTTTATGATAGTTTGGTATTAGTATATGGAAATGCCACATAGTTCTATATATTGATATTTTTTTAGCCTGCAACTTTATTGAATTCATTTACTAATTGTAGTTTTTTGGTGGAGTCTTGAGGGTTTTCTATATACAGTATTATGTTATCTGAAAATAGTGATGGTTATACTTCTTCCTTTCTGATTTGGATGTTGCTTATTTCTTGCTTAATTGCTCTGACTAGGTGAGAGTGGACATCCTTGCTTTCTTCCTGATCTTAGAGGATTAGAGGAAAAGCGTTCAGCTTTTCACCACTGAGTACCATGTCAGCTGTGGGCTTGTCATGTAGGGCCCTTTATTATGTTGAGGTATGTTCCCTCTATTGAGAAATCTTATGATAAATGGAGTACAGAAGCTAGGTGGTCACTCCATGTACCGGATCTTCACATTGAGGCTTATTTGTGACTTTATTTGTGACTTTATAATAAGCAAAAAACTCAGACAACCACATTCAAATGCAAAAAGAGAAAGGCAGGTCCATCTATCTATGAGTAATTTTAAAATGTTCTTCGAGTTTATTGAGAACACTACCTATCCTCCTTAAAGAAAATTAAGTGCTAGATTTATTAAGAAAAATATACTCTAAGAAGATATTAATTCATTTCATTATATTGTTGCCATACTCTTGACCCAAACAAAAGTACACAGAAATTACCTATGTCTAAATGGACATACCTATCTTCAAATGGGCAAATGATTCAGTTGCCTGATGGGAAAAACTTTTTATTCAAACAGTTACTTCACTGGAAAAAAATATTATCAGCAATTATTTGCTTTTCACTTGGAAAGAGAACAAAATAATATGCCACAGAGATCGTACCTATATGATATTACAAAGTATATAATTTTATTCAAGAAAAATTTGAAAGAAAAAGGAGCTTATTCCACTCTATTTAAAGCCAGACCTGCCCTGACTTCAGAGCAGAGCAGTTAAAAAAAAATACATTTCTACTGATACACCATAATGTATAGACACCAAAGAACCTTTCAGGAATTGAGTAATAATATATATTAATCATGAGCTTTTAAGTTTTTCATAAAACTAACATAATTAAATTGATATAATTTCTTTGAGACAAAGGAAACATTAAGGTATGTGAACCATCCTATAACGCAGAGCATCAGTGTTAAAAGGCAGGAAACAGCTTCTATCCTACTGAGATTTACTATAATAATAAGGTTTGGGTTATTAGATCTTTTAAATGTTTTATCTTTCATGGTTTTACTCGCAGATTCTTAGGATGTTTTTCTTTGTGTTTTTAATGAATGTAACTACTCCTCACACTCATATTTCTGGTTTGAAATGACAGCCGTCTCTGAAGAGCATTAGCCTTCCATGAAGCTCTGCATTTAAGGGCTACAAAACGTAACACTTTAACTCATTTTGATATTCCTAGTCAACATTTCTTCCTGAAGACCATCAACTATATATCTGTCCTACGCTCCCTGAAGTTATGTACTGGTGTAGTTCAATACTTTACTCAACCATTCTGCTTTAAACTCACCATGAAGCAGGTACTGTGTATGCTTATTGTCCAGCATCCTCCATCTTTAGGGGCTGGAGGAAGTTTGGAAAGCCAAGTGAAACCAAAACAGAACCAATGTATATTCAGCTCCATAAACAATCATCAGTACCTATTAAATAGTAGTTAACAAGCACTTCTCCCCATAGGAAGCATGAGACCAGGAAGCACTTACGAATACTCCTTTACCTATTTTTTTTTTTAAACTCAAAACCAGGAAGCTCTAATATCTATGTATGTTATCTATGTATGTTTCAACATTTGCATATGTTACCTCCCCTATTCCAGGAAATTGCAAACTTTGTCTCTATTCTACACCCTAAAGCACTATGAATAGCCTCCTCTCCGCAGTACACACTTCATTCTTAAGCCAGTGAGTCATAAACAATAATATGAATATGATAATGAAAAAGAAAAAAATTACCAGCCACAGAATACAGTCTACCCAGAACTAAGGACTCATAACACTAAGTAATCCCAGAAGTACGTCTACACAGGTTCAGTGGTAAGACACAACTGCTAATTGTAGGTAGACTTGTTCTTTACTAAGAAGTGAGCATGTGGCTAGAAATTCTCTACCAAATTGTTTTTCTCATTATTTTCCTTTTGCATATAATTTTCTTCATTACAGAAGTGGTCTGCTGTTGTATAGTTCATTACTATTTTTATTTTAGGAGCTTTCACTTTACTGTGCAATCCAATGCTTTCATCAGAGTTTCTAGAAATCAGATGACAAGACTTCGCCAAAATTATTTTAAAATATATTCTCATTTCCAAAGGAAAATGGGATATTGGTTGCTTTTAATAGACAAATGTTTAAGCATCTGAATAAATGGTTCAGCATTTTGGATAGCCTCTTAACTTTGTAAGGATATCCCAAGAATAGGATTTAAAAAAAGACTGGAATTGAACAAATCCAGTTTTTCACTTAAAAATAGTTTTTCTTTATAAACAAAAATCAAGTTTGGAGTGGTAATGGTGACCATCAGACAGAAAATGGTAAAGGAGATTCAAATTATTTATCTGACCTCATTGTTTAAGTGACTTGAATAGTTTCATAAGCCATCAGCAGATAAGAAAAAAACCCCACAAATCTGTATAATTCAACATTTTATATTCAGAGTAGTTTCCAAATGTCAAATGTATTGTTTGAAAACATGTCTGTTCTCTGCGTCCTTTTACTGACTTCTGAAAGGCTGCCACTGGGGAGCAGATATACCTGCCAAGATTTCCTTCTCAAGTATGTGTTTGTGAATGTTAGACTATCTTCTGTTATGCCAAGCTCATTAGCTTTCAAGGATTCAAAGAAGAAAAACAAATCTGCATGCTGTAGCAGAGGTGCAAGAAAATTGACTGTTGAAGTACTAACATTTATGCATGACATAAATGTTCTAAGGCATTTATTTACAGTCCTAACTGCATGCCCTGGGTTAAACATCCGGCATATGAGACATGTGCCCAGATTTAGAGAACCCAGCGCTGTGAAAAGAATACAGAACTTGAAGTCAGACACACACACACACAATCAAATCCCAGTTAACTATTTTCTAGCTCTGTGAGCTTCTGCAAATTGAGTTTACTGAATCTTAGTTTCCTTGTTTGTAAATTGAGGATAATACAAATTCCTTTTCATAGTTATTGTAAGGAATAAGCATATAAAACATACCCCCAAAAGAAGGAAGAGATGCAGTAAACGGTAATGCCTGTTATTACTAACTTTCAACAATAATTCTGGGACTCTTCTCAAGGAGAGAGCATAATAAAGTCATGCTAATGTCATCTGAGTCCACTTCAGCCACAGGATTACATCTTAAGTAGACAGTTTTTTAGTAGACTGAAACAGTGACAAAATTTGGTATATTAATGTTGAAATACTAAAGGAGTTTTAACTTTCCAACAACACTTTGAAAGAAGTGCTGTATTTTTACCAAGAAACTGGGTAGCTTTACTGAATGAAGCAACCTAAGCAAAACCCAAAACGCTTTCAAACAATGACTATGGTGACTGAGATCAACCATAGTATCCAATTATACTAAATAGAGTATAAACTAATTAATCTCTTTTAACTCAATTATCAAAAAGTGAGAAAATATTAAGACACCTTCCTTGAAAACTCTTATCTTTCCTTACTCTAAAAAATCCAAACTTAATCCAAACTTCAAATTCGTACTTCTCCATCTACCACAAAGCCATAGAGGTTCTCTGTGAATTTCTAGACTCTAGCTATTATTGCAGATGATGGGTTCTTTAAGGTGATTTGTTTGGGCTGCTTATTAGCCTATCCTATCACATCCAACTCAGTCATAAACACCACTAATTCTTGGTTGAAAAGAAAAATGGAAGGATGAAGGGCTATTGCAAGAAGGCAAAAGGAACAAACTGACACTTAGCATATCCATTTTTATGCATATATGTTAAAGTTTCATTTTTGATATTGTTTACAAATATTTTATACATCTTTTGTTACTTTTATCTTTAAGTACCATTACTTTTTTTCTTCCTATTGGGAAAGAGACTATATTTTCAATTTTCTATTGAAATTGTTTACTAATGATTTTTGGAGACTGACTTTGAATTCAGAAAACTGTTCAACTCTAGTATTAATTTCATTATTGGTTCTCCATAAATTGTGATGAAATTTCCATATGGACAGTCCTACCATAGGCAAATCATATCTTAGGTAAATGTCACAAAGGCTTACTTTCACCACCTTCAGGGTGTGCCATGGTACATGGCAAATGCTGCTTATGAACATAGAAGCAAACAGTTTTTTGAAAATGTGTTACCAACCGAATTTAGCTAATTCATGATGAATTAAGAAAGTGAACTTTCTTAATTAGGTTAAGGGTATCTTAAAATCTCTAGCAAATATCTTAGTAGTGATAATTTTAAATGATGCCTACAGTCACCTGCTTTTCATCATTTTACTAGTGGTCTTAGTCAAAGCCTAAGAACAGAAAAAGAAATACAGGGAACAAGAAAGTGTAAAAAGAGCTATTGGCACATGCAGAAAGCCAGTCAACTCTGCAGGACTAGGAGAAAGGACACAAACTAGAGCATTCAGCACCACCCTAGGGAAAGTGAGCAAATGGGAGGCTATCAGCACCCAACCTAGCTTTACAAGATTGAGAGAAAGGATACACTCTTGAGTATGCCCACAAGAGGGAACAAGACGTGTGGAACAGGCTTATCCACAGAAAAGATCTGAGAAAGCCTCAGAGTCCCTAACAAGACTGAAGAAAGGAATTTCTCTCCCAAAGCCACCTACTTTTGGAGGAGGTACACTTCTTCAACTATGAAGAAAGCAATGCAAGACTTCAATTTCAAGGAACATAACACCATCAAAGGAGAACAATTTTCCAGTGACCAACTAATAAAGAATTCAAAAATAGTTGTTTTAAGGAAGCTCAGTCAATGAGCTACAAGAAAACACACAAAGAAAATTGCATAAAATCAGGAAAATAATACATGAACAAAATGAGAAGTTTAACAGAGAGATAGGAATCATAAAAAAGAACCAAATAGAAATTTGGGAGCTGAAGAATATGAGAAAAAAAATGAAAAATGCCATAGAGAATATCAACATCAGATTGGATCCACTGGAAGAAAGAATCTGTAGAGATCACTTGAAATTATCCAGTCAGGGGGAACAGAGAAAAGAATAGAAAAGAGTGACAAAAACCTACATAAACTATGGGATATCTCTAAAAGGAACTATCTGTGCATTACTGGAGTCCCAGAAGAAAAGAAGAAAGGGGCAGAAAGTTTAAGAAATAATGGCTGATGAAAAGAACCCCCAAAACAGAATTAAATCTGAATTTTCACAATTAGGAAATAAGTACAACTGTCACTGAACAATATATTTTTTAAAATATGTATACATATGTATATTTACATAAAGGTCTTTATAAACATAGGAAAAAGTCAAAGGATTGCTTTGCTAATTAGAGGTTTTCCCTAGGGAATGTCCCTTCCTGATGTAATTAAAGTTACTAAAAAGTAGACTTATTTTCAAAACTACTCTCTCTAAGCATATTTGCTAAACACCAACATGTGGACAATCTTGCCCTAATTTATTTTCTCCACTTTGCAAAATAATGTTCTCCCATCATAGTACCACCAAATTTCAGTCCTAAATCATCTTCTCTAAGATAGACTATAGTAAAACTGCCTAAAATCAAAGACAAAGAGAGAACTTTAAAAGCAGCAAAAGCAAAAAACAAAAACAAAACAAAACCCTCATATACGAGGAAACCTCCTTAAGGCTATCAGTGTATTTCTCAGCAGAAACCTTGCAAGCCAGGAGAGAGTGGAATGAAGCATTAAAAATGCTACAAGAAAAAAGAAGGATAGATAAAAACTTTCCCAGACAAGCAAAAGGTTAAGAAGTTCATCACCAATCGATTTGCCTTACAAGAAATACTGAAAAACATTCTTCATGCTAAACACACTGGTAAAGGCAAGTATATAGTCAAATTCAGAATACTCTAAAACTGTAATATGGTACTGTGGTACTGTGTTAATGACTTAAATCTAGAACAAAAATTAAATAAAAACAACAGCTATAAAACAGTAAAATTGTGACATCAAAAACATAAAATGTGTGTGGGGAGAATAAAAGGTAGTTTTTGTATACAATCAAAGTTATCAGGGTAAAAGAGACTATTATAAGATGTTTTATGTAAAGCCTCGTGGTAACCACTAAGAAAAACTACAGCAGATGCACAAAAGAAAAAGAGAAGGGAATCAAAGCATACCACTACAAAAAACATCAATTCATAAAGGAAGATAACAAAATAAGAAAGAAACAAGGTAACTATAAGATAGCCAGAAAACAATTAGTAAGATAACATTAGTAAGTCCTTATCTATCAAAAGTTACTTTAAATATAAATGGATTAATTTATCCAAACAAAAGGCACAGAGTGAACGAATGGATGAAAAAGGAAGACTTAACTATATGCTGCCCTCAAGAATCTCACTTCAGCTTCAAGAAGACAAATAATTTGAAAAAATGGGATGGAAAAAGATATTTCACACAAGTGGAAACCAAAAGAAAAAACAGAGTAGCTATGCACTCATCAAACAAAATAGATGTGAAGGAAAAAAAGATTGCAAGTGACAAGGTAAATGAATAAAATAAAAAATGAAAGGAGACATTAAACTCATACGACAGAAATACAAAGGAGTACAAGAGACTACTATGAACAACTGTATGCCAGCAAACTGGATAACCTAGAAGAAACAGGATAAACCCTTGAAACACAAACCTATCAAGACTGAATCATGAAGAAACAGAAAATTTGAACAGACCTATAACAAGTAAGGAGATTGAATCAGTAATTAATGACCTCCTAACAAAGAAAAGCACAAGACCAGATGGTTTCCCTGGCAAATACTACCACATATTTAAAGAAGAATTAATACCAATCCTTTTCAAACTCTTCCAAAAAATTAAAGAAGGTACACTCCCAAACTCCTCAATTGTATGAGGCCAACATTATACCAATACGAAAAGATGAAACTACAGATCAATATCCCTGCTGAATATACATGAAAAATTCTCAACAAAATACAGTAAACCAAATTCAACAGCACATTAAAAGAATCATACACCATTAACAAGTAGGATGTAAAGACAAGTCAACGTCTGAAAATCAATCAATGAGATATATCAATTAACAAAATGAAGAATAAAAATCACATGATCATTAATGTTGATACAGAAAAAGCATTTGACAAAATTCCACATCCTTTCATGATAAAAACTCAGTAAATTGGGTATAGAAAGAATGTACAACAACATGATAAAAGCCAGATACAATAAGCTCCCAGCTAACATCATGTTCAACTGTGATAGGCTGGAAGCTTTCGCTCTAAGATCAGGAACAAGAAAGGGTGTCCTATCATCAATCTTATTCAACATAGTACTGAAGTATACAATCTAGAGCAATTAGGCAAGAAAAAGAAATAGTAGATCTTCAAATCAGGAAAGAAGTGAAACTGTCTCTGTTTGCAGATGATATGATCTTATACACAGAAAATCCTAAAGACTGCACCAAAAAAGGGTTCGAACTAATCGCTAATTTCTTCACTAAAGTTGCAGGATTCAAAATCAACATACAAGGACTTCCAAGGACTTCCCTGGTGGCTCAGTGGTTAAGAATCTGCCTGCCAATGCAGGGGACACGAGTTTGAGCCCCGGTCCAGGGAGACCCCACATGCCGTGGAGCAACTAAGCCCCTGTGCCACTGCTGGGCCCGCGTGCCATGACTACTGAAGCCCACACGCCTACAGCCCATGCTCCACAACAAAGAGAAGCCACTGCAATGAGAAGCTCACACACCGCAACAAGGATTAGTGAAGAAAGCCCACATGCAGCGACGAAGACCCAACACAGCCAAAAATAAATAACAAAACACAAAATCAGCATACAGAACTCAGTTGCATTTCTACACTAATAATAAATTATCCAAAAAAGACATTTAAAAATCCCATTTACAACAGCATCAAAAACAGTTTAATTCATTCCTAAGCATTTTATTAAGGAGGTGAAAGATCTGTACATGACATTCATGAAAGAAATTAAAGAAAACAAATGGGAAGTATTTTGTGTCCAACTATTGATATCCAACTACCTAGATTGGAAAAATTAATATTGTTAATATGTCCACACTACCCAAAGCCATCTACAGATTCAATGCAATCACTATCAAAATTCCAATGGCATTTTTCACAGAAATAGAAAAAACTATAAAAATTCATATGGAACCACAAAATGATCCCAGATAGCCAAAGCCATCCTGAGAAAAAAAAAAACCAAAGTGGGAAGCATCACATTTCCTGAAATCAAACTGTATAACATAGCGACAGTAATCAAAACAGTATGGTACCTCCATAAAAATCACATAAACCAATGGAATAGAATTGAGAGCTCACAAATAACTAATGTGTATGCCATCAAGAAATATTTGACAAGAAAGCAAAGAATATACATCAGGGAAAGGACAGTCCCCTCAATAAACAGTGCTGGGAAAAGTGGATATTCACATACAAAATAATGTGAATAACTACTTCCTATCTTATACCACTCACAAAAATCAACTCAAAATGGATTAAAGATTTAAATATAAAACCTGAAACTAAAACTCCTAGCAGAAATACAGAGAAAAAGCTCCTTGACATTAGTCTTCACAGCAATATTTTGAATATGACACCAAAAGCTTTTCATTTTGTTGATGAGCTTTATAGATTCCCTTTACTGCTCCTTGAGCCAGAACCAGAGATATCTTCTAGATATCTTTGCTCCACATGGCTCACTTTCAACTTTCAAGCTGAACTGAGTTTAAGTCAAGAAAAACCAAAATAGTAAACAAAAAATTATCAACCCTCAACATCTTCTAATTAGATGTCATTTTGAAAGCTGATGTTCTTACCTGATCTACCTGCTGACACTTACTTTTTAAAAACATCAAATACTTGAGCCTTGCATTCTCTCCAGGTTTTATAGTTATATTACCAGGAGAAAAAGGTTGGCATATGTATAATGCCATCTTACCTATAAACAGTGTCATTTTTTAAAACCATGATTTCTGTCTTATAACCGAGTAGCAATAATCCTTTACAAATTCTATGTGATAGCACATAGTCTGCTATTGCATTTTGATCCAAACTGAATTTCTGTCCTTTGATCAAGGTATTAAATCTTTTTATATTTAAAGTACATAAGTATATTGATATGATATGACTGATATGATGGCATTTGGGTCTGTCATTTTTTAAATTGTACTGGGTTTCTTGTGGTTTACTCCTCTGTTCCTCCTTTCATTCCTCCTTTGTGTTAATTATATATTTTTAGTATTCCATTTTAATCACTATCTTAGCTTTCCAGCTAATCTCTTTGTATTATGTTTTCAATTGTTCCTCTGAGGATTATAATATGTATCCTAAACTAACCCCAGTCAATTTAAAGTTGATATTGAACCACATCAGGTAAAATATAGGAACTTTTTAACAACATAGCTCAATTTATCCTTTAACATGCTATTGTCATGCACACACAACAGACCCACCAATCCATCAATGCAGTGTTATATTTTGCTTTAAACAGTCATATGTCTTTACAATATAAAAAGCAAAGAGAAAAATATTAGCCCACTATAATTAGGAAAGTTCCATTTTCTAGTAAGAATTTAACTCTATTTGCATAATATAGATATTATGCTACCATTTATATTATTTTACACCAACATTTTAATTAGTATAACTATTAAATATCAGATATATCACTGAATATATTTTATTTATATACTGTTCACATTTCCATTTTATTAGCTAATTATTTTTTTTAATTTAGCACAATCATAAAGGGAAGAAAAATCCTTTTAATACAAACTGAAATAGGATCATGTTCACCTGGATTCTCCTAATAGTATCCTAACCAAGTTTCCTGATCCCAGACATACCCTTCAATTGATTGCCCACTGCTACCAAAGCAATCATTCTAAAACATAGATGATGTCACACACTCTAGGAAGCCTGTCATGACCTTCATCACTCAAGATTAGGTGACCTTCCTATGACCTTCCTATGATATTTTGTGCTTACCTCCATCACAGCACGTGTAACATTACACTGTATTTGTCTTCTGATTAGCTTGTATCCCCACGATGAATTATGTACAGGTAGAGTCTATGTCTTACCTTTATACCTCCAGTACCTAATAAACATCAGGCACATGGTAGAGACACAAGAAAAGAGTTGCTGGAAAAAAACAACTGAATGAGTACATTTCAAACTGCTTCAGTTTGTAAGAGTCTCCAAACTACTAATTCTTAGTATATTTCTAAATGTATTCAACATACATTCATTTAGCACTAATATGCTAAGTACACAGGGAAAGACATTACATTTTAATAGTGAAATGTAGAAGGAAGATAGCACAGTCTAAACTAACAGTGAAATTAAATTATATCACCTTAAGTCCTAAAAAGTTAATTCCTCTCATCCAGACTTGATTTCCAGTATAGTAATAATCTGGCTCATTTTGTTAACATTATACAACTTATACCATTACACAAAGAAATAGGGTAAATGTGTTAACATACCAGAGATACCATGGCCCAACCAGTCTTGTTATAGATGAACTCCAAGTTGTTCCTTCTTAAATAGAGCAAACCACCCACAAGTGACACTAACAAGGCCAAAGCAATGGTGCCAGAGTAGTTGGGTGGTCTGAAGACACGAATCTGCAAGAATACAATGCAAGTGTTTAAAGTTAAAGAAAAATATTAATCTTTTTCACTGAACCATATTCTAGTCCTTCCAGACTTTAACACATAATTCAGAAAGGTGTCACCTTATTTTTCATACCTGGAAATAACATTCCTTTTGCTCTTTATGAGTCAAAAAATACATGCCTTAAAACATCATCGCTATGTAACATGACTTGCTCTTCAGGTGCTTTTAGGTGAATACAGTTAAATATATGCATAAACCTACTTATATTCATCCCAGAGCTGTTCCGGTTCACCCATGGAACATGGAATCATCTGGTAAAAAGTAGAGGTGAGATGGGGGGTATAATACTTGCATTATTTCAAATTGGAACTTTTTAAAAGGATTTTAAAAATAGCTTTATTGAGCTATAATCCATATACCATACAATCCACGCTTTAAAGTGCAGATCCAATTTTTTTTTAGCATATTCACAGATATGTGCAACCATAACCACAGTCAGTATCAGAACATTTGAATCACTTCAAAAGGAAATCCCATACCCTTTAGCCTTCACTCCCTTATTCCTCTCACCCTCCAACCTTAAGCAACCACTAATCTACTGTCTGTCTCTATACATTTCCCTATTCTGGAATTTCATATAATATGTAGTCTTTTGTAACTGGCTTCTTTCACTTAGCATCACCTTTTCACGGTTCATCCTTGTTGGAAAATGTGCCACTGCTTCATTCCTTTTTATGGCTGAATACTCCATCGTATGGATATCACATTCTGTTTATCCATTAATCACTTAATCAGTTGATGGGTATTTGGGTTGTTTCCACCTCGTGGCTATTATGAACAATGCTGCTATAAACATTCTTGTACACGTTCTTGTGTAGGTGTATGTTTTCATTTCTCTCGGTATATACCTAGGAGTGGGATTGCTGGGTCACATAGAAACTCTATGTTTAATGGTTTGAGGAATTGTCACACTGTTTACCAAAGTGGCTGCACTATTTTGCATTCCCACCAGTGGTGTATGTGGGTTCCTATTTCTCCACCTACTTGCCAATGCTTATGACCTCATTTCTTGATTCTAGTCTCCCTAGTGGGTGTGAAGTGGTATCTCACTGTGGGTTTGATTTGCATCTTGCTGGTAACATGATGTTGAGCATCTTTTTTGTACTTACTGGTCACTTGTATACTTTCCTTGAAGGAATGTTTATTCACATCCTTTGCCCACTTTTTAATTGGGTGGCCTTTTTATCGATTATAAGAGCCCTACATATATACTAGATATGATATAAGTCCCTTATAAGAAAAATGATTTGCAAACACTTCTCCCATTCTTGGGTTGTCTTTTCAGTTTTTGATGGTGCCTATCAAAGCACAGAGACTATTTTTTTTTAAAGTAGCTGTAACTGAAAATCATAAACACAATTTCACAGATCTTGGTTCCAATAACATTCCCCACGAGAGGAAACCAAGGCTCCTAGGAGAGATGGCTAACTGAGCACTGGGTAGATACAAGATGATCCTGAAACATATTATGTCAGAAAGAAAGAAAGTGTTTAAAAGAAAATGATGGAGACGTGTTACAAGGACAGGGAAGCTGGCATGAAGGGACACCCACTAGTCAAATCTAGAACAATTCTGGCACCAAAACATTTAGGCACAGTAATAACTTACAAACCACTGGAGGGGAAAAAAAAAGCAATTCATGAGTCTGTACCAATGAATGAGTAAGTGATAAAGAGGGGAGGACTCTTGCTTACAGTAGAATGCTATGAGCCAACTAGAAATATGGACAAAGTGCTAGAACTGGAACATCATCATTTTGCAACCATCATGATAAAATCTGGATCAGGCAAGGATCATCAATGGATGCTAAATATTGACAAAATTTTGATGAGGAGTAGGATATTTGCATGATCTTAAGGTGTCTCCACATAGATAGCTTACTAATTAATTAGAAAGGGGGGGGAAGAATGGTAATTACATAATGGAGAAATGAAAGACACCTTGATAAGATGTTCAAAATTAACATCACCAGTGAGGGACAGAGGGCATCATGGGCTATACATGTAGTTAGAACAAAACATGACCTCTGTGGTATTGTGGTCAAGAATGCATTAGCAGAATCCAGTCAAAAACAAACATCAGGCAAATCAAATAAGGATCAATCAGTTCAAAAAGTGGGAGAGGATTATATTCTTCAAGATGTCAAAGTTTTTAAAAGACAGATAAGTTATGGAAATGTTCCAGGTTAAACAAGGCTAAAGGACAAGTAACCGTAATACCTAACTCTAGACTGGATCTTGTACTGAAGGTGGGAAAATATTATTAAAGGACAGTATTAGGTCAACTGACAAAGCTAGAATATGTACCATAGCTCAAATAGAAATATTATACCAGTGTAAATCTGTGAAGGTGATAACCGTACCATCTTCATATATTTCTTAGGAAATGCAATTCACCTTAAAATGGTTCAGAAAAAGACTGTGTGTGGGTGTGTAAGTATGTGTGGAGAGACAGGCTGGGGGAGAGGTAAGAGAACAAGAACGGCAAAGCAAAAGCAAAAGCTGTAAAAAGTCAACACTACGTGAATCCTGATAAAAGGTATACACTGAAACTATTTATACTATTTTCATTTGTGGAACTTTTTAATTTGAAATTATTTACAAATAGATGCACATTTGTAAAACAATATATATCTAATAACAATGTAAGTATGATAATAGGTTAGAATCATTTCTGATTAAAATTTAGTATTTCTTATAAAGAATTAATAGTACTTTTCCATATTACCTTTAATATTTTGTACCAAATAAATGATACATTGCAGAGCTGAATATCTTCCAAAACATTTCCAAAAAGATGATGAGTTAGGAAGTAAGTTTAGCCACCGAAATATAATTAATACCTATGTTATTTTATTTACAATGATGGTAGTATAATATGAGAGACGTCTTTCTCAACTGAGAATAAATGTGTTTACACCTATGGTAAAAATCAATGCTTCTGTATTACTTCTAAGGTAAATATAATTTTAAAATAGCTGGTTATAATTGTTCACTGTAGAACATTCTGGTGACACTAAGCACTCCACACAGACATGAACTATCATCGACATTTTTGTTCATTTACTTGCTGAATAAACTGTCTATACATCTACACTCATATTTATGCTTTTCTGAGTCATACTATAAATACTATTTTTCTAACCTGCTTTTTCACTTGTTATACCTTAAGCTTCTTTCTACATCAGATATTCTTGCAAACCACTGTCTAGACTCTGGCACATTTGTCTCTTATTTTTACACATTTGATTTATGATGTTTTCCATTAAAATGAACGTTTAAAATTTTTTTCCTATGGTTAAGAATTTAAATCATTGCTGATTACATCCTTAAGTTAAATTCCTACAAGTGGAGTTAAGTTAAATTCCATAAAATAAAGACACGACACATACCATTAGAATAGTTACACCAATTTATAGTCCCAAGCACAGTATATGTCAGTGGCATTTTCTCACATGGCTCATGAAAAAATGGGTATTATCCCATTTTTAGTTGCTCAAAGGATAGATAAAAATTATACATCTGGCTTTTTAATTAGAATTTCTTTGATTACTAAGACCGCTGAGCAACAGTCAGTATATTTTTTAGCCTGTGAAATTACTTTGTGCCTAACCTACGTATTCTTTAATGGTTCCCTGATATTTTAAGAACCATTATTTTAAAAACCATTTAAATTCACCTAACTCAAAGTTTAACTTATAGCTATCAGATGCAGTTTTCTTGAAGCAAGGAGACATGTTCCATAGAGAAATTGAAAAAAAAAAAAAAAATCCTGTGGCCTTATTACAATATTCTACCAAACCACACTAATTAGCCTATTATTAAAACTGGTAGGGAATAAGAACATACATGAACATCCGTTCTGTCAGCAATCCACTTTGCTAGTTGCTCAGCTGCAAATCCAATTCTTTGAAGGTCAAAAGTATCAGCTCTCTTGGGTCTGCCTTTTGGAGGAAAATGCATAAATGTAGGAGCAGAGTTCATGTTGAGCTGTAAAACATGATATAAAACATACTAAATACAATATCCCAGCAATCTTTATATATCCTGCATCTGACATTTTGTGGGTTTTTTTCCTGCAAGAATTTTGGAAAGATAGCGTTTATTATGAAAATCCACATGGCTTTCCAGAGCTTAACTACTGTTTCTATTCATCTTAATATATTGTTGAATAGAAAAGAATTTAGGAAATAGGCCACGCTTGCCGAACCTTCACATTTAACATACGTCATTCACATTCTCAGCTGCATCATCTATTTCATCGGCCATCTCCTTCTTTATTTTCTAGAATTCTACAACTAAAGAATGAAATGATTTAAAGTGCAAAATAGAAACACTGTAATTTGGTGGTACCTGGACTGTTTTCACATCTTAAGCAGTTATTAAAGAAAAAAGGACCAGCATTTGATGAAAGATATAAATATATCATGTAATTAATTTCAAGTATATCGACTTCTCTATTAAAATTTTAGACTTTTGTTCAACTCCTATTATTTCAGATGTCTCAAAATGGTTATTTCTCATACCTGTTTTCTAAAGGCAAGCTCCATTTGAAAAGTATACTGAATAAAACACTACTCTAGTATAAACAATATAATATCTAAAAACAAATATGAGGTTAATTTGCATTGAGGAGTAAACTGCAAAACATACGTACAGATTAAATTCTTGCTGCCCAAGAATTATGAAAAATGTTTCAAATGAAAGGCAAAGAGATTCTTGGCCCTGACTTCCAATATATGGTTCAGAATTCCCCAATAATGAGAATAAAAAGCTAACTGAAGTAACAGCAAACATCAGATCATGCTTGCTGTCATCAAGGTAAAGATACAACAGTACCAGCTGTGGGCCTGCACGCTGTGGGCCTGCACGCTGCGGACATTTAGTAATTTTTATTACATTGAACAGAACGGAGTCACCAATTCCTCTCTTCCCTGTGCTTTCTCCCCCTCCACACTTTGTTCATGTGTTTCCTGACAGATGCACAAGAGATGGCTACAGCCGATATGTAAATGTAAGATTCAAGGGAGAGGAAGTCCCTGCATTAGAACAATCAGAAACTCCACGCTAAGACTTCACAGCCTAGAATTTTAGAGTTAAAAAAATATAATTCAAAGCTTTCATGTTAATTAAAATGTACAACTTCCCAAGGCTGCCCAAAGCAGGGAACAACACGCTCCTGACAGCGACTGCAGGGCGCCTTCTGACACACCATTAACTTGTTGGCCTGCTGTCAGACACGTAGCCTCAGCCATCACACGGGAATCACATGTCATTTACTTTCCAAACAAGTCTCCAACAAGCCAGAGATTGTCAAATTTCTTCACTTGTTCTTAATATCGTATCCAGACGCCACAGTGACAGTGCTGACAGTACTCTCTCTCAACATCAGTTTAGAGAGAGCACTTCAACAAAATGTGACTCAGTAGTTAGCAAGAAAGAAAACATAAGCATTAAGAACCTTTCAGTAGTTCCCAAGTAAAACAAAACATACACTTCCCTATTTTTGTAGATTATAATTCCCCATAAAAATCATTAGCAGCTATAACTTCTATGCACTACTGCATTTTAAAATGAAAACTCTCATTGCTAAGCCAGGGGCTAGGTTTTAGAAAAACAATGCAGTGCTGTGTTTGGAATTCGGCTGATTCAAAATTAACCTGAGGAAGTTTTTCAATTAAAAACAATCTTGACTTCAACTCTCATATCTATGCCAAAGTTAAAAAAAACGTTTACAGCATATAAAAGAACTCAACAATTTTATCTAACAGTATATCTATATGTTTATATACTGGCAGCCTATATAGTCAGTACCTAGCACAAAGGAAGGATTACTTTGTCCCACAATTTTGTTTGGTTTTCTTTAATTCGAATTATTTTAAAGATAGAGAAATTTCATATAAAAATTCATTATTTGGGTCTCTACTTGAAAAACAGATCTAGCTCCGCGGGCCCGCATTTCTTCACTAGAGAGAGAGCTGAGCTGCATCTCCCTCACTGGGTCGGCTGGTCCTGTCCAGTCAGCTGTAGCCCCGCCCGTGCCAGTGCAACCAACGGTCAGCTGCATGGCATTCTGCTGATTTTATTTCTTACAGCAGTTAGGAAAAACGTGAAATTTGAGTGTTTCCATTAAATATATATATATTTTTAAAAGACCAAGAAAGATTTTGTTCTAATAAAGATAGGAGGGAACATATTTAATTATTCAAGTGAAGAACTAATGTTTTTAATATGCTAAGTATGTACGTAAACAAAGATCCCATAATGAAACTAAACTCATGTAACTGGATTCCCTCATTCAGCTTCCACGCCTGGCCAGGGTAGATGCTTGGCCTTGAAGCCTCTGCTGTAGCAATCAGACTGGACCTGGGTGACTGTTTTCCAAGGTGACAGAGAGGATTCATGTATATACTGAGTGAACATGTATATTCATTAATACATTAATGTATTATATAATTATTAGTATATATATTCATGTACACACCAAATGCTACATATATAGCACTACCATCTGATGACCTCTAAGGCCAAGTCTCCTGAGATTCTACACAGACCTATAAATTACATGAAAAACCATTTGGATGTTACAGCACTGTAATTTACCTTTACAAGGTTATTTGAAATTACACATTTATGTTTATGTGTTTTTCTTTATTTCTATATTATTAGCTCCCTAGTCTGTAAGCTCCTTATGGAGAAGAACTATGTATGTTTTTCTCACCAGTTTAATAATACTTCCTGAATAGATGGACAAAAGGAAACATGCCCAAAAGGTTAAATAAATTTATGAGGAAAAAAAAATGAAGAATACTAATAAGAAAGCCCAAGGGTAAAGGGTATTGAAGGCAAAAAGAGAGAATTTATCCTATTCAACTAGAAACTGTCAAAGGAGAATGAATTACCAATCTGGAAGCAAGCAAGCAGAGACTTTCACTAACGGACCATTTACAATTAGCTTGAGTCTTTACAGAACTAAATACTTTTCCATGACGTGGTAAAGAACTGCGCCAGAGTGTCACATGTGAGAAAAATAAAATAGACCAAGATACCCAAACTAATCAATGCTGGGTATGGCACTAAGTTTTACATTTGAAAGGCATGATCAAGTAGTGATAAATACAAGAAATTAATAACTGCAGGGATCAAGAAGCCAGACAGCTGAGCTCAAATTCTATCACCATTTTATTTTGTTATCTCCATATACTAACTCTGTAACCTTGGACAAGTGATGTTAACCTCTCCATACCTTAATTCCCTCATCTGTGAAACAGAGATAAAAACAACATATTTCTCTTTGGATTGTTATGAAGCTAAATGAAAGAAAACACATGACGTACTTAGAAGAGTCCTTGGACTTATAAGGACTCAATGTTACCAATGATGATGTAATCACGACCAATTCCAATAGGACTGGTATCCTTATGGGAAGTAGGATGTGAGTCCCACTGGGTTAGGGTTCCATCCTTAGGACCTCATTTAACCTTAATTACCCCCTTAAAGACCTTATATCCCCCCCCCAAAACAGCATAAAGGTTAAGTAAAACTTACACTGAATCTGATATAAAATTTCACAGATTTAGGCAAAATACCACCCAAACCACATACAATACATCAAAATAAGGCTCATGCATGTAAACTGCCACTGTATGCTTAAAAAACATACTTCCTCTATAATGGAAAAGTCAAAATGTGTTTATTCACTAATGGCAAATACTATGTACTGACAAAGGTACCATTGACTGTAATCATTGTAATCGTATCACGTAATTAATAACTACTCATTGTATGCACTGAATTGTATTTTGATCTGGCAAAGATGCAGCAATCATAACTAACTCTATCAAATAGGTTATTAAACTAAAACTCTTTTACCTGCTGAAAAACATCTGTTCCCTCATCGTAGTCCACCATACTGAAGAAGAGTTTGTTACAGAAAGCAGAGGAATAGCGCCAGGAGTTAGCCAGTATTTGATATTCTTCGTTAGCTTGCCTGATAAGGATAACGGGACAGAGTAGAAACATTATCAGTAGTGAAACATTAACAAAGCTGTTAATAAAAGAGGTGATTCTGGGGCAAGAGTTGGCCTGTTTTAGTATGGACTGCAAGCTAAGGGTAGATTTTATAGTTTAAACGGAAGTAAAAAGTAAAAAGAATATTCCATGACATGTAAAAATTATATAGAATTCAAACTTTATCCTTTGTGAATACAGGGTTACTGCACCACAGCCACGCTGATTCCTTTACTTATTGCTATGTTTGCTATTACGCTACATCAGGGCAGAGTGGAGGAGTTCTAATAGAAAGTGTGTGGGCAAAAAAGCCCATCCTGACCCTTTAAAGAAGAAGCCCGACAACTCTTATTACAGGGGATAAAATCATTTTGTGCCATCTCCTGTACATATAACTTAAATCTTCTGATGATTTTTAGTAACAGGCATAGAGCAATTTTTTAGAATTTTGGAATTCACTTTAACGGAGAAATAAAGATCATGGATATATGTTTTAAAACTGTAAATACAGTTGTACTGCACATTTATATATTCCATCTATCTAAAAATGCATTTACATTCACACCTAAAAGTAAGCAAACATTTGAGTGGCTAAACCAAATGCCACAAACAAGCTCTTCTCCTAGAGCATATTTACTCCTATTTTGAATTTGTTTCTAATGGACATTTTGTTGATATGCCAGATACTAAAGCTCTGTTTTTAGGTGAAGGCAGAGAGTAGAAATAAACGGTGTTGCTAGAAGGATGTACGTATAGTCATGGGAAAAAAGCAACAGTGATTGCTAAAACTTTAATTTTAAAAAGAGAGAGACGGGGCTTCTTCCATACGGTTGACTGTTCACAGATCTGGGGGGGTCTCTCCCAAAAGAAGTATAGATACAAAAGGGTATAACCCCACAGTCACAAAAAGACTTGGAGTGGAGTCAGCAGCAGATAAACGATTTCAAGAACTATCTGGAAAACATAAGGCTAGTCGAAAAGTTTTGATGGAGGAAGTTACAATCTCAAGAGAAGACTGCAGTACAAGGAGAAGCTAGGAAAAATACTGGATTAGAAGCAGCAGAGATGCTGGGTCTGAGATTTCATCTTGCTAACGAGCTAGCCTATTACTCTTTCGTGGATGCTGGCAGAAGCCATGAGGCTCCTGGGTTAGAGACCTAAAGGACTTTATCCTTCGCGTTTGTTTGCATCAGTTCCCCATGCCTCCAAGTTCCTGGGGTGGCACAAAAGGCCCTTCCTGAATACCTGCACACACAGTTCACCGTGTTACAGGAGAGCCATACTGAGTTTGGAGGACTTGCCGTTTTTACAGCAGAGGATGATAAACCCCATGCTTTGTTCAGTGAAACACATAACGTCACTCCTTAAGGCTTGTCGCGGCACACACAAGCCTTTGCATTCTTGGCATGCCCAGCACGAACACGCAGGATCATCAGAGCCGATGGCAGGATGATCATACTGTTGCTTTTCCCAACGGTATTCACAAAATAATAACAATGCCACATAAAAAAAAAAAAAAAACAGAGCAAAGAAAGTAATAGGGCGAGCACTTGTAAACAGAAAATATGATTTCTCAAACACCAGTATTAGTAGATAGAGTTAAATAAAATTCAAAGAACAAAAAGGACACAGGTGGACAATACTGGTGGGAGGAAGGAGAAAGGTACCTAGGCATATAATCCAATAAGCCCAACCTTCAAATAGAAGGAGCCCCAGAAAGAGAAAAGACAAAGGAAATTTTCTGGAAACATAATACAATTAAAGGAGACTAGGTATTCAAATTAAAATTACCTCCCAGGTTCTGTATAAGAGGAATAAGAAAAGACCAGCATATTGTGATATTTTAGAACACTGTGGATAAAAAGAAGATCCTAAAAACTTTCAGAAAAAAAAAAAAAAAGTACTTAACAAAGGCTAACAGTGAGACCGGAATTGGACTGGTTATTAGCAGCACTAGACGCTGGCAGATAAGAGAATAACGCCTTCAGAGTTTTGAGGGCGTGTTATTTTCAATCTAGAATTGTATATCAAGCCAAACGATTAAGTTTGAAATAAACACGTTTGAAGAAATGTAAGTCATATGAAATTACCTTGGGCTATAAATGATAGAAATGGTAAAACTGAGAGTGTGATAGAAGAACTGTAAGGAAGGTAAAGGGGCAACTAGCAATATGATGCAGTAGGAAAGGTGGAAGATGTGCAAGAAAGCTGTGATCCAACTATGAAGCTATGAAACACAAATCGGGACGGGAATTTACTTGGACTCCAAGATGAAGAGAACCGGTTCTAAGCAACCATTACAATTAGAAAGAGCGGCACAACGTCCAGACCATCGTTAAGGCGCATGTGGTCCTGTGACAGGAAAACAACAACAAAAGGAATCTGAAAGGCAAGGTCCAAACAAGAAGAAAATTAAAATGTATCATAATCTTGATTGCTAGGTGATGGGAAAAGGTAGTCATTTTGAACATTTTCTCTTGCTCAGGGAGGGGGTCCTAAACAACAGCACTGTGGAAAAGGAACCATAATAAAAAACCTACTACTTTGCAGTTGATGCTATTTCTGTGGAAACAATAAGTCAACCTACAGACAGAGCACAGATGTAATGATGGTTACAGTACAGAATGTAAGAGCTATCAACTATGACAATACAGAAGTACAGGAAACAGGATTTGGTAAAAGGGAGGAAGAAGGTGTACTTGTTAATCTTCGACTTAGGGAATCAAGAGATATCACTTACACTTATGAACAAGAAATAGAAGAACGCTATTTACTATTTACAATAATAAAAGAAAACTATAAAAATGATAAGGGGTGAGATGAGTTAAATCCTCACCTATTAGAGCCAGAAATGTAAAGATCAGGTCTACTGCATGAAATATATAAGACTAACATTTAGAGGTATGAAAAAAACACCAGAAGAAGAAAACACAAAGGAGTTAACAGTGATTGCCTGTGGCTAAGTCTGCAAATAAGTGAATGCAAGGGCTAGGGACATCCTAGGCCCTTTTTTATTAACAAGGAGCACATAACAGTGCTACGATTAAAATATATTTAAGTGGGCTAAATATGAACAAGGCTATAATCTGAGGTCACTTGGCATAAAGACCTTAAGGGCACATTTTTTTTTTTTTTTTTTTTTTTGGTGGTATGCGGGCCTCTCACTGTTGTGGCCTCTCCCATTGTGGAGCGCAGGCTCCGGACGCGCAGGCTCAGCGGCCATGGCTCACGGGCCCAGCCGCTCCGCGGCACATGGGATCTTCCCGGACCGGGGCACGAACCCGTGTCCCCTGCATCGGCAGGCGGACTCTCAACCACTGCGCCACCAGGGAAGCCCAAGGGCACATTTTAAGAGAGCACAGTACAAAAACCAACCACTGTAAAGATCAGCCTGACAATGCACTGTGCTCACGAGGCAGAAAACTATATTGTATACATTCTGAATCTGTTCAATGAAATAATTACAAACTTTTAAAACTTTGGTGGTTAAATAAGATTTAACCTGAGCACCTAACAGCAAGAAGTGAGCTAATCTCCCTCCAAGGTCTCTGCTTTCATGGAGTTGACGTTTTAGTGGGGAGACATATAACAAACAACCAAATGAACAAATGAAAATCATTAAAAGGTAAGATATACACTGAGAAAAAAAAATTACATGGAATTGTATTACCGAAAACAACGGAGGATCTACTCAGATGACATGGTCAGAAAAGGCTTCTCAGATGAAGCGGCACTAATGCTCAGATCCCAAGGATGAGCAAAAGCCATCGCTGAGAAGAGCTAGAGAATGAACATTTCGGGAAGCAGGCAGAGCAAGCACGAGGGCCGGGAAAGGACAGGCTTTAAGACGCTGCAGAGATGAAGCTGTGATATAAATGAGAACATGCTCTCTGTCTCCTGGACGGGTACATGTGGATTACATAGTTTACACCCTCCCTCATCTATTTAAAACAGTGCCTCACGGCTCCTCTTCTAACCCTAAATAAAAGCAGAGTTGGGACCAATATGAGCCCTAAAATCTGATTTGATTTCTGTCATATGGAATATAATATCACGGGTAATTATTCATCATTGATTTTCAAAGAGAAAATGTATAGTAATGTCACACGGTGAATTGGCACTGACGATTAAGTAGATCTGAACATCTCTGTACTAATGAACCTTAAGAGACCAGTGCGTCCTTAAAAAAAAATCATTAAAACGATAGCATAACAATTAAGAAAACAGTTTATTTTTACACAAAAGAACACCTTCACAAAAGCACATTTTAACTTTTAAAATGAAACTTAGGGAAATGGCACATCTGCAAAAACTGGCATCCTTATGATAATGATGCTCTGAGAAACGAAAATGCTTCATTTTGAAAAACACACAGGAAAAATACTATCAAATTTTAGTATTCGACATCTGTGTATAGTAGCTTATGGAATGATATAAGACTGGGATAATCTTGAACTTTTTTCCCTTATAATGTTATAACCTACCCCAGACCTATTAGAATCTACTAAGTATACATTCTTCACTCATTAATTCACTCCACAAATAGATATTAGTGCCAACAATGTGTCCGGTAATGAAGGACTGAATAGTAAGTTCAAGGGCCCTGACCTCAAGGAGAATACACTCTAGTGAGAAAAAGATGCCTCACACAACTATACACAAAATGTCAGATAGTTAGAAATACTCTGAAGAAAATAAAACAAGAAAATGTGAAAAGTGGTATTGAGGGGTCAAAGAGGATGAATTCATTTTGCCTTCAAACTCTGTTTTCTACACCATCCACTTCCTCAGTTGAATTTCCGAATAATCAACTGTGGGTTCTAGCCTCTGTTCCAAAGTCCTAAAGAGTTCCCCACTGCCTATATAACAAAGACCACTGGCAGAAGAGAAGACAAGAGCCCCTATCCCCTGGCCACAATTTACATCTACAGTCTGTATCCATAGGAACATACCACATGCTCAAAGGGTCTCTCCGTTTTGTGACACCCTGTGTTCATTCTTTAAGCTTTAAACCATTAAATCTTCTGCTTAAAATGTCCTCCCTTCTTTCAAAAGCTTGCTCAAAAATGCCCCTCCTTCAGAAGCCACTTCAATTCTCTATAATACTTCAGGCAACTGTCAGAAATGGAAATTCTCAGCTGCTGTGCAGCGCTGTTTATTTTATGCATATACTGTTCTGCTTATGCATACTATGTTTATGCAGTGATTGTTCGGTGGCTAGGCCTTAGTCCAGAATAGGCATTTAATAAAGGTTTGATGGGCTTCCCTGGTGGCACAGTGGTTGAGAGTCCACCCGCCGATGCAGGGGACGCGGGTTCGTGCCCCGGTCTGGGAAGATCCCACATGCAGCGGAGCGGCTGGGCCCCTGAGCCATGGCCGCTGAGCCTGCGCGTCCGGAGCCTGTGCTCCGCAACGGGAGAGGCCACAACAGTGAGAGGCCCGCGTACCGCAAAAAAAATAAAAATAAAAAAAAAAGGTTTGATAATGAATAATATACTTTCCTAAAGAGTCAATATATTACATATACCCTAAAACTAAATAATACTAAATTAGAGATTTTGAATTCTGGACAGTGACTAAAAGCCCACTTAGGTCAGATTTATGTCACAGGTTAATGTCTCCTTTAAGGCCAATTTGCTTCACGGTACTGGTGGTCTTAGGAAGAAAAAAAGAAACACCTTAAATCTCTGTACCATCACAAATATATGCTATTTGTCAAAGGAATAGTGGTCTTGCTTTGAAAGATTATAACGACTAAATCATCTCCTAACGTCATGTTCCTAAATCAATTTCATATGAAATATAAAATCTAGATCTTAATCATCAGTGATGTTTATTCAGCGTTTTAATATATGCTGCAATAATAAAAAAGCATACCTCACAGTCTCTGCCTTTAAGAAGCTTGTCAGAGAACAGAATAGACACACAGTAACACACAAGTAAGATACATATATTGAAAAAAGAACGCAGATTGTAGATGCTATACAGCGTATAGAAGAGAATGGGATCACAGTGGATTGGAGCAGCTGGGCAAAGTGTGAATGTGCAAATATTCAGAAAAGAATGGAAGGACTAAAATTATAATAATCAAGGAAGGACAGGAAGAGAATATGAAGGCAACAGAAGCAGTATAAACAAAGGCTACCCAGTCTGAAATGTATATTATGTAGTCAAATAACAGAACTAAGTTTCATGTTAGAAAATAAGGAAAGAATAGACTGGAAGCTCTCCTCCAGGAGAAAGATTAAATAAGATCTTGACTTTATTCTGTAAATAGTAAACAACTACTACAAGTGTTTTGAAAGAAGCAGATTATGCAAAATACTAATTAAGAAAGCTCTATCTGGCAACACTGTGCATAATGTATTAGAGGAGGAGAAAATAAATGTTTGTAAATCACTCAGAATGTTAGTATACTGGTCTAGTTGGGAAAATATATGTGGCTATTAAAATACTATATAAATGAAGATATGACCTATTTCTTACATATTCTCCTTTAGAATCTAGAGCACCAAAGCAATGAGCAAAATTTTCTACACATCTTGCTTCTAGTTAGGAATCTATCTGTTGGCATAAAGAATTCCAGGGGAGCTAAGCAAATTACATTTTTTCAACATAAATACAATACTCAGAGAAAATTTACTACTGACAAGGTAAATGGGGGCTTTCTTCTGTTGAAGGTAATTTAGTAGCAATAGGACTAGAGACCAGATCTGTTTGTCACTAGAAATAATTCAATAAGCCTGACAAAAACATATTTCAATGTTGATGATATCTATTTAGGGTAAAAAAGACTTGTTAGAAGGAATATGCCTCAATAACATAAACCCTATTCTCTAAACTTAACTCCATTATCTCTTAGCTCTCCATATTCCAACTTCTTCATGCTTAACAGGAGATAGAAGAAGCCTAACTAATGACAAAGAAAGTGACTGGCTTCTTGCATATGTTTGTGTCCGCTTAGACTAATGAGCAAAGGTGTCACTAATGCTTATTAGAACCCTTCAAACTTCACTGCCATCTGAAATTGAAAGTTGAAAACCACAAATGCTCCTAGCACTTAAATAAGCACATTTCCAACACTGTTAGCTAAAAAAGTACTTTCTGTTTTAATAGTTCATAGAAACATTAGAGACGTAACTTTATGAATGGAAGGAACGCTGTAAATTTTTCTAATCTATTAACATGCAGCCTGAAGAGGGCAGTCAAGTTGCAGCAAAGCATCCAGGAAGGCTTAAGCACTAACTGCAGGGCACAGTTCTGGTAAAACTCTTCTATTAAATCTTCTCAATTTTTTACTATGGAAACAAGAAAAAAATCAATCCAAATGCTATAACAGTTTATAATCTGTTATAAACTGTTATATAGATAATAAAGATAATCAGTTTATTATCTTTTATGCCCTTGAAGGGATTTTTAAAGAAATATGGTTTCTCTTTTTAATGTTAATCAAACTTCCTATAAAATAAGATTCATATTAAAATCTCTATGTATGCCTTTTATTTATATTTTTATGATAAATTATATATAGATATAACTATACATTGCATGGATATTCCAAAGTATATCTTCATAAAGCCTCAAATTATTCAAACTCTACAGACGGTGATATAGAGAGAGAGATCTGGTGTGAGTGGAACCGTCCATTACTTACGGTTCTGATACCCTGAAGAGAAAACAACTGGTGAACAGCACCCTGCACAAAGATTTCAACAGTGATTTCTCTCTGGTTGTGCTACAAGTATTCAGGACCCTACTGAATATACTGACATATATTAAATAGACCCAATGCCTCTGAAGAGCTGAAGAATCCAGTTAACTACCACTTTGTAACTGGCTCTGTATAGTTCACCACTTGCCAGATAAAGATATTGTGTCCATTATGCCTGTGCTTTCTGAGCATCTATTTTTTTCTTTGGAAAACAATTCTAACATGAACATGCGATTCCAACATATATATTACAGCAAAAATGTATATGAACGTAAGAGATATTAAACTGTATATAACATGCATAGTAGCAACTCAGTTTATGAGTCAGCAGAATTTTTGTTCTCTTAAGAAAAATGGTAATACTAGCATACAAAAAAGCTTAAAAGGTTGTATGCTAAGAAAACTGACACATAGCTAAAAGAAGAAAGGAACTGTGCAGAAATTAGGAAGTCTCGTTCATGATTTGTTTTCAGAGATCATACTGGTATTGTAATTCTAAAACTATTTTTATGCACTGAAAGGGAGAGCAGATGAGCAAATACACCACTGTTTCTGGGATCCAGGTTTTCATTTTGGAGAAAGGAGATAAAACTATGGAATAGGGAAAATAGAGGAAAAACTCTCCAGTGTTAGCTTGGAATAGGAGATATCCAGTTAAAGTCATAATTTATGTATGTATGTATGTATGTATGTATGTGTGTGTGTGTAGGTATACACATACACACATCCTAGCTCTATCTATTAAAAAAGGCTGCAAGCAATGATACTATCCCAGCAGCAAACAGTATAACTTGCCCAGTTCTTGCTTTCTAAATATCATTTCCTACCAAAAAGACAAAGGCCTCCTTGAAAAAAATGCTTCTTGCAGTTCCATGACAGGGAAAGTATATAAAGTAGGCTTAGAATATTTTGTTGAGCCAAAAAGCAAAGACTAACAGAGGCATGTAATGACACAGGAGTTGGTTTCCACTGATCAAATTTAGGGCAACTTGAACACAGAAGAAGAATAATCACAGCAACAGATTAGTAAATTTAAAAAAAAGAATCTTTGCATTGAGATACTCAGAAGGGCAAATGGAGGAAAGAAAAGCTCTCATTTATAGAAGAATACCAACTAATTAATGTTAAAGCAATGACAGAATGTTTAAAAATCACCCCTTCACAATCATCAATGTAATATCAAGTTCAGGCAGAGATTACCAATGGATGATACAATCACTGGGTAAAAAAGTGCCAAGAAACAGGATAGTCGCATTATCTCAAAGTGTCCCCCCCTCTTAACCCATTCACCTTCTCCAAACACTACAAGAGAAAGATATACTTGTACAACAGAAAGATGTGATGATCACCGCCTTGATCAAGTGATCGATCTCATCACTGGTATTTGAAAGAACTGAAATATTTAGCCGTGATATTTCATGATGTCTACAAGTTAAAAGTACATTTGCTGGTATGTGACTCATTTTTTACTCATACTTAAAAGAATGTGAACAAAGAAGAACAAAGAGCATCTCTCATCACCCACTTCCACAAGGGTTAAGTCACAACCATTGCAGTCACCCACAGACAGTGTACCAAGAGGAGTTCAGGATGAAAAACAGGGTGAGGCGCCCTGTGCTTTGGATAAACAGACCCTTAGACAGTTAGACACATATCTCAGGAAGAATTTCAATGACCCGAGATTCTTGTATCTTCCCAGACATAGCAAAGCACTAAATCATTAACTGGATACATCTGTTCTTTGGAATTATCAGTGATCTTTTACCAAGATGTGTGTCATTGCTTTTACCAAGACTGCATGTTGTTTCCAAACCAAAAAAATTTATAAACTGGCTCCTCCCCTACCTCTTCAGAGCAGTTTCCTCAGGACTGAGTGGCTGTCTCCCAGGCTATATACAGTCCCCAGTAAAACCTGAATAAAATGTAAACTCACAACTCTTATGTGTCTTTCTTTAAGGCAACGAGCAAAATCAAATGTGGCGAAATGTTATAATTAGTGAAATCTTGGTAAAGTGTAGACTGGTGTCTTTGTACTACTGTTTCAGTTTTCTGTAGGTTTGAAATTATAAGATGGGTGACTAAAGCTGGACTTTATATACAAATAATATAGAAAACAGAGCTCAGAGAATGATACAGTGTCACATAGATAATGAAAGTTCATTGAAAACATCCATGTATTCATTGTAAAAGAGTTGGGATTATCCAATCTGAGGAAGACACACCTAGGAGGAAATTTGATATAGTGAACTTAAATCACATCCCTTCGACCTAAAAAAATAATTAAACTAGACAGTGTTCAGCAATAACCCTAAGACATCATTTATATTAAACTGGTCATAGATTCAGTCAAGTCTGAAACGGTCCTCATGTATTAGCCAAGCCAGGCAAAGAATGTGAATGGCATGAGAGTTTGCCAGTCTTTGACAAAGAAGTGAAATACTCTGTCCAGGTAGCCAGACATATTAGAAAAACTTAAGAATTAAGGCCATAGAGAAATATTATCCAAGGACTAAAGAAAATGATAAGGGTTGTAATCCCAAAACCATTTAGAAAGCACTTACCAGTGCATTAAGAGATGGACAGGGTAATTTTATCTATAAACGATTCTCACATTATGTGCTCACTTTAGAATTGAATCTCCTAAGAGATATGACTTCACTGTAATGAAACAAAAGGTTGAGGAGCTCTTCCACATGGTCTGGGCCAGCTATCTCCAACTCACCAGACCTTGCTATGTCATGCTAATCTGAATGAAAGCTTTTCATGATCTAATGAGTTTAAGGAATGCTGGCTGATGGATCCCTGCACTGAAAGATTAATCATCTTAGTTGGGAATGCAAAATGCAAATTACAGTTCACAGGGTAGAAGCAATAATGAATATGTACACTTAAGGAAAGCATTAAACTTACTAGCTCTGGAGTCACAAATCCCAACCCTGACAGGTATTAGCTCTGTGACTTTGGGTAAATTATATAACCTCTCAGCTTTGATGCTGTCATCTGAAACATGGATTTTTTTCAGTCCTACCTTTTAGAGTAATGAGAATGACATGAGATATTATATATATAAATGACCTAACACAGGACTGCCCAAATAGTATACACATAATAAACAATCATTTTATTTAAAGAAAAGATATTAGCCAGTTAATATCTAATATATTAATGTAATAATTTATTCTCCCTCTTTAAAATACCTTTGTAATTACTAATCACTTTTTCATTTATTTGAAGTCCAACAATATATTAACTTCCAATACATTACCAACCTTTGATTGTATGTGCACCCTGCTTGATTCTACATGTACTTTTTGATTTTCCTTCATCTGGATGTTTTTTCTTACATCTATTGAATGATAATAATAACCTTAGAAGAGGTTATTTTGTTCTTAGAATTTTTAGTGAATTCTGGAAGAGATGAGTAACTTTGTGGTAGAATACATCTAAAAGATGTAGCAATTATGAGGAATATTCCTTATAGTACAATTTGCTAAAGGAAGTTTGGAGTTAACACTTACGGGAGGTGAGAATTGTACTGAGTAGTCTTAATTATCAACTTTATTTGGCCCAGGAGTTTGATGTGTGCACTGAGGAAGGTGAGAATTGAATTCTGAGATTTGTGAGTAAACTGACTTTGTGAAAGAAGAGCAGAATGATTTGCTAAGAGGGCTTACAAGGAAGCCAACAGCTCATTCATCAGCCATTCAGCAAAGAAAAGCAACTGGAGAATCTTCAAGTGTGTCAGCTCTAGAAGAAAATTTCACTTTTTCTTAAAGAACAGAAAAAAGCAGAAAAAGTCTCACAAAGGAAAGCACTAATCTTTTAAACTTATAACTATGAACATTTCAATGACTACAGAATTATAAAAAAATTATAGCAGTATTATAGAAATGGTCCCAAATTACACTGACACAGAAGGACCCAGGAGAATTCAAGTTTTTAAACAAAAATGACTGCTGATGATAGAGTGCCTTTCTCAATGAATCTACAACTCCCTCTGAGGCACTTAATTTATAATTCAGCATATAATTTGAATACTTTTTCTTGAAACTCCTCTTTACCTTTCCATCTTGGTTGTCCCCTTGAGATCTCTTTCAAGAATGTGACTCATATGGGTCACATTCGGTACTCTCTTGGCTCAATGACAGTACATCTCAGACCACTTTTCACCACAATTATTTAACAGATCCTCCTTTTAAATTTATATTACTCTATAATGTAAATCTATCAACCTCATCCAATAAACTCCAGGACGTCCCTCTTTCAGCTCACTTAATATTTTTCCTCTCCAGTTCCATTAAAATCCTGAGTTATTTCAACATACATGTTTATAATCTAGATGTGACCCCAGCCTTATCATTCCTAAAGCTTCTCTATTATATCCACAATCATCTACATTATACTTCAGCAATTTACTCATTTATTTAATCAACCCTTTACAACTTCCTACTTTTCAACCCCATCCTCCTTTCACACAAAACCTCTCCTTCACTCTTGTGAAAATCTAGCTTAATTGTATCACACCTAGTTTATCAGCTGGCCCCTGGCTTCTCCGACCCTCTAACCAACTTTTAACCCACAGTTATACATTTCAGATATACTCTCACTAGCATTCTCAGAATATGTGCCGATTAATCCACTTTGTAGAATAAAGCAAACAGGTTAATCCCTATGGAGGATGTTCTTGCTGCTAAATTGCTGAGTATTGGGGAAGAAATCATTTAATTCTAGAGATTCTTCACTAAAAAGCTGAGTATTCTAGTTTCATAAAGGATCCTTGTCAATGCTATATGGTCATCCAAGTAACTAATAAGGCTTCATCCATTCCCATTGTTCCCCAACGAAATTAAATTTTAAAAAGCTGTGAATCATGTACCTGCTTCTTAGCTTCCCTGTCTCTATACTGGCTGCATACTAGAATTACCTAGAGCATGTTTTTAAAAATGTCAATGTGTTGACCGCCCCCGCCCCCACCAAAAAACCAATTAAACCAGAATGTCTAGGTATGGGAAGCACATATCTGCTCTACACTTTTTATTTGCCTCTAAACCTTCATGGGCTCTTCCTTTCTCCTCTAACAACTTCACCATCATCTTGATCCATGAATTAACTTTTTCTAATAACTTCAGTCTTTTTCTCTTGTAAATCTAAAACTACTCTAAAATTTTAAAGTTTATTACAAAATAGGCTGTAATAAACAAGTAAATAAAGGTTATTTTGAGCTAAGCATCATTAAAAAATTGAGGGTCCATATTTAACCATTTAACAACACAATGCATTAAGTAAACTATTACTTAAAGGATATACCATTTAATAGTATGCTGTGGTTTATGTTATCAAAATATATACAATTATATGTAACTGTAAAATAAATACTTGGGTAATAAAGTCTTTCTAGGTTACAGTTGAAAGAATATAATAATCAATTAAATAGATTTCTTCCTAACAGTGGTGAATACAGGAAATCAATATATTCAATTTTTAGAAGCAAAGAAATGATCTCCCTAAAATGTATAAGGTATTGTAGGATGCCAGAGGACAGTTTATATTTTTGTGGAATCTGAACTGTTACACCAAATGCCAACTAAGATGGTATTTTTGCCTCAGGAGGGCTTTTCAGCACCCCTTAGATAAACATAAACATACCCTGTCCTTAATGCTAACCTAATTCTGACAAATGTTAATGTCCACTTAAGTACTGGTCCTCAAATTGATAGGAGGGGAACTCAGAATCATCTGAAATGGTGTTTTACAAAATATTTTGCTTTTCATCTTTTCTACCCACTTTGAGCTATGTCCCAACATACACTCATTATTAGATTGTGATAAAATCTTTCATGAAAATTTCAGAATACTGAAATTACCTTTCTGCAAGCTAGTCTGAGAGAAACTGGTTTATTTTTTTCATTGGCCCATGTTACTAATAATTTTGGTTTCCACTAAAGTTCAAAATGGTTTAGAAATCTAAAGTCTACAGATGAATATACAATGTGAAGAGTCTGAATGTGGAGCTACATGTGTTTGTTCTTGAAAAGAGAAAGTGTTCAGCCAAGAAGAAACAGAAAACCTGAATTGTCCTTAACAACTGAGGAAATGGAATATGTAATTTAAAATCTCCAGGTCAAGAAGATTTCACTGGAAAATTCTATCAAACATTTAAAGAAGAATTAACATAATTTCTAAAACTGTAATTTCACAAATCACTTCCAGAAAATAAATGAGGGAACATTTCCCAATACATTTTATGAGGTATCAGCGTGATACCAAAACTGGACAAAGACAGTATAAATAATGAAAAATATAGATCAATATCTGACATGAACTTAGTATAAAATACTACAACAAAATATTAGCAAATAGAATTCAATATGATCAAGTGGGATTTATTAGAACTTGATTATACAATTAAGTGGGATTTATTCCAAAATGCAAAGCTGATTCAGCAATTGAAAATCCATCAATGTAATCTACCATATCAACAACCTAAAGAAGAAAAAGCCTATCAATTGATTCCCCAAAATCTGACAAAATCCAACACCCATTCATGACAAAAGCTCTCAATAAACTAGTTCCTCAACTTGATAGAGAACATCTACAAAACTCTTACACCTAGTATCATACTTAGTGATGAAAGACTGAATCCTTTCTCCCAAAGATCAGATCAACATGTAAAACATAAAACTATAAAACTTTCAGAAAAACACAGAAGAGAAAAAAATAGAACTTTGTGATCTAGGGCTAGGCAAAGAATTCAATTTGACAACAAAAGTAAGATCTGTAAAAGGGGAAACTGATAAATTGGACTCACTAAATTAAAATCTGCAAAAGATCTTGTTATGAGAATGAAAACACAAACCATAGACTAGGAGAAAATATTTTAAAACCACATATCTGGCAAAGGACTAGTATCTACAATATATAAAGAACTCTCAAAATTCAGTAAAAAAAAAATTCAATTAGAAATAGGCAAAAGACATGAAGGATATTTCACTAAAGAGGTGATACACAGATGATAAAAAAGCAAACAAAAAGATGTTCAACACCATTACACTAGGGAAATGCAAAATAAAACCGCAAATTAAAACTATATACCCATGGAATGGCTAAAATAAAACAATGACAACACTGATGCCGGTGAGGATATGGAAAAACTAGGTCCTTCACATACCACTGGTGGGACTGTAAAATGATACAGCCACTCTGGAAAACATTTTAGTAGTTTCTGATAAAGCTAAACATGCAACTACCATTGCAATTCAGCCATCGGACTCTCTGGCCATTTATCTCAGAGAAATGAAAACTTAAGTTCACACAAAGCCTGTACAAGAATGTTCATAACAGTTGTATTTGTAATAGCCAAAAAGTGGAAACAATCCAGGTGTCTTTTAACAGATGGATGGTTAAACAAACTACAGTACATCCATACCATAGGATATTACTCAGTGATAAAAAGAATGAAGTACTACAAATACAACTTGGATGGATTCTGAAGGAGTTATGATTGATAAGTAAAAAAAAAAGCCAAATCCAAAAGGTCATATACTATAATTCCACTTACCTAACAGTCTTTAAATGATGAAATTACAGAAATAGAGAATAAATTCCGGAGGTGGGGAGGTGGGGAGATGGGGTGGGTGTGGCTATAAAGGGCAACCAGGAGGGATTCTTACTGTGATGGAACTGTTCTGTATCAATACCAATATCCTGTTTGTGAAACTGTGCTACAGTTTTACAAGATGTTAGCATTGTGTGGGGGGGTCACTGAGTAAAAGGTATATAGGATTTCTCTGTATTATTTCCTAGAATTGCATGTGAAACTACAATTATCTCAAACTTAAAAAGTTTAATTTAAAATAAGCACTGTTGTGTATATATTATATTTATACTTGTCCAAAACTTTCTTTGGTATGTTCCCACTGAAAATTATTTCATTCACTTCAAATCATATCATAGGAAGAAATTTCTGTATCATAGGAAGAAATTTCTCATCATAAGAGGTACTGAAAAGTAAACAGACTTAAGTATGTCCTCTTGATTAAACTATTTAATCAGAGTATGTTTAAGGGGGTTACTTAATTGCCCCTAAGATATATGTAGGTGACCTACAAGGCAATATTTGAACCAAATTCTATAACATGTGTACCTTTATACAGGACATAAAGATTAAAAAATCTGTTTTATGGTTCCATGTGGATTGGTCAAGTAAATATTTTATACAATATAAACATATTAGCCTATCAAAGTCATTTCCTAGAAAACAATGACTTTGAGCTTACATTTAAATGCACTTATAGTTGACTACAACACTGAACAAATGTTTGATTCTATTATATACATTTATCTTAACTCTAACAAACATATAATCAAACAATAATAGATTTTAGTTTTTTAAATACATACGTTACCTGCACACAGAACACTGCCGCTGAGGTTGAAGAGCAGTGAACATAACAATCATAGAATAGTTGCGAGGTGGTGTCTTTATAAATTTTCGGAATTTGTCACCATTCATTCGGAAGATTGAGCGCCTGGAGCTCCATTCCATCAGCTGTTCTACTTTCTCAGCTAAAAGATTCTGCAATAAACATAGGAATTTAAATTTACACAGGGTTAAAATTCTTCAGTTTGTACTTCAAGTAAAAAGAATTACATGGGATTATATTTTACCTAAAATTCATTTCTGCTAAAAGTTCTTGTTTTGGTGAACACAGTCATTGTTAAGCGACCATATATGCATAAAATATTTCATCTATTTTTCCTAACGATTGTAAAAGTTTATAAAAAGATATCAAAAGTAAAATAGACTTTCACTTCCAGAAAGATGGAATAGATACGCTTTTCCCTAATCCCCCACTAAATACAGCTAAAAACTCCGGTCGTATGAAAGACAAGCTTAAGAAGGCTCTGAAAAGTGGAAAGAAGAAGGAAGGCTGGCTGGCGACCCCAAAATGAAGAGCGCCGTGGTGGTGAGTGCCCTGAGTTTCGTTTCAGCCTCACCCATCCCAGACTGGTAGCCAGAGACGCTGGCAATCCAAGAACACCAATGGACACAAGCAACAACAAAAAAACCCCAAGGAAAGCCTGCTCTCTTTACCCAAAGGACAAAGAAGGGCGACCTAGTGAGACAAAAACTAACTGCTCTGGTCTAGCCAAACACCACAGGCGAAACACGGCCCTTCCACCGCACCCCTCGCTAGCAAGGGCCGAATGGGGAACCTCAACCCAACTCTCCATTCCCCTCCAAGCCTCAACATGCAAACAGCTTGGAGGGCCTCACGAAGACAAAGCTGAGCGAAAGACACGTATGCACAAAAGAGCACTGCGTGATGCTACGTATAGTGAGATCAAAAACAGGAAAAATTCTGCTGTGCTAAATGTCAGGACAGTGGCTTACTGCAGCAGGCGCTGGGATGGTGGGAGGCGTAGTGAGGTGAGACGGTACCACGGAGCTGGGGGCTAAGAAGATGCTCTGCCAGGGCGGGGTGACAATGAGAGTAACACTCTAGCCTCTGTACAGAACGCTCTTCATCTCTAGATTGTCCGTTTGACCTGAAAAAGTCTGAGAAGTAAACTCTACAGGGTTGTTGTGTTCCTATAAGAAATTTGTTAGCCTTGGAAAATCAAGAAAGAATGAGTGGTCGGAAGAGAAGGGCTTCAACCGTGCCATTTAAGAAGGACTAAGGACCTAG